>NC_141052.1:60586314-60733814 GCF_041138505.1 Cibotium barometz | reverse complement strand
TCCATGCCCGGTTTCAGAAAATAACTCTTACTTCTTATTCCAATATCTTCCACGACGCACGTGTGGGTATCTTCGGTGACCCAGAGCCCGAGCACCGTATGGTCAGCACCCTCTAGGATCCTTCGCAGGTGACCTAGCGCTTCACTCATAGGCCGCTTCCTTGGTCCCTCATCCACCGTACCGGAAGCTCACCATTTAAATCGAACCGAGGCTGGTCAAGACCTCGGTCGACCTTGCTACGCGAGATGTCCTCCATTGACTCTCCGTCAGCAGTTGCAACTTTAACAGTTAGGTCTTCATGACCTTAATCCACAAGATGGTCAAAATGCTTCCCCAGCATTCTTGACATAAAACAGTCATTTATAAACAGTCACAAAATACAGTTTCTAAATCGAACTCTTGTCTTTCCACATTATCCCTCCTTAGTCCACATTACTTATTCCACATTCCATTCAATGTGTACTCATTCTCATCCATTTCCTCATATCGACGACATATTAATTCACATACACATTCACATTCACATCCATACATCCACATCTACATGCATACATCCATTTTCACATCCTCATTTATACATCCACATCCTATATCCACATTCATACATACACATCCATATCCACATCCATACATCCACATTCACATCCACATTCACATTCATACATCCACATCCACATTCTCATTCACATCTATACATCCACATCTACATCCACATACATACATACACATCTACATGCATACATCCACATCCACATTCATACATCCACACTTCCATTTCCACATCTACACATCCACATTCATATTCATACATCCACATTCATATACATAGATACACATCCGTATCTACATCCATACATCCACATTCACATTTATACATAAACATCCATATCCACATCCATACATCCACATTCACATCCACATTCACATTCATACATCCACATCTACATTCTCATTCACATCTATACATCCACATCCACATCTACATCCACATACATACATACACATCTACATGCATACATCCACATCCACATTCATACATCCACACTTCCATTTCCACATCCACACATCCACATTCATATTCATACATCCACATTCACATACATAGATACACATCCGTATCTACATCCATACATCCACATTCACATTCATACATACACATCTACATGTATACATCCACATCACATTCATACAACCATATTATATCCATTCTCGTCCTAACACATCCCATATACATCTTAACACATCCTAACTCATCTTAACACATTCTATCACATCTCATACACATCTTTTCACATCTCATACACCTCTTATCACATCTTATCACTTCCCATACGCATCTTATCACATCTCATACACCTCTTATCACATCTTATCACATTTCATATCTTTTTTAAGAGAATTCTTATATTTGATATAAGATTTCTCTACACATTTATTTATGCATAAATTCCATTTAAGGAGACTAACACTTTCGAAATAAAAATCAATCTTTTATGCATCTTCTTATGCATAAATTCAATTTGGTAGGAATTACAATTTTAGAATAAAAGAATTTCTCTTATGCATCTAAGTTATGCATAAAATCCATTTATGATGAAAATCACACTTTTAGTATAAAAAGAATATCTTTTATGCATACCTCTATGCATGAAATCCAATTATAATAAAAGTTACACTTTTATAATAAAATAATCAATTTTTATGCATACCTCTATGCATGAAATCCAAATATGATAAAAGTCACACTTTTATAATAAAATAATCAACTTTTATGCATACCTCTATGCATGAAATCCAAATATGATAAAAGTCACACTTTTATAATAAAATAATCAACTTTTATGCATACCTCTATGCATGAAATCCAAATATGATAAAAGTCACATTTTATAATAAAATAATCAACTTTTATGCATACATCTATGCATGAAATCCAAATATGATAAAAGTCACACTTTTATAATAAAATAATCAACTTTTATGCATACCTCTATGCATGAAATCTAAATATGATAAAAGTCACACTTTTATAATAAAATAATCAACTTTTATGCATCTCTATGCATGAAATCCAAATATGATAAAAGTCACACTTTTATAATAAAATAATCAATTTTTATGCATACCTCTATGCATGAAATCTAAATATGATAAAAGTCACACTTTTATAATAAAATAATCAACTTTTATGCATACCTCTATGCATGAAATCCAAATATGATAAAAGTCACAATTTATAATAAAATAATCAACTTTTATGCTAATAAAATAATCAACTTTTATGCATACCTCTATGCATGAAATCTAAATAAGATAAAAGTCACACTTTTATAATAAAATAATCAACTTTTATGCATACCTCTATGCATGAAATCCAAATATGATAAAAGTCACACTATAATAAAATAATCAACTTTTATGCATACCTCTATGCATGAAATCCAAATAAGATAAAAGTCACGCTTTTATAATAAAATAATCAATTTTTATGCATACCTCTATGCATGAAATCCAAATATGATAAAAGTAACACTTTTATATTAAAATAATAATTCTTTTATGCATACCTCTATGCATGAAATCCAAATATGATAAAAGTAACACTTTTACAATAAAATAATCATCAATTATGCATAACATAAAAGTCAATTTCTCCATGTCTTTCAATTAATCTAGGATGATAATTCCTAGAATATGGTAGGAAGTTCTCTTTTCATGCTTTGAATAAAATTATTTTATGTGTAATTTTTATAAAACATTTGCCATAGCTCCGCTACTATGACTGATAAATCTCAATTTATTTTGAAGGATAAAGCTTATCATTAAGAAAATGATTAGAATGATCCCTAATTGGATCATTAACCCAATAATGGGTTGAATCATCAATATTCATGAAATACATAAACTAAAAGCATAGAAAAAAGCCATTAATTTAACCTCAAGCATAGATTAATCTTGGATTAAGGAAAAGCTTTATGAAAAGCTTCATTTGGATTGAGAATGGGTAATGAGTATGACCATTTCTTGAGTGAGAGAGAGAAATTACATAAAAACCATTAGAATTAAGCATAAATGAAAATTTATGTAATTCTTAACTATCATTAATCAATTAACTTCAATAGCATTCATCAAATTATGTAACTCTTCACTACCATTCATCAATTAACTTCAATAGCATTCAAAAACCATTCCAATTAAGCTTCTCAAGCTTGAGAGGGGTTGAGAAGAGAGAAACATTGAGAAATTATAGAAAATGATCAAAATTAACTAATTACCTTACAAATTGCTTGATTCTTTGTTCACGGTAGAGACCCCCAACCAATCAATTGGTTAAGTATGTTGATGGAGCCACCAATGGGGATTGAAGAAAGAGGGAAGCTCTAACCAAAGCTAACTGAATTCCAGAATTTTCCAGATTCAGTTTGGTTGAATTTGGACTAGATTTGGATCTAGTTTGGTTCCTTTTTGATTCAGTTTGGTTCCATTTTGATTTGGTTTGATTCAAGAGAGAGGAGAGATAAAAATATCACATTATTTTTGAGTTTAAAACTCATTCAAGCATGTGAAATATGCACCTCCTTTAATGGACTCCCCTTCCTTACATATGTGTCAAAATGGAATCATTATACCCAAAATATCTCATATTTTTAATATTGCTCATAGTTTTTTACTAATAAACCTTGTACATTTTCAACTCTTCATCTTATGTGAGCATTTACTCATTTTTTGATACCCAAAATATCTCATATTTTTTATATTACTCATAGTTTCTTAATAATAAACCTTGTACATAGTCAACTCTTCATCTTATGTGAGCATTTACTCATTTTTGGGTATCTTCTTTTACAAATTGGATTTATCTCCTCCCTACACATGGATTGATGCTATTGGCCCAAAGGAACCTTAATTGGACCATAATCTAAAATTTCTAAAAATCTAGACCCTTAGGCTAAGGTCCTTTATACCCATTTCCAATTAATTCCAATTGCACATTGGAAAATTCTTTCTGAATTTCTGTTTCAGGGGAATTCATTTTAATAAGATGAGATATTTTTCTATCCAAAAATATTCAAAATCTGAATATTCTCTCTCTAGAATATTTTCTCTCTCTATGCCAAAACAGGCAGAGACAAGATCTCTTATATTTCTGAAGAGGGAATTGATTACAGGGGAATATGCTGGACATTTTGAGAGGCTGGGGAGGAATCTTACAGGGATGGTACCATTTATTATTCCTTGTTGGTGGGTGATGATGGTGGCATCTTTATGGATGATATGGGGAGGAGGTTTTACTATAGCTTATGCTAAGTGGTGAATCAAACATACAATAATGCCTTCAGACTGGGGAGAACAAAGAGACAAAAAATTTATCTATGTTGTCCAATACATGCATGAGCGGTTTCCTAATCCCCTTTCCATGCGTTTTATTGACCACTCGGCCAAAGAACACATCATAAAGATTTTGAACATTAGGAGGTCGCACATAAAGAGATGCATGAGAGAAGGAAGAGGCATGCCGGCTCAGTGCTTAGTGAAAGAGAGTGGAAGAAGGCGATCAAGGATGTCAAGGGATGACAAGTGGTAACCCATAACAAAAGGCAGTGCATCATTTGCAATTGGCACCATAAGATATGGGTCTGGAGGAAAGGCGACCTGGATCTCTCCATATTTGTAAGTTGTTATACATGTGGTTTCTTATGCCTTGCTAAATGTGTCATTTTTTTTATGCATTTAATTTCATGTGCTACTTGGATTTTGCAAGATTCATATGTTGTTATACATGTGGTTTCTTATAATGCCTTGCTAAATATGTGTCATGTTTTTTATGCATTTAATTTGATGTGCTATATGTTTGTAATTATAGGAAATGACAGTTGGTTGCACCCTAAGAAAGTGAATAATAGCGATCATAAATGGTATATTGAAGCCAAAACTTGGAAGTATCTTAAACAAGAGAGAGTGGTGTACACTGACAATGATATTAAGAGAGCCTGACAAAACTATGCAGTGAGTATTTAATCTCGCATATACTTAATAGTTTCTTTGAAGGTTTATATAAGTGTGTGTTAGCACTAAACGCATATGAATGAAAGTGGCCATGATGAAGGTGAAGGTATTTCAAGGATACAACTAATGATGAGAAGGACGATGATTAAATTTGAAGATAATCTTCATAATCTTATGATGATTATCTTAAGGGGAGTGACCAACTAATCCAAAACAACCAAGGAAACCTCTTCCAACCACCTACACTAGAACACTGACAACTTTGTGTGAACCACTTGCACTTCCACTGCCTAAGTGGTGATGAGAGACAGAGCCACATGCAAAATATGGTTACACCGATGTGAGCGGGGTTTAGTGAGCAATGGGGTGATGATGATTAAATTTGAAGATAATCTGCATAATCTTATGAGGATTATCTTAAGGGGGCTGACCACCTGATCCAAAACAACCAGGGTAACCTCTTCCAACCACCTACACTAGAACACTGACACCTCTATGTGTGAGCCACTTGCACTTCCACTACCTAAGTGGTGATGAAAGATAGAGCCACGTGCAAAAGATGGTTACACTCATGTGAGCAGGGTTTGGTGAAAAGCAATGGGAGGATTAGAGGGGGAAGGGGTGTGCTAGGATGTTGGAGGATCGGAGGAGAGACAAGTTGGCATGGTGGTTGTGCAAGGGGTTGGGCGAGAGGTGGGTAAAGGCTAAGAGAGAGAAGACTATGTGAAAATGAAGAAGTGTCAAACACATAGGCCAACATAAAGGAGGTGGATAAGTGAGAGCCGCGCACAAGCGCTCTACTCTATATCGTTGGCTCAGTCAATTCTCAGCATCCTATGCCATGTAGAAACATTAGAAGTCTAGATCATCCTCCAAGAAACTTTTCAAGTTTGGGCCATCCTCTTTTATGCACTCACATAAGACACCCACCTCTACACAAAGTTATCATACATATAACTTAAGATTAATGAAAAGAGACCAATGCATATTTATAATATGAAGGCTTAGATGTACATACTTGATTGTGTTCGGGATCATTCTGAGTATAGAGGAACCTCTGCTCCCATGGCAACATTTAACAAAATATACATGAGATAAAGTTCCATGGCCATATATTATTGCATAAGATATGAGAGTATAAGCCTTATGCTTAAGGCCATAATGCATAAGCATAGCCTAAGCCTTATGTATAAGCATAGCCTAAACCTTATTCTCTTAATATGTGTTTAATGGAGCCCAATCTTCCCTCTAAACTCTATTTTTTATGATTTTTGTCTCAACTTCACTAATAAAAAAACTAGTGTATCAGTGAAAATTAGCAAAAATCAAGAGTTTTGTCCTATTTTTAATGATTTTTTTTTTTGTTAAGCTACCTAGTATGAATGCTAACATGCTAATGCAATCAAGCAATAAAAAGCCTAGTTAACATATTAAGAATCTAGGCTTTATGTTAACACATAAAAGAGAGCAAAGAGCAAAGAGAAAATAAAAACCACACCATTTTCAAACAAATCTCCATCAAATCCCACTCTTGTTTGTGGCACTCAAATATTTAGGAGTGTGAAAAATGTGAAAGATCCCTGGCCCCTCCGCGCAATGGATTCGGGGGTGCTAGCAACGGAAGTAGCATTTCTTGCGCGGGGTAGGGTCCCTCACTCGAGGCCTCGCCCACCCACGGATATCTAGACAAGAGACTAATCCCTTGGTTCTTCCAAAACCGAACCCGGAAAAACTTCCCTCACCCGAAAAGCACGGGCGATTGCTCCGAGATATTTTTACTCTAACGTAGTCAAGGTCATCACTAACTAAACTGATCCAATCAAACCTGTAAAGACACTCGATTATATCAAGGAAGAACTTGCACTTGGATCATAGAGACCAACGCTTTTTTCCTCATTGAGAGGCACAACCGTTGATTCTTTTCCATAGAACAATTTTTATCCGGGATTTACTTCATCTATCGTACTATAACAGAATTGAGTCTCACTCTACGGATCCATTAGTCCAGCCTAACCCCATCCAATCCCATGGGTTAGCCAGCCTCCCAACCACTGTAGTGATGGGATCCAATTAGGAATTTGGTTAGGTTTTTTTTTTCGGGTACTAGGGAAAAGAGTTCCCAGGCCCCCTAGTCGGATATTCATGCAAATTTAAAGCTAGTCACACCACTTACACACCCAATATGAAATTGCCTTTTTCACAGATTTAGCTGTCTTTAAAACAATCATTTAATGAAATCATAGTGTCACTGATCATAATCCTCCAAAAGATCCGGTTGAATCCTAATTTTCACTCATTCCTTCATCGGTGTACCTATGGCATCATTGGTAACCAGAACGCTCACCACCTGTCCCCTCAGGGGCCTTTTCGATAGTTCCTAACTCACAGTACCCAGCAATATATTCACTTATAAAAATCAAGATAGAATCTCCATTAAAGATCAGCAAGATCAACCAACATATCCATATAAAAGAGCCATGGACTCATCCGATGAGGACTAGCAAGGTCTATGAACCAGATCCATGACCGGTTACAGAAAACAACTCTTACTCCTTGTTCCACAGGTCACCTAGCCCTTCACTCATAGGCCGCTTCCTTGGTCCCTCATCCACGGAATTTCACCATTTAAATCAAACCGAGGCTGGTCAAGACCTCGGCCGACCTTGCTACGCGAGATGTCCTCTGTTGACTCTCCATTAGCTGTTGCAACTTTATCAGTTAGGTCCCCCACGACCTCATTCACAAGACGGTCAAAATGCTTTCCCAGCATTTTTGACATAAAACAGTCATTTAAAAACAGGTCATAAATACAGTTTCTATAACGACCTCATTCACAAGACGGTCAAAATGCTTTCCCAGCATTTTTGACATAAAACAGTCATTTAAAAACAGGTCATAAATACAGTTTCTATAACGAACTCTCGTCTTTACACATTGTTCCACATCAATCCACATTATTTAATCTACATCCATTTCATATATATTCCCATTCTCATCCAATCACATCATTTTCCATCTCATCACATCTTTCCTCATTTATCCTCATTAGATCTCATCCACTCGCATCTACCCATATCCACATCTCATCACCTCACATTCATTCACATCTCATCCATTCATATCTACCCATATCCACATCTCATCACCTCACATTCATTCACATCTCATCCATTCATATCTACCCCGATCCACATCACATCCATTTCACCTCACATCTCATTCATTCACATCTATCCCGATTCACATCTCATCCATTCACATCACATTCATTCATATCCATCACATTCATTCACATCTATCTCAATTCACATCCCATCACATCTCATCCATTCACATCACATTTCATTCATTCACATCATTCACATCACATCTCATTCACATCACATATCATCCATTCACATCTATCCCAATTTACATCACATCTCATCACATCCATTTCACATCACATCGCATTCATTCACATCCATCACATCACATTCATTCATATCCATCACATTCATTCTCATCACCATCCCACACATACATTCTATCCACATTACATCACATCCACATCATGTCTCATTCATACACATCTCATCTCATTCATCCACATCCATCCAATCGTTCGCATGTACGACTACCCACATCTATCCATACATTCATATTTATCACTTCACATCCACATATATTCATGTCACATCACGTCTCTTTACATCACATCACATTCTTTCACATACACATCCACATCCATTCTTCACATACACATCCACATCCGTTCTTCACATACACATCCACATCCATTCTTCACATACACATCCACATCCATTTTCATCACATACACATCCACATCCATTTTCACATACCCATTCACATCCATTTTCATCACATACACATCTACATTCATTTACTTCCCATCTCACCCTTTCACATATCCTCTCTTCTCATTCTCATCTCATCATTCACATCCACATCCATTTACTTCACATCTCATCCACATTCATTTTCATTACACCACATCCTATCACATCCCATTTACATCTTATCACCTCTCATTTACATCTTATCATATCCATTGACATCCTATCGCATCCCGTTTACATCTTATCACATCCATTCTTCACATACACATTCATATCCATTTTCACATATACATTCACATCCATTTTCATCACATACAAACACATCCACATCCATTTACTTCCCATCTCACCCTTTCACATATCCTCTCTTCTCATTCTCATCTCATCATTCACATCCATATCCATTTACTTCACATCTCATCCACATTCATTTTCATTACACCACATCCTATCACATCCCATTTACATCTTATCATATCCATTCACATCCTATCGCATCCCATTTACATCTTATCACATCCATTCCACATCCTATTCCCATTTAGTAGCTTTTTCTACTTTGATACCGATAATGGGACTTTTTCTAAATTTTTGCCAGTTACTTGGCTTAGATAAAGATTCTTTTTCTAAACGACTATTTTCATATTCCTTCTCAATTCCTCAATTGAATTATATTCAATATTCCTCTTTTGAATAAAAGAATTCATGGGATTTACAGAAATCAATTCTACCCATATTTGCATTCCAATGTCATGGGAATTCCTCTTTTTTCATCAAATATTTCTCATAAAATAATTTCATCTAAACTAAAATACCCATTAATTCAATATGATAGGAATTTCTCTTTTTCCATCTAAATGATGGAATTTCAAATGTCATAGGAATTCCTCTTTTACCATTTAAATATTTCTCATAGATAAAATAAATTTATCTAAAATGCATCTTTGAGTTTAAATAAAATATCCAATAATTTCAATATGCTAGGAATTTCTCTTTTCCCATCTAAATGATGGAATTCCAAATGTCATAGGAATTCCTCTTTTACCATTTAATTATTTTTCATAGATAAAATAAATTTATCTAAAATTCATCTTTGAATTTAAATAAAATATCCAATAATTCCAATATGCTAGGAATTTCTCTTTTGCCATCTAAATGATGGAATTCCAAATGTCATAGGAATTCCTCTTTTACCATTTAATTATTTCTCATAGATAAAAAAAATTTATCTAAAATTTATCTTTAAATTTAAATAAAATATCCAATAATTCCAACATGCTAGGAATTTCTCTTTTCCCATCTAAACGATGGAATTCCAAATGTCATAGGAATTCCTCTTTCATCACATAAAAATAAATTACTAGAAATTTCTCTTTTTGCTAATTAACTATTTATGCATAAACATTAAAATCAATTTCTGCATGGTTATGATGAGATTTTTTCAATTAACCTAGGATGATTAATCCTAGAATATGGTAGGAAGTCCTCTTTTCATATTATGAATGAAAATGATTTATGTGTTAATTTTTCAAAAATTTTGTCATAGCTCCGCTGCTATTAGTGATAATTTTTAATAATTTTGAAAGTATAAAGTTTAGTAATACCATATGATAGAATGACTATCATTAGGATCAATATCCAATTCCTAAGTTTTTCATAAATTAAATAACATAAAAGTATTAAAAAGCCACTTCTTTGGCCTCAAATTTGACAAGTATAGAAATCACTTTTAGATTTAAGAATTGCTTCATATGAGAAGCATCATTTGAATATAGAATAGGTCATAGGAATGACCATTCTTTGGGGGGGGGAGAGAGATATGCTTAAAAAATATTCTAATTTAAGCATAAATGTAAAATTTATAAGATTTATCACTAGAAGTCATTCGAGAGTTCCAATTGCATTAAAGAGCCGTTTCATTGAATGCTTCTCAAGCTTGAGAGGGGTTGAGAAGTGAGAAACATTTTGAGATTTAAGAAAAAAGACCATAAACCACACTTTACCTCTTAATTTGCTTGATTCTTTAGTCAATGGAGAGGCCCCCAACCAATCAATTGGTTTGGTATGTTGATGAAGACTCCAAGGAAGGTTGAAGAGAGAGAGAAGCTCCAATCTCTTCAATTTGTAGGGGATTTTTAGAGGATAATAGAAAATATCATTATTTCAATATAATACTAGATTGGTATAGTTCTCATATTTTTTACAAAGGGCTAAGGGTCTATTTATAGGTGAGGGAGGCCCATTACCAAGTCCAACTAGTTTCTAGAATTTTTGAGGTTCCATTTGACTGAATTTGGACAAGATTTGGACCAGTTTGGCTCCCTTTTTTATTTGGTTTGATCGAGGAGAGAGGAGAGATAAAAATATCTTATTATTTTTTAGTTTAAAACTCCTCCACACATGTGAAATAGGCGCCTCCTTGAAGAGCCCCCTTCTCCTTACCAAGGTGTCAAAAATGTATCATTATACCCAAAATATCTCATTTTTTTAGTAATATTCATAGTTTATTACTAATAAACCTTGTACTCGGTTAACTCTTCATCTTATGTGGGCATTTACTCATTTTTGGGTATTTTTCTTTTATAAATTGGATTTATCTCCTCCCCACACTTGGATTGATCCTATTGGCCCATAGGAACCTTAATTGGACCATAATCCAAAAAGTTTAGAAAATCTAGACCCTTAGGCTAAGGTCCTTTGTACTTATTTTCAATTAATTCCAATTGCACATTGGAAAGTCTTTTTGAATTTTTGTTTTAGGGGAAATCATTTTAGACACTAGGAGGATTTTTATATCCAAAAATATCTCAATTTTGGATTACCTCCCTCTACACATTTTCTCTCTCCAAGCCAAAACATGGTAAAACAGGATCTTTCTTTTATTTCAGAGAGGGGAATAATTATAAGATCAGAAGGGGAGGTTCTTACACCTGTATACCTCAAAAGGTTGTTGAGATATCAAGCTCGTCTAGTGAGGCGGTGCCCACTGATGACCCGCCTGGGGGATAGGCCCCACACTTACACCACTGGCATGGTTGGTGAGATCATGGGAGATATGCGGCCAGTGGGATGACAGGCTGTGTGACAGCCATTCTAGAGACTGGCATAGTTATAGCGCCAGCTCATTTAGTCGGGTTCACACTATAGAGAACCCGTGTATGTATTGGTTGAGTACCTTTCATATTATGAGTACTCTTATCTTGTATATGGTGTGTTGAGTGTTGAGTAGAGAAGAAGAAGATTTCAGCCTCTCACCTTGTGTGTTCTCTATTAGGGTTTTGTGAGTGTGTGTGTGTGTGCTTGCAAGAGCTCAAGCTCTCTTCCCCCCTACATCTTTTCATGGTATCAGAGCCTGGTTCGTGCTAAGGGCTGAGCTGCAAGCAAGAGAACCACAGGAAGCGGTACGAGGGTAAGAGCTTCAACTACTCTTCCCTATTTGTGTTGGTGACTACACCCTTGTCGGGAGCTCTACGGGAGGCACCGGCAACGATCTCTGATTGAGGAGCTTTCTTCGCGGGAGTAAAGCTATTGGGCAACTATAGAGTCCTACGGACTGAATTTTTCGAGCCGAAAACACGTTCTGGGCGCGTCTGGACCTCCGTTTTTCAGAAAGCAAGCGATTTCGAGCACTGCGGGTAAGTCATCGATTCTCTGCAGAACTCTGTTTTAAGAACTGCAGGAAGACAGATTGACTGTGCAGACACTGTGGGTGCTGCAAAGAGGTCTACAGTTGCCATTGGGTGTATGTATGCACATTGAAGTCACTGGTTGTGACATTTGAGAGTACTACAGTACCGCTGTGCAGAAAATACAATAGTTTGTGTAGAAAAACCAAAGTGCAGTTTCTAGTAAAATTGTGTGTTTGGCAAGATGTCAAATGATGGGATAACTCAGATTGTGGCTGAGAAGCTTGACAAGAATAACTTCCATGCTTGGAGGTTCAGGTTGACGAATTTCCTAATGGGAAAAGGCTATTGGGACTACATATATAAAGAGGCATCGGAGATATCGGATATAAATCCGACTGCTGCAGATGTGAAAGAGTTTAAAGACTAGAACCAAGGAGCCAGGAAGGTTATGTATTGGCTCTCTATTAGTATACAGGACACCATGATTGGGCACATTCAGGATGCCAAGTCCCCCAAGGAGGCATGGGACACCTTGGTAAAGCTTTATGAAACAAATACCAAGGCACGCAAGATACAGTTGAAGAGTGAACTTCATACTGTGGAGAAAAGGAGCATGTCTGTGAATGACTATGCGTTGAAGATAAAGGGTATTGTGGAATCCCTTGCATCTATTGGTGTGTCAGTAGATGATGATGATAAGGTGGAGGTCTGTCTACGTGGTCTCGGGCCACAATACAAGGCATTCAAGACGTCTATTCAGACTCGGGAAAACATTCCCAACTTTACAGATTTGGTGTCTATGAAGAGAAGAGCTTGGGTGAAGACCAACAGTATTCACAAAGCAAAAACAGTTCAGAGCAACAGGCATTCTACACGAGTTCAGGAAGAGGACGAGGTAGAGGAGGCCGTGGACGCGGTCAAGGAGGTGGCCGAACAGGTAATCAGAATTATGGCCAGCAGCAGCAGCAGCAACAACAACAGCAGTCCCAAAATCAACAACAACAACACGCAGGTGGAAGAGGCAAATTCAGAGACAGGGGGAGTCAAAGAGGACATGGAAATTGGCAAAGGCAATATAATGATGCACGTGAATGCTATTATTGTGGTAAGCTTGGACATGTGCAGGCAGAATGTTATAAGAAGCAGGCTGACATGCAAAATGGGAAAGTGCAGCAAAACAACTATGCATCCTCAAGCAGAAATAATGAGGATAATGAAAGGTTGTTTGTTATGCAGCATGTCGTGAATGCCATGTCTGAAAATGTTGATGCAGCACAAAAAGATAATGTATGGTATGTGGATTCAGGCGCTTCGAACCACATGACGAGTCATGGGGAGTGGTTCAAGGAGATGAAAAACCCGGAAAGACCAGGTTTTGTGGAAACAGGAGATGACACTGCTCATCCAATTGCCCACGTTGGAGATGTGCCATTGTCTATGCAGGATGGCAAAGTGAAGTACCTTGCAGATGTACTTCATGTACCGAACATAACAAAGAATCTGGTTTCAGTTGGCCAGATGATTGAGCAGGGTTTGCAGGTTTGGTTTAACCCTGATGGGTGTTATGTTGAAGATTTCAAAGACAAGTGCAGGTTGGTTGCAAAAGGCAACAGAGTGGGCAGAATGTTTACGTTGAATGTAGACATGCCTGAAATGAGTGCTGCAGCCTGCGATGTTTGCAAATGGTTCAGGAGTTGTTGCAGACACAGACATATGGCATAAAAGAATTGGACATGTAAATGTGCAGAGATTAAAGTCTATGCAGACAAAAGGAATTGTGACAGGGCTGCCAAAATTTAAAGTGGAAGGTATGCAGAAAATATGTGAAGCATGCCAATTTGGGAAGCAAACAAAGCATGTGTTTCCACGTAACAGATATGTGAGCAGAAATGCACTAGATGTTGTGCATTCAGATGTATGGGGTCCTACGAAGACCATATCTATGGGAGGCTGCAGGTACTATGTGACTTTCATTGATGACCACACAAGGAAAGTGTGGGTATATTTCATGAAGGAGAAGAGTGAGGTGTTCACTCACTTTCAGAATTTCAGAGTTTTGGTTGAAAAGCAAACAGGGAAATATGTAAAGTGCCTAAGGTCAGATGGAGGGGGAGAGTACTTCTCCAATGCGTTCTCTGAATTTTTGAAGAAGAATGGTATTCGGAGATAGTTTACATGCAGATACACTCTGCAGGAAAATGGAGTTGCTGAGCGAAAAAACAGGCACATTGCTGAGATTGCGCGAGCATTGATGGAAGAGAAAAATATGCCGCATTGCTATTGGGCTGAGGCTGTTTCTACAGCAGTATACATCATGAACAGGATTCCAACTACAGCCATACATGATGTAACTCCAAAGGAGAGGTTTACTGGCAGAAAATCAGATTTGTCTCATCTGAAAGTCTTTGGATGCATTGCATATGTGCATGTGCCAGATGAGCTGAGAACTAAGCTGGATCCGAAAGCTGAAAAATGTGTGTTTATTGGATATTCCCTTGAGCAAAAGGGATACAGGTGTTATAACCCTGCTACACGTGAGTTGAGGGTAAGCAGGGATGTTGTCTTTCATGAGATGAGCAGCTGGTATGCTGCTAAAAAAGAAGCTGTTGGGGCTGATGTGAGTGGAAGTGTGGTTGCACAGAATGCAGGTCAGCAATCACAGTCTTTGAGTGGACCAGGAGAGTCCTCATCTAGTGGGTCTATTGACAGACCATGGAGTGGCAGGCTGCATCATAATACCAGTCCTGCAAATGTGATTATTACATTACGAAAAGGAAAAGAGAAAGTGGTTGAGCCCCTTGGTATGCCTGACATTTCTGCAGGGCATTCTCATGTTGATGGAGAGTCTAGTGGCTCAGATATGAGCCTTGATGAGGAGCTTGGGATCCCAGCTATGAGAACACCTGGTGTAAAGAAGGCTATGGAAGCCATGAATGAAAAGCTGCGAAGATCTGGGAGAGTGAAAAATCCTGTCCAGAGATTTACATATGATGGTTATGTGGCACATCACTATGCATATATGGCAAAGGTTGTGCAGGTTGTTGAGCCCGCATGCATTGATGAGGCTGTTGGAAATGTGTGTTAGGAGAAAGCTATGGACGAGGAGATGGATGCACTATATGGAAATGAGACTTGGGATTTAGTGCAATTACCTGAAGGCAAGAAAGCCATTGGATGCAAGTGGGTGTACAAAGTTAAACATAACAGTGATGGAAGCATAAACAGGTACAAGGCTAGATTGGTAGCCAAAGGATATGCGCAGACATATGGGATTGATTATGAGAAAACTTTCAGCCCAGTTGCCAAGATGGCAACGGTGAGAGTTGTGATAGCAGTGGCTGCGTCAAAGCAATGGTCTTTACATCAGATGGATGTAAAGAATGCATTCTTGCATGGGGATTTGCAAGAAGAGGTGTATATGTTGCAGCCACCTGGTTATGAGGATGTGGGTCACCCCGAGCATGTTTGCAGGTTGAAGAAAGCCTTGTATGGCTTAAAGCAAGCACCAAGAGCATGGTCTGACAAGATTTCTGAATATCTTGTCACTATTGGCTTTCATGTAGCCAATGCAGATTTCTCGCTGTATGTGAGACATGGTGATAGAGGAGTTGTGCTTGTTGTCATCTATGTAGATGACTTGATCATTATGGGGGACCATGATGCAGAGATCTTTGATGTAAAGATCTTGCTAAGACAAGTTTGAGATGAAGGATCTGGGGGAGCTCAGATATTTCTTGGGCATTGAGGTGATTAGGTCACCACATGGTATTGGATTATTGCAGACAGTATGGCTTGGACATGTTGTCCAAGTATGGTATGACAGGTTGTAAGCCTATTTCTGTGCCATTGGATCAGAATGGCAAGTTGAGTGTAGATTCAGGAGAGATCTTGGAGGATCCTACTATATACAGGAGCATAGTAGGAAGTTTGATCTACATGATGATCACCAGACCAGATTTGAGCTATGCTGTTGGGTTGGTGAGTCAGTTTATGCAGGTTCCACGAAAACCGCATTTGGATGCAGTGAGACACATACTGAGGTATGTGAAGTCTACTTTGCATTGTGGACTATTCTATGAGACTGGGACAGAGATATGTGTACATGGGTACACAGATGCTGATTGGGCTGGTAGTATCTCAGATAGGAGATCTACTGGTGGATTCATGTTTTCTTTGGGGAGTGCTGCTATGACTTGGAGCAGCAAGAAGCAGCCTACGGTTGCTCTATCGAGTACAGAGGCCGAGTACAGAGGAGCTGCTATGGCAGCATGTGAGGTAGCTTGGTTGAGGAAGCTACTTGCAGATTTGGGTCTATCAGTGGATAGACAAGTTGTCATTTTCTGTGACAACATTAGCAGTATACAGTTGGCCAGGAACCCAGTCTTTCATGCTCGTACGAAGCACATAGAGGTCCACTACCACTTCGTCAGAGAGAAGGTCTTGGCAGGAGACCTTGACCTTGTTTATGTCAGCACAGAGGATCAGGTAGCTGACATCTTCACCAAAGCATTGGGTACAGAGAAGCTCCGCAGATTTAGGGCTTCGCTTGGTGTACATGAGATGGAGTTGAGCTCGAGGGGGAGTGTTGAGATATCGAGCTCGTCTAGTGAGGCGGTGGCCACTGATGACCCGCCTGGGGGATAGGCCCCACACTTACACCACTGGCATGGTTGGTGAGATCATGGGAGATATGCGGCCAGTGGGAAGACAGGCTGTGTGACAGCCATTCTAGAGACTGGCATAGTTATAGCGCCAGCTCATTTAGTCGGGTTCACACTATAGAGAACCCGTGTATGTATTGGTTGAGTACCTTTCATATTATGAGTACTCTTATTTTGTATATGGTGTGTTGAGTGTTGAGTAGAGAAGAAGAAGATTTCAGCCTCTCACCTTGTGTGTTCTCTATTAGGGTTTTGTGAGTGTGTGTGTGTGTGCTTGCAAGAGCTCAAGCTCTCTTCCCCCCTGCATCTTTTCAAAGGTGTAGGGAGGAATCTTACAAAAATGGGTAAACCATAGATTAGAGAAAAACAAATAATAAAGCCAAGGGATTTCTCCCTGACACGACACCAAAAATGTTAAGGCTAAGCAAGAGCTTTGAGAGAACCACTCACCTCTACTCACCTCAACATATCGTGGGGGGCGATCTTTCTCTAATGTTGGTCAATCTCATAACCCTTTAGGTCTTTAAGGTTAACACTACCATGGGGAGTGTACCATTCGCCTTCTCCCATTAGTGTTTTTTTTTTTGTTCAACTACACGTTTGCACTAATCTCTCCTCTTATCTCAAAGCACTCACACACACTACCTTAGGGGGAGAAGATTAAAGAGAGGTTTAGCAAGAGGGAAAGCTTAATTGCATAATGCAAGAGTGTACTTGCATTATTAGAGAAATTGCCTTATATACATGGCCATAAGTGTTCACACACTTAAACTGTAGCCAGGCAGGTGTGCCTAAAAATTCTATTTGGCCTGTTGCCTATACATTGGTTCATCTCATAATATATTGATGCATTCAAACACAAGGGAGCACATCCTAGCTCACTACCACAAGCCCTTAGAGTGGAAAATTCTATTAATTATCCATTAGGTAATATTTATGGGAACCCACCCAAGTTTAAGATTTGGATACCATTGCTTCAAGGCTTGTTTATATATGATTTTGGTGTATCCATACTTGATATTTGATGTAGATTACTCATGCTTTGGCATACAATTAGGTGTGGCAAACCTTGCTAACCATAAAATGGATTAACATCAATTTCAACCCCATTTTGAGGTTAACTTAGCACCTCTTTGTTCTACATATAAGAGATAACATAATAAAAGTCATGAAATGGCACTATAAAGGTAGTAATTAGAAGAACGACTAGCCATCCCGAAGCCTAAGTAGTCTTTGTAATCATTTAGTTCATCTCTTTTTAAGTTTTGGGTGCCTAAGTGTGAATAAGGGACAATTGTATAAATACCAATTTCTCATAATTGTTGAGCGTCCGATATGAGGTGATTGGGTGGGACCTGAAGAAATGGCCAGAGGACACAGGGTGGCAGTAAAAGGTAGTACACTAATAGTCATGCATGGATGGTAGCGCACATGCACGTCCATTGTAGTCATATGTACTTTATTGTAACAGTTTGTTAATAGAATGAGTCTTGTAATAGTAGGGTAATGGCTGTATGGGACAAGAAGAAGGTCCTTCCAAAATAGCAAAGAAGGAGGCAGTTATAGCAGTTAGGAGATAGATATATAGAGAGATAGAAGAGAACAGTAGGAAAGAGTTAGTTTAGAGCACATGGCATTGCACAAGTTGACAGTCATACAGAGCCCTTGAGAATTATTTCATTGTGTATTGTGTGAGGAGTGAGTGAGTGAGCTTTGTATTTCTGGACACAATCTTTGTTTTATAGCTGATGGCGGCTAGTGAGTTCTAAAACCATTGGGCTTAGGAATTGATAGAATTACTTTTGACTAGTGGTACTATCTTACTCGTCGGATTGATTATCAACACTTTGGCGATCCTGCTACTTTCAATCTCACCATTTCTCTCATGAAGGCAACATTCTCTTCACAAAAGGGGAGATGAACTTCTTATAGAAGCAATAGCAAGATAGCTCATCACCCAGTCCGTGCGGAATTAACTACACCAGCAACATGCCTGCTCATCTTGGCAAATGCTCCACATCTCCCCACAATTCATCAACATCAAATGGCTTACCAAGGAGGAAACAACAAATACCCAACCTACAAGGGTAAGAATTTTAAAGCTCCTGACACCCATATCATGCAATTCGAGGCTGTGTGGAAGGTAAATCACACTTGTGCTGCCAATGTTCCTAATAAAAGGAAGCAAGACCAGTTCCAGGCCACATTTGGGGATATACTAACTGAATGGGTATCCTAGTATGACTCGAATCACTTTCACACCTTCCATGCCCTAAAAGACGCATTCCTCAAAAGATTCAGAATAATCAAAACTAACTCTGAACTACACGACAAGCTGTGAATCCTGAAACAGAAGCTGCTATGTAGTAGAAGATTATGCAGCCAAGTTTCACACTCTACGTGTGTAAGACTCTCTCTAGCTACCAGACCATCCAAAGCAGTTCTTGTTGCGGATTGGTTCTTGCATAGTCTCAACAAGAAACTAAAACCAACGATGGCAGCCACCAAAATCGACACATAAGGGTTTAACACTATATTCGTGAGTTTGGGAATTTCCCAACTCCCATTTTTTGAATACTAAAAAGGTGGGACCTGGATAACATGCCTATAAGTTTTTCAAAACCATATCATGTGACCTATTGTTGGAAAGCGCTTGGAAAATGGAATCTAGTGAGCTATAGAGCGCTCAATTTGGAATAACGGTGTTCAAGTTATGATTAATCCAAAGATTTGACCACATGTCCCAAACTTATGGGAAATTCCCATATTCCCCAATATGGTGTTGTTCGATGGGCTCATGGGGAAACTGCTAAATGATTAGAACACAAAATGGGATTGGAAAAGAAGTCAAAGAAAAAGAAGAGCAATAAGTACAACTCTTCAGACAGTGACAAATGACAACGAGTTAGAATCAAAAGACTTCGAATTTGAGTCATAATTCAAGGAGGAATTCAAACGCAACATGAAGAGCAAACATAAAGGCAAGAAGGACAAGGTGGATGTCCTGGCAAGAAGGTGGCTGAGAAGTTTGATGTGCCCAACCTCCAAAAATGAAGGCCATCTGAATGAGGAATGCAAGATGGAGATTACCTGCACCATTTGCCAAACATTCACACACTTGACATCTAATTGCCGATACAATGTCAGAAACATGGTAGGTGTAGCTGTCAATGAAGTAATAATAATAGCACCCATACAATGTTAGAAATAGGGTAGGTGCATCTGTTAATGAAGTAACAACAACAACACCCATAACTACTACACCACTCGCACCTTCTAGACCTTACTATGGTCAAGGGAAAGGCTAAGGAAGAGGGGGTCCTGGGGAGTCAGAAGAAGGGTTCCAATGTTATTAGTGTCAGAAGCCTAGACACCGATGGAATGACTATCAGATATTCCAGAAGCCCCAATAAGAGGTGCATGAAAAGGTAGGAGGGGAGGATGCACCAGCAACTAGAAGGTGTACAACCAAATGTGGCAGTCATCACCAGATCCCAAAAGGGGAAAGAGAAGTTCGCTATGTTAGATGAACCAGCCAGTCAAAAGAAAAACAATGTGGGATAGGAAAAACAAAAACAAGTCAAAGACTCTGCAACAAAGGAGGTGCAAGAAGCATAGAAAGAAAATTGGAAGAAAACCCTTTAGATAAAAAAAAACTTCCAAGAGGAACAGAGGGAAGCCCAGAGGAGGCAAAAGAACAAAAATTGCAAGAAGATAAGCAGTTGTGTGACAATGGGATTGACTTCCTCTTTGGATTTGTGAAGATCTTCACCTTCCTTTTCCCTTTTCTAATTGTGATTTGTTCCCTTTGCAAATCATGTTTGATCTTGCTTTGTCAGAGCCATGGTCTTCCCAGCAACATTGGGTATGATCCCTCATTTTCCATTTGGAGCAAGAAAAATGATAGGGAAATTATATCCATTGATCTAAATGTGTTTCCCTTAAACTAATCCTAGGGGATGAACTCTGTGTTGATCTACCATCTTCACAGCAAAAGGAGCATGGTCATAGTTTATGAGGCCGAGTTATTTTGTTGTGGATTCTGACAGTATGTTTACTCTCGAGCCTTCATCCAATATTTCTCCATGGATCCATTTCCCTTTTAACATTCTATTATCTGGGGTATATCATTGTCTGTTTTACTATGATTTTTACTGTTTTGACTTACTTGTAGTCGGCTTCTGACTCACTTCTCTGAAGGAATCACACAAGCTACCATGTTATTCCTTGGGACCAATCAGATTGCTTAACAATTTCCTCCTCTAGTTGGGCACTAAGGACATGAGTTCATCAAGGGATATATCCAGTTTTAACCCCTTCATATCTTCCCATATGTCATATTGTATTGACTTCTCCTGTGGCCTATTGTTTTGTGGAGGAACTTGATTTGTTGCTGACTGTTGTCTTCTTTCCGTAGCACCTAAGGATTCTGCCTCACTGTTGCTTTTTGTTGCTACTTGAGCTCTTTTTATGGGCTTGGCTTCCCCCACTCTATTATGTTCCCGGGGGTTCACTCTTAGAAAACGTATGATATCATGTGAGTGTACAAGAGGGGAGTTTTTTGAAATGAGGCATAAGCTTATAAGGGAGGGGTAAGGCAATATATTTAGGTGAATACTAAATCTTAAATTTAAGTTAGGGGGGGAGGGGGCCTCGATAGTACTTACTTTCATAGCGCATATATGGTAATGATCTAATGATGTCAAGAAATGATCACAACATGCTTCAATAATGATTCAAGTAGATGATGGTGATTTACAATAATGATTTCCTAGTACTTAACATCTATTTCTTGGTAGCATGCATGAAGTACTTATGTTCTCTCAAACAAGGTTCAACTTTAATCTAAGGAGAGGGAGTGTGCAAATTCTAGAGAAAAAACATAGATATAAGGAAGGGGGTGACATAGTCGTTTTTAAAGGTATCCTTATAAGCTTAAATAGGGGGTGTTATCATCTTATGAGCATCATATATAGGGGGTTTTCTTGAGGTTCATGGATGCACTTAACGTCCCCCTTTATTGTGAGTGAATCCCCTGGGATTCTATTGTTCTTATAAAGGTTGTGCCTGTTTCATGAGCACAATGTCTTATGCTGGCTGCCTATGCTCCTCTTCTTCCTTTGGATCTTTATCTTGTTCCTGTACCTTGCAAGGTTTACCTTCTCATAGTTTTCCTTGTTCTACCATCCTGGCCATCATGTTCTCTCGCATAACGTGCTAGAAGGAATCAAATAGGATGAGCAGGAAAAAATCCTAAGAGAAAACCCACATCTCATATCCTTATTCTAGCTAGACATAGAAAAGATTATGTCCAAATACTCAGCAGAAGTACTAAACGTCCAACCAACGGAAGAAACTGCACAACTGACACAGAATCAGTGTCAAAGGAATAGAAAAGAGGAGTTGTATCTTCACAAAAAAAGAACCTGTAATAACTGATACAAAAGAAGTGTTAGAAGAGAAAACGACAGAAGGTGAAGCCTGAGGGAATATAGAAGAAGACCCATCAACCAAGGGGCTAAAGGAAAGGATGGAAGCAATGTACTTCAAGGACAGGGAGTAGGAGCAATCCATCCGTGTACAAGAAGAGGAGATCATGGAGCTCAATATGGGGATAGAGGAGCAATCGTAGATGGTAAAAACTGGAAGAAGCAATGTAGAACAAACCCCAAGGAACTACATGCAGTATAAAGATGTCTTTTCCTAGAGCTACATAGATATGCCTGGCATCGACCCAAGCTTCAACCAACAGAAAATAAACCTGAAGGAGGATGTAGTTCCTGGTACAGAATGAACCCCAACTACGCCAAGCAAGTCAAGGAGGAAATTAACAAACTAGTGCCAGTATTAGGATTCATCCAACCAATAGACAAAACAACTTGGCTAAGCCCCATTGGCTAAGCCCCATTGTGATTGTGCCAAAAAAGAATGGAAAGTTTAGAGTCTGTGTGAATTACAAGAAGCTAAATGTAGCAACCATACCGGACCCGTTTCCTTTGCCATTCATAGACTCTATGTTGGATGTTGTATAGCATGCCACAAAATTTATTCTTTCCTGGATGTATTCAATGGATACAACCAAGTTAGAATGGCACCGAAAGACATGGAGAAGACCGCATTCATCACGGGGTGGGGAGAATTTGCGTTAAACATCATGACCTTTGGACTCCGGAATGCACCCGCAACACAATGCATGGTACAAGAAATTTTCTATGATTACTTACCTGAATTCATGCATGTGTTTGTAGTTTACTTCAGTGCCTTTGGGAAGTGTATGGAGCATTTGCACCAGCTACACCTATGCCTGGAAAGGTGCAAGCAAAAAAAGCTGAACCTAAACCCAATGAACTGCACGTTTGAGCCGGTGAGGGGTGGAACAGTCCTTGGACACATAGTGTCTAAAGATGGGATTGTTGTTGATCCAACCAAGATCAAGATGATAACAAGCTGAATCCACTACAAAACTTGAAGGATCTCAACAGATTCCTTGGCCAAATAAAATGGCACAACCGATTCCTTAGGTAACTTGCTGATATGGCATAACCACTGTATAGCCTCACAAAGAAGGGGACATAATTCCTCTAGATAGAAGAGCACAAGGATGCTCTCCAAAATCTAAAAAAAAATAGTGCACCGATCATCCAACCACCAAAATGAGACAAGAATTTCCATGTATTTGTGGATGCATTGGATATAGAAATCGAAAATGTGCTGATGCATCAGACAGAAGAAGGGTGGTATAGACCCATTTACTATGCCACTATCAAATACTGAGAAAAATTACAGCACCACTGAGAGAGAAGCCCTGGGAATGATTTACTTAGTCAATACATTTCATCATTATTATCTGCTTGGAAATCACTTTGTATTCCATATAGATCATCAAGTCCTATTGTATTTGGTGATAAGCCATATATGACTGAGAAGCTAGCAAGGTGGATGCTTCTACTATAAGAATTTCAGTTCACCATCGTGCACACCCCTAGCAACCAAAATGTAGTAGTAGATTTCCTCAAAAGAATAGACATAAGAGAGCAGCCTATAGATCAGTTTCCAGATGCAAGCCTGTTTAGTGTTCAGTCTACACCCATGCAAAGAAATTGGTACTTTGACATGCTGTAGTTCATCAGAGAAGGCATATTGCTAGCATGTGGGAATCATGACATTATTGGGTGGCTACCTCAATTTTGGGAGAATCATCATGGGTATGAGAAAATACCTTGAAAACACAACCCCAATTAAGGAACCCTACAACAACCAAACTCCTCTACCCTTGCTCTCCCGGAATCATTTGCAAATTACTCTCTCGCTCTTTCCTGCTATCTCGCCTTCTTAAGCTCTCTTGTTATCACCCATGTTTCCATTTTCTTTCAAAACTCCACAACCAAAATGTACCATGGCTAGCACAAGCCAGTGGAGTTTGATTCCTATAGCACCATACTTGACCCTGCGTTTCAGCAAGGGTGACTGCAAAAGGTTGGATTGTTTGGCTTTGCAACAAAGAACTGGACAAGATGGCAAGAAATCATGGAAGCCGAAGTGTAGCTAGCTAAGTTTTCAAAGAACAGCACCATTAAGATGGAAGGGTGTAAGGTTGTGCCGGTCATGCCAGAAGACATCGCCATGGCATCCAATGCGGACTCCTATGATGTGGATATTGAGGAGGAACTCTCAAGAGTAAGTAAGGAATACTTTGTCACCACATGCTATGATCTAGACAGGTAAAAACAATTCATATTTTACCTAGACATGATCTATCTACTTGCCAAGAACATCGACATAAGCGGAAACAACTATAGACTGTCGAGACAACGATGACATAACATGGCCAGAAGGTCAATTGGGCAAGTCATGGTGAAAAACATGTAGTAGCAAGCTCAGAAGCTATGGCTATCAAGAGGTCACACAAAGATGGCACGAGCGACGAGACAGAACATGGCTAGAAGGTCAATTGGGCAGTAGTAGCCATGGCGAAAAACATGTAGTAGCAAGCTCAGAAGCTACGGCTATCAGGAGGTCACACAAAGATGGCACGACACTTAAAAGCCTTCAGCTTTTGGCTTGCCAATATTAGCACTCCTCTCCTCCACAAAGCCTACACTGAAAAGACATATTTCTTCTCCTTTGATCTTCCCTAACTCAAGCAAGAAACTCATGCCCTCTTTCCTTTTTATGCTTCCATCTTCCCTACCTCAAGTAAGAAAAGCATGCTCGCTTCCCTGTATGTGCTTCTATATCCCCTACCTCAAGTAAGAAACTCATGCTCTCTTCCCTATATGTGCTTCTATATCCCCTACCTCAAGCAAGAAACTCATGATCAAGGTAAGGTTTTCTCCTCTCTATTCCTCTCGTTTTTTTACTTCCATTCATTTGTATGCATATGTAAGATTAGGAGATGGTTAGAATTACCTCCATCTTTTTGATTCATGTCTTCTTATTCTTCTTCTCACTTCTCTATCTCTAAAAAGAAATTATAACTATTTATTTTAAATCTTTTTTTTGGTAGGTAAACTTATTAAATGTTTTTAAATTAACTTTATTATGTTTTCTTGTTTTGTAGGTTTAGGTTTTATTATGCTTAGCTTTATTTCAACAACCAATCAAGAGGTAAGACTTTATTTTTATTTATAATCACATTTTCTCTTCTTTTATTGTTTTTATTCTTTGCTTTTTGGTGAAAGTTTTATGCATAAAGGTTTAAGACTTAAGCATAAAGCCTTATGTATAAATCTTTATAATCATATTTTCTCTTATTTCATTTTTTTGATTCTTTGCTTTTTGGTTAAAGCCTTATGCATAAAGCCTTAAGGCTTAAGCATAAATCCTTATGTATAAATCTTTTATGAATTAGGCTTTATGCATAATGAGAGCACACATCATGATTTTATGCACAATGCTTTTATCCATAAGGCTATGCATACTCTTTGGACTAGCCTTAACATTGCTCTTGTGATTACCTCATTTTGTTGTGTTGTAAGTCTCATATTCTTTGAGCCCAACTCTTTTCACCCAGTTGAGGTAAGGTCTTACACAAAAGCTCTTTTGTACTATTTATGCTTTTCTTTTTTGCACCCTTGGGTGCTAGGGTTTAGGGTTTGCATGTTGACAAGCTCTATGCATGCATAAAGCATTCTATATGCTCTATGCACTATACATGCATAGAGCATGGAAAGAGCATACATTCTCTATACATGTATAAATTTGGAAAGATTATATATGCTCTATGCATACATAAAGTTGGAAAGAGTATATATACTCTATGCATGCATAAAGTCTAAATGATCTATGCCCTATGCATGCATAAACTCCACATGCTCTATGCTCCATGCATGCATGATTTATGCATGCATAAAGTCTACATGCTCTATGCCCTATGCATGCATAAAGCATAGAAAGAGTATACATACTTTATACATGCATACAGAGTATGCATCATAGGTTTATGGATGCATAAACTCTACATGCTCTATGCTCCGTGCATGCATGATTTATGCATGCATAAAGTCTACATGCTCTATGCCCTGTGCATGCATAAAGCATAGAAAGAGTATACATACTTTATATATGCATACAGAGTATGCATCATAGGCTTATGGATATGACTCATAGGCTTTATGCATATGCATAATAGGCTTTTTGCACAATGCTTAAGCCTAATGCTTTTATGTATATTAGGCTTTATGAATAATGAGAGCATGCATAGCATTAAGTGGATTGGCCTAGACATTGCTCTCATCATCACCTCATTTTCTTGTATTTTAGAGTCTCACATTTTTTGAGCCAACTCTTCTCAACCACTCAAGGCATCTTACACAACACAAGATCTTTTTCTATTTTTATGATTTTCTTGTTTGCACCCCTAGGTGTTGGGGCTTAGGGTTACTAAGCATGCTATATGAATGTTTCCTTTATGCATGCATAGGTTATGCATCATAGTCATGCATACTTTATGCATGCATGGAGTATGCATGCTCTCTTTTTTATATTTATGATTTTCTTGTTTGCACCCTTGGGTGTTGGGGTTTATGGTTGGTATGTATTCTCTCTATGGATGCTCTCTTTATGCATGCATAGAGTATGCCTCTCAAGCTTATGCATATGCCTTATAGGCTTATGCATAAGGATCTTATGCATAAGGGTTATATGCATAAGCCTCATGCATGTGGCTCATGCATAAGGCTCATTTACATAAGGCCCTTATGCATAAGGTTTATGGCTTATGCATAAGGCATACGGTGTATACTTATGCATAAGGCTGATATGCATAAGGCTTATGGATTTTATGCATATTAATGCTATGAATACTACATGCATGCACATTTAAGCATGTATAATATTGGCATTTCTCTCATGCTTATCTCATTTTCTTAGCTTGTACATAAGATCTTATGTATAAGGGCTTATGAATAAGGATTATACATATACCTCATAGGATCATAGATGTGCATAAGCCTTGTGTGTATATGTATAGCTTAAAGCATAGCCTTAGAATTTCTGGCTCATGCATAAGGGGCTTATGAATAAATCTTATGTATATTTATAATCTCTTATGCATAAGGGGCTTATGTATAAGGCTTATACATATACCTCATAGGCTCATAGGCACATGCATAAGGCTTTTGCATAAGCTCTTATGCATAAGGCTTATACATATACCTCATAGGCTCACAAGCACATGCATAAGGCTTGTGCATAAGCTCTTATGCATAAGGTTTGTGTACATGTATAGTTTAAAGAACAGCCTTAGAATTTATCTCATGCTTACCTCATTGGCTTGTGTACACGCATAGCTTAAAGCACAACCTTAGAATTTCTCTCATGCTTACCTAATTAGCTTGTTTTGTATCTCACCTTTTTTAATTAAGGACCCCATCTCTTCTCAACCACTCGAGGTAAGCTCTTACATGTGAGATCGTTTGCTATTTATGCTTTTCTTATTTGCATCCTTGTCTCATCCTAGGGTTTACGGTTGGTATGCATGCTCTATTTATGCATAAAGAGAGACATGCATATGCATATGCCTCATAGGCTTATGCATAAGCTCTTATGTATAAGGATTATTTATAAGAGCCTTATGTAATGGATCTTATGCCTCATAGGCTTATGCATATACCTCATAGGCTCATAGGCTTATGCATAAGCTGTTATGTATAAGGATTTTGATTAATCTCTTATACCTCATAAGGCTTGTGCATAAGCTCGATCACCAAAAGAGGATCTCTGGTAATCAGTCCTTCTAGTTTGAAAGCTTCATTGTGGGTAACAGCTCGGCCTTACATTTGTTGTCTTTCCCTTAAAGGGCTCGAGACCACCCTCAAGATCTCTAGTTCCACTGTGCTTGGTACAACAACTGTAAATTTTGGTAGCTCTATTGTTCTGGGCTCTTTTGGAATGTCATGGTGTGATGGTAGGCTTTCTAGAATCAACATACTCTTGCTCTTTAGCATGTGTTAGTGTTGGTGTTGGTGGAGAAATGCTTAGGGGTCTCCTTGGGGTGGCCTTCCTTCATAGATTCTTTCATTTCATCTTTTCTTGTTCGTGCAATGGTGTGTGGCTTAGCCCTAGCTTGTTGGCCATCAAGCCTTTGATTTCTGCTAATTCTAGTGAGAGTGTTCTTCTATTCTTTTGAGGCCACTGGGTCCATTGGCAATTCTTCAGGCTTCTAGACTTTCATCTTTAATAAGGGAATCCCTACTACATGGCTATGCAATTTGGTTAGAAGATATGGATTCACTACCTTGTTGCCGTGCTTGCTAAGATAATGAGTGAAATCCTTGTGTAGCATGCTAGTCCAATCATCCTTTTCTCCTCGCTACATGGGTAAAAAATAGTTTGGTCAAAATATATGGCTTCAATACCTTGTTGCCATGCTTGCTAAGATAATGAGTGAAATCCATGTGTAGCATGCTAGCCCAATCATCCTTTTCTCCCTTATGTAGCCAATACACCTTGTGCATATCCACCCTATTATATGTTGGTGGAATTTACTTGCATAATTATTGATGCCACCCTACAAGCTTTCCCTAGCTTTGGGTCCCTGAGATATGCAAATTTTGGTTAATTGATGTTTTGATAGTGGTGTCAGCTCTATTGTGATTCTGACGTGGCATTCCCAGCCATGATTTTGCAAATGTAAAATCGTGGTCTTGATTTTTCTTTCCTCGTGTACCAAAGGCATGGAAAGGTGTTGGGATCCTTGAATTTAATGGTTTTGGGGTGGACCAATAGATGCAATTTGAAAGCCACTCCGTAGATTGGTGTGATTTTATACACACAATTGATGATGTGTCAATATCATGATCATGATTTTTACAGGCTATAGAATCACAATGAGGTTTTGGATAAAATTTATCTCAATGGGATATTGGCACATCTAATGGTAGTTCTATAGGTTCAATTTCTATGTTTGAGATCTCTTGGTTATCGTGATTCTATATAGTCATGGGTGATGGTGGCTGCCCTATGATATCGGGGGGTTCACTATATGTAAACTCTGTATATCACGTGCGCTCAAGGCCTAATTTAAAAATCCCTTATTTGTAAAGTTTTCATGACTAAAACACACCCTTTTTCTATTCAATCTATAAATACCCCCTTTAAATGGTACCCTTCTGTATGTAAAAAATGTGTAAAAAAGGGATTTAAAAAACCCCTTCTGTCATGAAAAGATGCAGGGGAGAAGAGAGCTTGAGCTCTTGCAAGCACACACACACTCACAAAACCCTAAAAGAGAACACACAAGGTGAGAGGCTGAAAATCTTCTTCTTCTTCACACAACACTCAACACACCATATACAAAGATAAGAGTACACACCATATGAAAGGTACTCAACCAAATACATGCTAGGGTTCTCTATAGTGTGAACCTAACTAAAATGAGCTGGCGCTATAACTATGCCAGTCTCTAGAATGGCTGTCACACAGCCTGTCATCCCACTGGCCGCATATCACCCATGATCTCACCAACCATGCCAGTGGTGTAAGTGTGGGGCCTATCAGTGTCTACCGCCTCACTAGATGAGCTCCATATCTCAACACTCCCCCTGGAGCTCAACTCCATCTCATGTACACCAAGCAAAGCCCTGAATCTGTGCAGCTTCTCTGTACCCAATGCTTTGGTGAAGATGTCAGCGACCTGATCCTGTGGTGCTGACCTAAACAAGGTCAACATCTCCTGCCAAAACCTTCTCTCTGACAAAATGGTAGTGGACCTCTATATGCTTCGTGCGAGCATGAAAAACTGGGTTCCTGGCCAACTGTATACTGCTAATGTTGTCACAGAAAATGACAACTTGTCTATCCACTGATAGACCCAAATCTGCAAGTAGCTTTCTCAACCAAGCTACCTCACATGCTGCCATAGCAGCACCTCTGTACTCGGCCTCTGTGTACTGGATAGAGCAACTGTAGGCTGCTTCTTGCTGCTCCAAGTCACAGCAGCACTCCCCAAAGAAAACATGAAGTCACTAGTAGATCTTCTATTTGAGATACTACCAGCTCAATCAGCATCTGTGTACCCATGTACACATATCTCTGTCTCCTAGTTTCATAAAATAGTCCACAATGCAAAGTAGACCTCACATACCTCAGTATATGTCTCAATGCATCCAAATGTAGCTTTTGAGGAACCTGCATAAACTGACTCACCAATCCAACAGCATAGCTCAAATTTGGCCTGGTGATCATCATGTAGATCAAGCTTCCTACTATGCGCCTATACATAGTAGGATCCTCCAAAATCTCTCCTGAATCTGCACTCAACTTGCCATTCTGATCCAATGGCACTGAGATAGGCTTGCATCCTGTCATACCATACTTGGACAACATGTCCAAGCCATACTGTCTCTGTAGTAATCCAATACCATGTGGTGACCTAATCACCTCAATGCCCAAGAAATATCTGAGCTCCCCCAGATCCTTCATCTGAAACTTATGTCTAAGCAAGATCTTTACATCAAAGATCTCTGCATCATGGTCTCCCGTAATGATCAAGTCATCTACATAGATGAGACAACAAGCACAACCCCTCTATGACTATGTCTCACATACAGTGAGAAATCTACATTGGCTACATGAAAGCCAATAGTGACAAGATATTCAGAAATCTTGTCAAACCATGCTCTTGGTGCTTGTTTTAAGCCATACAAGGCTTTCTTCAAGCTGCAAACATGCTCGGGGTGACTCACATCCTCATAACGAGGTGGCTGCAACATTTACACCTCTTCCTACAAATCCCCATGCAAGAATGCATTCTTTATATCCATCTGATATAAAGACCATTGCTTTGACGCAGCCATTGCTATTACAACTCTCACTGTTGCCATCTTGGCAACAGGGCTGAAAGTTTCCTCATAATCAATGCCATATGTCTGTGCATATCCTTTGGCTACCAATCTAGCCTTGTACCTGCTTATGCTTCCATCACTGTTATGTTTTACTTTGTACGCCCACTTGCATCCAATGGCTTTCTTGCCTTCAGGTAATTGCACTAAATCCCAAGTCTCATTTCCATATAGTGCATCCATCTCCTCATCCATAGCTTTCTCCCAACACACATTTCCAATAGCCTCATCAATGCATGTGGGCTCTACAACCTGTACAACTTTTGCCATGTATGCATAGTGATGTGCCACATAACCATCATAGGTAAACCTCTGCACAGGATTCTTCACTCTCCCATATCTTCGTAGATTTGCATTCATGGGTTCCATAGTCTTCTTTACACCAGGTGTTCTCATAGTTGGTATCCCAAGATCCTCATCAAGGCTCATCTCTGAGCCACTAGACTCTCAACATGAGAATGCCCTGCAGAAATGTCACACATACTAAGGGGCTTAACCACTTTCTCTTTGCCTTTATATGATGTACTAATCACATTTGCAGGACTAGTATTATGACGCAACCTGCCACTCCATGGTCTATCAACTGAACCACTAGATGAGGACTCTCCTGGTCCACTCTCAAAGACTGTGATTGCTCACTTGCATTCTGTGCAACCACATTTTCACTCACATCAGCCCCAACAGCTTCTTTTTCAGTAGCATGCAGCTGCTCATCTCATAAAAAACAACATCACTACTTACCCTCAACTCACGTATAGCAGGGTTATAACACCTGTATCCCTTTTACTTAAGGGAATATCCAATAAACACACATTTTTTAGCTTTTGGATCCAGCTTAGTTCTCAGCTCATCTGGCACATGCACATATGCAATGCATCCAAAGACTTTCAGATGAGACAAATCAAGTTTTTTGCCACCAGTAAACCTCTCCTCTTGGAGTTACATCATGTATGGCTGCAGTTGGAGTCCTGTTCATGATATAAACTGCTATAGAAACAACCTTAGCCCAATAGCTATGCGGCATATTCTTCTCTCCCATCAATGCCCATGCAATCTCAGCAATGTGCCTATTTTTTTGCTCAGCAACTCCATTTTGTTGCGGAGTGTATCTGCATGTAAACTGTCTCTGAATACCATTCTTCTTCAAAAATTCAAAGAACTCATTGGAGAAGTACTCTCCCCCTCCATTTGACCTTAGGCACTCTCCCCCTCCATATGACCTTAGGCACTTTACATATTTCCCTGTTTGCTTTTCAACCATAACTCTGAAATTCTGAAAGTGAGTGAACACCTCACTCTTCTCCTTCATGAAGTATACCCACACTTTCCTTGTGTGGTCATCAATAAATGTCACATAATACCTGCAGCCTTCCATAGACATGGTCTTCGTAGGACCCCATACATCTGAATGCACAACATCTAGTGCATTTCTGCTTACATTTCTCTTATGTGGAAATACATGCTTTGTTTGCTTTCCAAATTGGCATGCTTCACATATTTTCTGCATACCTCCAACTTTAAACTTAGGCAGCCCTGTCACAATTCCTTTAGTCTGCAAGGACTTCATTCTCTGCACATTCACATGTCCAATTCTTTTATGCCAAATGTCTGTGTCTGCAACAATTCCTGAACCATTTGCAAACATCGCAGCACTCACTTCAGGCATGTTTACATTCAATGTAAACATTCTGCCCACTCTGTTGCCTTTTGCAACCAACCTGCACTTGTCTTTAAAGTCTTCAACATAACAACCATCAAGGTTAAACCGAACCTGCAAACCCTTCTCAATCATCTGGCCAACTGAAACCAGATTCTTTGTTATGTTTGGAACATGAAGTAGGTACTTCACTTTGCCATCCTGCATAGACAATGGCACATCTCCAACATGGGCAATTGGATGAGTAGTGTCATCCCCTGTTTCCACAAAATCTGGTGTTTCAAGGTTTTTCATCTCCTTGAACCACTCCCCATGACTTGTCATGTGGTTTGAAGCACCTGAATCAACATACCATACATCATTTTTATGTGCTGCTTCAACATTTTCAGACATGGCATTAACGACATGCTGCATAACAAACAACCTTTCACTATCCTCATTGCTTTTGCTCGAGGATGCATAGTTGTTTTGCTGCAATTTTCCATTTTGCATGTTAGCCTGCTTCTTATAACAATCTGCCTACACATGTCTAGGCTTACCACAATAAAAGCATCCACGTGTATCATTATACTGCCTTTGCCAATTTCCACGACCTGTTGATGTCTGCTGCTGGCCATAATTCTGATTACCTGCTCGGCCACCTCCTTGGCCGCATCCATGGCCTCCTCTACCTCGTCCTCTTCCTGAACTTGTGTAGAAAGCCTGTTACTCTGAACTGTTTTTGTTTTGTGAAGACTGTTGGTCTTCACCCAAGCTCTTCTCTTCTATAATCAACGTAGATACCAAATCTATGAAATTGGGAATGTTTCCCGAGTCGTCTGAATAGACGTCTTGAACGCCTTGTATTGTGGCCCGAGACCACGTAGACATATTTCCACCTTATCATCATCATCTACTGAAACGCCAATAGATGTAAGGGATTCCACAATACCCTTGATCTTCAATGCATAGTCATTCACAGACATACTCTTTTTCTCCACAGTATGAAGTTCATTCTTCAACTGTGTCTTTCGTGCCTTGGTATTCGTTTCATAGAGTTTTACCAAAGTGTCCCACGCCTCCTTGGGGGACTTGGCATCCTGTATGTGCCCCAATCATGGTGTCATGTATACTGATAGACAGCCAATACATAAACTTTTTGGCTCCTTGGTTCCAATCCTTGAACTCTTTCACATCTGCAGTAGTCGGATTGATCTCCAGTATCTCCGATGCCTCTTCATGCTCACCTTCTATATAGTCCCAGTAACCCTTTCCCATCAGGAAATTTGTCAACCTGAACCTCCAAGAATGGAAGTTGTTCTTATCAAGCTTCTCACCAACAATCTGGTTTATGCCATCATTTGACATCTTGCCACACACACAAATTTACCAGAAACAGCACTCTAGTTTGTCCAGCACAAACTGTTGTATTTTCTGCAGCAGTACTGTACTACACTCAAATGTCACAACCAGTGACCTCAATGTGCATACATACACCCAATGGAAACTGTTGACCTCCTTGCAGCACACACAATGTTTGCACAACCAATCTGTCTTCCTGCAGTTCTAAAAACAAAGTTCTGCAAAGAATCGATGACTTACATCTACAGTGCTCGAAATCGCCTGCTTTCTGAAAAACGGAGGTCGTAACGCGCCCGAAACGCATTTTCGCCACGAATTTTTTTTCTAATAGGATAGTATAGTTGCCCTATAGCTTTACTCCCGCGAAGAAAGCTCCTCAATCAGAGATCATTTGCCAATGCCTCCCATAGCTCCTGTGAGACAAGGGTATAGTCGCCAATTGAAGCTCTTACCCCCTCGTACCACTTCCTGTGCTTCTCTTGCTTGCAGCTTAGCCCTTAACATGAACCAAGCTCTGATACCATGAAAAGATGCAGGGGAGAAGAGAGCTTGCGCTCTTGCAAGCACACACACTCACAAAACCCTAAAAGAGAACACACAAGGTGAGAGGCTGAAAATCTTCTTCTTCTTCACACAACACTCAACACACCATATACAAAGATAAGAGTACACACCATATGAAAGGTACTCAACCAAATACATACTAGGGTTCTCTATAGTGTGAACCCAACTAAAATGAGCTGGCGCTATAACTATGCCAGTCTCTAGAGAATGGCTGTCACACAACTTGTCATCCCACTCACCGCATATCACCCATGATCTCACCAACCATGCCAGTGGTGTAAGTGTGGGGCCTATCCTCCATTAGGAATTTTTTGGACCCAAAAAGGGCCTCCTAAGGATTTCTAATTTTAAGGGATTAGAGCTTAAAAAGTTGGGCTTAAGGGAGACAAAGGCTACGATGACCCCTATTTTTTGCCTTGCCACATCAGCCGTAACCCCCCTAGTTTCACTTTTTAAAGGGAATATTCTTATACTCTCTCTCTTACTTTTTGACTTTTCTCATACTTTTTGAATTTTTCATCTTCACTCTCTATAAATTGAATCTTTCTTGTTAGTTTGAAATCTCCTTTCTTCTCATTAACTCCCACCATATCTCCCTTCCCCACCATATCTCCCTTCCACACCAGCAAAACATTCTCGTATTTAGGTGGGTCCCAAAAAGTGAAAATTTTTTATTTTTTATTTTTTTACATTTTGAGGTGAAAAAATACCACCCAACCAATATGTATGATGAAAATAAAATTTTCCCTCCAAAAAGCTTGTAATTCAAGGGTCACGTTAGAAGCCTGTCAGGAGCCAGTACATCCATAACTAACTGTCAGGTCCCCACAACCCCATAAACATAGCTAAGTGTCAGATCCCAAAATTGTGGGAACCCTAAATTTTTTTTAAAAGTTTTCTCATAAATGTAATTTATTGATGAAAAACTCCATGTTAGTATATTTGTATATCAAAAATATCATTTTCTACTTAGAAAAATAGATTTGTGTTAAACCTGCAACAACAAAGTTTTAACAGTCTCTCTCACTCACTCCCTCTCTCTCTCTCTCTCTCTCTCTCTCTCTCTCTCTCTCTCTCTCTCTCTCTCCCCCTATGAGGATCTCTCTACTTTAGCTTCTTCCTCTGCTTAGCTATGGAGCCTTTGCAAGCTGTGTGTGTAGCCCCTTGTGAAGCTAGAAAACGAAAGGTTGATTTACACATTCGTATTCCTGAAGAGTATGGCAGCTCTAAAAAAACCCATCCTACTGATGCACAATCTGTCCAAGCTCATAGGATAGCTAAGGAGAAAAATGTAGATCTTTGGGTTGATGGGCATCTCTATCCAGTTGACCCTGCATTAACAGAAAACCCTCCTTTCCGCAATTTGTCATCTTTTATGCAATTTGTTGTGTGGTGAAGGAGAGCTTGGCTTGTTAGGATACTGCAGAAGATTGACTACAAGTGGAGCTTGGCAAACCCATATTCTCCAATCTCAATTGCAAGCATCACAATTCAGCCTTTTACAATGTTAAGAAGGACTTAAAACATCATCAGATAAAATGAAAGAGATCCTCGCAGAGAATGTGGAGAAGGATGCAAAGATTCAAAGGCTAGAGGAACTTATCAAACGACTCAAAGCAATGCTAAATGGTGCTCGTGAATGCAAAAATACACTGGCTGGTATAGAATCTCTTATGTTTAAAGGTGGAGCACGGAAGAAAAGGATTCGTACAACAAAGTAAGTAACATAAACTTTCATTATGCACTCAGTGATTTAAACAAAATAGTCATGATTTGTGTTCTACCATGAATTTTCTGCAAGAGGTGTGTGGTTCTAATGAAGAGGAATGGAAGGATTTGGTCAAAGCCATTCTGAATACCAAGGATATTCTCTCAATTATTACTGACCCTCATCATCCTAAAATACGCCAAGCTGTTGTCATCAATGTAGTGAGCGAGATTACCACCTCCATCGATTCTTCATTAATTCAACATGCTTGTGATGTGGCCGGAATCAGCATGAAAGGGTACCAAGCAATCCGTCAGGTTGTAAAAGATGCATTTCTAAGACAAGGAATCACTGGCACTTTATTTCCTACACTCAAGGTGATTCACAATGTCAACCGTATCAATAATGGTGATGTGCAGCGAGCTATAGGACAGTTTTATCACGTTGAGGGCACACTAGCATTAGACACAGGGTCGAGCAGAAAGAAAATCAAGACAACAAGTACATAATTTCACTATGATGTTTACAATAACATCTTTGTTCATATTGAGAGACTATAGCAAGCTATGGTGAAGTTCCATGGTCTTTCACCAGAAGGTGAGAACTTGCAATTTCTACTATTCATGTTTTTCAATAGAAAATGAAGACGATTATTTTGTTTTGAATATTGTAAATTACCGTTTATTTGCAGTTTTGGGGAGCACACTTTCATTTGTGCTCAAGCAAGATGAGTGCCAAATTGTGAAAGGTCGAAAGCTGGAACGTATGAACATTACGCTCATGAATGAGGCCATGATCTGTGCATGGGAAAAGACTACCAAACCAAGTTTTAGTATGCAATCTGAGAAAGAGGTCTGGTGGCTTGGTGCATTTGAGGTACCAAAGGAGACACATGAGGTATTGACATGGATGTTTGAAAGGACTCCTTGGATAACAGATGTAATCAAAAAGCAAATTGATGGTCAACTTTTAGATGTAGAAAACATAGGAAAGTTCAAGGTGGATTGACATCTTGGGGGAGATTTGAAGATAATTAAATGCATGATGGGTTGTGCTCAAGGCGGCACGACATCAACATGGCCTTGTTCATACTGCAATGCTCAGATTGATATTCCTAGGCAGAAAAAGACAAATGGAAAAGGTATACAGAAGGTTGGTTCTATTGGGAAGGATGCCTCGAAACGTCCCAAGAATGGGAAGAAGCAACAAGAAGATGCAGTAGATCCAACCGAGTCAACTGATGATGAAGATGAGGAACAACCAAATGCAAGATGGGTGGAAGGTGTCGTGTCTCCTGATATGCTAGGAGAACGAAACAAGAATTCAAATTGGAGCCCCGTCATTAATTTTCCACTAAGAATATTCACTTTTGCACACTTCATGCATTCATGAGAATCTTTGATCGATTGCTTAAGTGCCATATCGATTATGCATTCACAATGCCTACACAGGAGAGGAAAGTTGCAGCCCTTGGTAAATTAGAGCATCTTTTGAATTCTTTGGGCTGCCATGGCAGAAACATGAAAATTGAAGTGAATAAGCAGGCCTTTGGTATGTCATACGAGGTTGCTCAAAAGGTCTCCATGAATGGATCAAAGCCAAGGAGATTTTTGGAGAAGCCAACAAACATAGAGAATTAAAAGAAGACTTGGGGACTCTGGAGAGACCTATGTGCAATCACCACAAATGTAGATGCCAACTCTTGTAAATATGCGCAAACAGCTTTGGATAAATTTCAATAACATGGTTCGCATTATGAATCAAAGTAGCACAACTGCCCAAGAACGAGCATCATTCCAACAACATATCATAGAATTCACCAAAAGTGTGCTAGGTGCTTGGGGAGAGAGTAAAGTAACACACTATATGGTAAGTTGTACAATAAAAAAATAAACTGGTATTTTAACCTTGACTTTTTCTAATTAAATTCTATTATCATGTGTACAGCACATAGTTTATGCGCATGGTGCGTATTTCATGAACAAGTATGGATCGCTCAACATGTGGAGTACCCAAGGGATGGAGAAATCACATTATAAAGCAAGAGGGGTTTATTTCAAAAATACAAGACATGGAGGTGGAGCTTCTGCACAGCAGCAGGAGGAACACGTACAAACTATCTACAAGAGATGTTCAATTGGTTTTATCGCACAACCTTTGTAAGGGTATTGGTTAGGGAGCGGGTCCAACAATCTAAGCTTGCGCAAGAGGCAGGCAAGGCTGCAAAAAGTCATACTCGGCTTGAATGGTTGCAGACCAATGCTCCCCATAGGCATGGTGCTTTGGCATGCACGAATGAGGAGACAAGGGAGGCGTTGGGTTGTGCACGCACGAGGATAAATCTAGATATAATAAGGCTAAGAAAATAAGTTTAGTTAGGATTCTTTTTTCCCTTAAAAAAAACTATTAATAGTTCCTTCTCTCACTTCATTTTCATTGCACTTTTTTAGAGAGCTTGAGCTCAGATCTACGTAGACACCCATGTAAGGACACCAGCACATCACCACGTTAGCATAGTCGTACATGGATATGGCACACACCAAGAACACCGCACGTGTTACCATGCCTTCACAAAACACAGTGCAAGGCACCCAACGACCACATACTAGCGACACCACGGAAGAGAGTGACCCCTCGGATTCTAGGACACGCTCAATGGGATCACCAGAGTCCAACTCTCCTCCCACAGCAGCACCAGCGCGCACACACATGCAGGCCCTTCTAGTGTGGGAGCAAGCGTGTGAAGAAGACCCCACAATGCAGCCACCCCAGAGATCAAGACAGAGAGGCCGATGATGAGCAGTTCGACTGGGTTGGTGAAAACATTCCTACATTACGCAGCACCATAGGTGGCAAGACCCTACTACCAGGACAGGGTCCCCTACCTACTCAAGAGGAACTTCATACACAGGTACCACAACAACAGGAGGAGGAGGATTCAGACTATGAGAGAGACCAAGAGGAGGTTCTTGCAAGTGCGCGCAAGCGTAGAAAGGTCAAGCTCTTCAAGCCAAGGAAGTCCCAACCTTGCCAAGGAAGGTCAAGCAGGGTCGAGATGTCTAGACAGATGCTTGATGACATGGAGCAACAGATGCAGTCAATTCGCAAAGATATAAAAGCTGCCCAGGATAGACAGAAGCAGTATGCAAATCAGAAGAGGACAGATAAAAAATTTAAAGAAGCAGATATGGTCTTCATTCGAGTACGCCCCAAAAGAAGTTCTCTATCCAGATATTGTGGACCATATGTGACTACAAAGAAAGTAGGTGACTTAGCGTACGAGCTTTTTCTGCCTCCTCATCTCAAAGTACATAATGTATTTCATGTGAGCCTTCTTAAAAAGTATGTACCAAGCCCGAATCATGTTCTTGATGATGAAATCTTAACTTCTTCAACCCAAGGACAAATGGAACTCCAACCTGAAGAAATCCTTGATGTTCGAGAAAAGGTTCTCAGGAATAGAATTCTGAGAGAATTATTGGTTAAATGGAAGTTCTATCCTTTTGAAGATGCCACCTAGGAGAAAGAAGCTAAACTGTTAGGAGATTACCCCCCAGTTTACGAGATGAGGACATCTCCCATTTTTCAAGTGGATGGAAAAACATTAAAATAAGATCCCCCGAAACAGAAGTTCAAAAAGATTTTCAGAAGGTGCATTAGAAATCAAAAGCCAAGGAAGTCCCAACCTCGCCAACGCACTAACACAACACAAAGAGCTCCAAGGAGAAGGATGCACCAAGGGCATAGGGCTCTTCAAGAAATCAAGTTTTATCACAGGAACACTGAGTTGCTGGTAAGAAGAGCCCCTTTCGCTTGCAGAGTGAAGGATATTCTCCAACGATATAGAACAGAGTTCCGTATGCAGGGGATCGCCCTTGAAGCATTGCAAGAAGCCTCCAAGGCTTACCTTGTTGGGCTTTTTAAAGACACCAACCTCCTTGCAATACATGCAAAGAGGATTACCATATCTGCCAAGGACATGCAACTAGCTCAGCGCATTCGAGGCGAGCGAGACACGATCTAGAGATCTTAGATGTTAACCTTTTTTTAAAGCAACTCTTTTGTTTCAAACCCCCCTTTGTAACAAACCTATCTGGCTTTCATTTGTAACCTTCTGATAATTAAAATTTTAAGTTTCTCTTACAATGTCTTGGTGTCATCATGTTTGTTTAATATGGAGTGTCTATCATGTGCCAGTTTATCACCCAAGGCATCAGAAATGCTCCTAGAGGACTGAGGAAGCTGTGCTAGAACAGTGCAAATTTGGCCTCTGCAACGGCGATGTAGGCTCAAAATTTGTACTGTTCTGGCACTTCTCCCCTAGCCACTCAAGATCATTTCTGATGCATTTATAATGAAGTTGAGCACACTAATTGTGAGAAACAGTAGTTTATAAGATAAAAACACCTTTAATCATGTGTAAAAATATAGTGTTTATCATCCAATGCATCAGAATAGCTCTTGGAGGATTGGTAAAGCTATGCCAGAATAGTGCGAATTTAGGCTCTACAGCCGCGGTGCAGGCTCAATTTTCGTACTGTTCTGGCACTGCTCCCCTAGGATCATTTCTGATGCATTTATAATGAAGTTGAGTACACTAATTGTTGTGAGAAACAATAGTTTATAAGATAAAAACAGCCTTAATCATGTGTAAAATTACATTGTTTGTCATCCAATGCATCAGAATTGCTCCTGGAGGACTGGGGAAGCTATGCTAGAATAGTGCGAATTTAGGCTTTGCAGCGGCAGTGCAGGCTCAAAATTCGCATTGTTCTCGCACTGCTCCCCCAGCCACACTCAGGATCATTTCTAATGCATTTATAATAAAGTTGAGTACACTAATTGTGAGAAATAATAGTTTATAAGATAAAAAAAGCTTTAATCATGTGTAAAATTACATTGTTTGTCATCCAATGCATCAGAATTGCTCCTGGAGGACTGGGGAAGCTATGCCAGAACAGTGCAAATTTAGGCTCTCCAGTAGCGGTGCAGGCTCAAAATTCGCACTGTTCTGGCACTGCTCCCCCAGCCACTCAGGATCATTTCTGATGTATTTATAATCAAGTTGATTACACTAATTGTGAGAAACAATACTTTATAAGATAAAAACAGCTTTAATCATGTGTAAAATTACATTATTTGTCATCCAATGCATCAGAATTTCTCCTGGAGGACTGGGGAAGCTATGCCAGAATAGTGCGAATTTGGGTTCTACAGCAGCGGTGCAGGCTCAAAATTTGCACTGTTCTGGCACTGCTCCCCCAGCCACTCACAATCATTTTTGATGCATTTATAATCAAGTTAAGTATATGTTGATTATGAGAAACAGTAATTTACAAGATAAAAATACCTACTAAAGTTATGGCATAGTTATAGCACGAGCTCATAGAGTCGGATTCACACTATGGACAAACTGATCTGACCGAACCCGTAAGTCATGTAATCACATCAAGGAGAAGACTTACACTTGGATCATAGAGAACAACGCTTTTTTCCTCATTGAGAGGCACAGTCGTTGATTCTTTTCCATGAAACAATTTTTATCTGAGATTTACTTCATCTATTGTACCAACAGAATTGAGTCTCATTTTTTTTGGAATCCATCAATCCAGCCTCTAACCCCATCCAGTCCCGTGGGTTAGCCAACCGCCCACTGTAGTGATAGGATCCTTTTAAGAATTTGGTTAGGTTTTGTCTCGGGTACCATGGAAAAGAGTTCCCAGGCCCCCTAGCCGGATATTCATGCAAACTTAAAACTAGTCACACCATTTACACACCCAATATGAAATTGCCTTTTTCACAGAATCAGTTGTCTTCAAGACAATCATTTAATAAAACCATAGTATCACTGATCATAATCCTCCAAAATATTCAGTTGAATCCTAATTTCCAATTTTTCCTTCATCGGCGTACCTATGGCATCATTGGCAACCAGAACGCTCACCACCTGTCCACTCAGGGGCCTTTTTGATAGTTCCTAGCTCATAGTAACCGGTAATATTTTCACTTATAAAAATCTAAATGCAATCTCCGTTGAAGATCAGCAAGATCAACCAACAGATCCATATAAAAGATCCATGGACTCATCCGTTGAGGACCAGCAAGGTCAATCAACCAGATCCATGCCCGATTTCAGAAAACAACTCTTACTCCTTGTTCCAATATCTTCCACGACGCACGTGTGGGTATCTTCAATGACCCAGAGCCGGAGCATCGTATGGTCAACACCCTCTAGGATCCTTTGCAGGTCACCTAGTGCTTCACTCATAGGCCGCTTGCTTGGTCCCTCATCCACCGTACCGGAAGCTCACCATTTAAATCAAATCGAGGCTGGTCAAGACCTCGGCTGACCTTGCTACGAGAGATGTCCTCCATTGACTCTCCGTCAGCTGTTGCAACTTTATCAGATCAGGTCCCCACGACCTCATTCACAAGACGGTCAAAATGCTTCCCCAGCATTCTTGACATAAAACAGTTATTTAAAAACAGGTCATAATTAGAGTTTCTATAGCGAACTCTCGTCTTTCCACATTGTTTCGCATCAATCCACATTATTTAAATCACATCCATTTCATCTCACATCACATTCATTCACATCTATCCTGATTCACATCATAATCACTTATATCCATCACATTCATTCTCATCACCATCCCATCACATACATAACATCACATCACATATATCCACATCATATCTCATTCATACACATCTCATCTCATTCATCCACATCCATCCAATCGTTCACATGTAAGATCGCCCACATCTATTCATACATTCATATCTATCACTTCACATCCACATATATTCATGTCACATCACATCTCTTTACATCACATCACATTCTTTCACATCCACATCACATTTCTTTCTCATACACATCCACATCCATTCTTTCACATACATCCACATCCATTCTTCACATACATATCCACATCCATTCTTTCACATACACATACACATCTACATCACATTTCTTTCTCATACACATCCACATCCATTCTATCACATATATATCCACATCCATTCTTTCACATACATCCACATCCATTCTTCACATACATATCCACATCCATTCTTTCACATACACCCACATCCATTCTTCACATACATAACCACATCCATTCTTTCACATACACATTCGCATCCATTATTCACATATACATTCACATCCATTCTTCACATACATAACCACATCCATTCTTCACTTATACATTCACATCCATTTTTCACATACATATCCACATCCATTCTTTCACATACATCCACATCCATTCTTCACATACATAACCACATCCATTCTTTCACATACACATTCCCATCCATTCTTCATATATACATTCACATCCATTCTTCACATACATAACCACATCCATTCTTTCACATACACATTAGCCTCCATTCTTCACATATACATTCACATCCATTTAAAACATACATAACCACATCCATTATTCACTTATACATTCACATCCATTTTCATCACATATCATCCATTTTCATCACATATCACATATCATCCACTCATATCCCATATCATTCATTTACATCCTGATTCACATGACATCACATCTCCTCCATTCATTCACATCTATCTGATTCACATCACATCTCATTACATCTATTCACCTCACATCTCATCACCTCTATTCACATCACATTCTTCCATCCATTCATTCACACCACCTATCTGATTCTCATCACATCTCATTACATCTATTCACCTCAGATCTCATCACCTCTATTCACATCACATCCATCCATCCATTCATTCACACCTATTTGATTCTCATTACATATATTCACCTCACATCTGATCACCTCTATTCACATCACATCCATCCATCCATTCATTCACACACCTATCTGATTCTCATCACATCTCATCACCTCTATTCACATCACATCCATCCATCCATTCATTCACACCTATCTGATTCTCATCACATCTCATTACATCTCGTCACCTCTATTCACATCACATCCATCCATCCATTCATTCACATCTATGTGATTCTCATCACATCTCATTACATCTATTCACCTCACATCTCATCACCTCTATTCATATCACATCCATCCATCCATTCATTCACACCTATCTAATTCTCATCACATCTATTCATAGAATTTAAACATAGAATTTAAGAGAATTCTAATTTTGATATAAAGATTCTTTACGCATCTATTTATGCATAAAAATCAACTTCAATGGGAATAACACTTTTAAAAAAATCCTTTATGCATCTATTTATGCATAAAAATCAACTTTCATGAGAATAACACTTTTGAAATAAAATTAAATCCTTTATGCATCTTTCTATGCATAAAATCAATTTTAATAAGAATAACACTTTTGAAATAAAAATAAATCATTTATGCATAAAATCAGTTTTAATGAGAATAACACTTTTGAAATAAAAATAAATCCTTTATGCATCTTTCTATGCATAAAATGAGTTTTAATGACAATAACACTTTTGAAATAAAAATAAATCCTTTATGCATCTTTCTATGCATAAAACCAATTTTAATGAAAATAACACTTTTATAATTAAAAAAATTTCCATTATGCATCTTTCTATGCATAGAAATTAAAGTCAATGAAAACAACACTTTTATAATAAAAATTTTCATTATGCATCTTTCTATGCATAGAAATTAATTTTAATAATTAATATCAGTGATATCCATGCATATTCATAGGTGAATATGTATATGGTGTAAATTACAATATTTCTTTTAGAATGCACAAACGGTGGGAATTACTCTTTTGGAATAACATAAAAATAAACTTTCTTTTCCACAAAATTCTAGAAAATTTTGCCATAACCTCCTTTGTATGGCTGACCATTTATCACTTTTATCATTCTATTTTCAACTTAAATTAACCCCAATTAGATGTAAAGGACTCTAATCTACATAATTTTTAATTTTCAAGAGAGTAAACAATAAGAAAAGTTTAATTAATCTTTTTGTTAATTATTCTAGGATAAAGAAGGGCTGAATTAAAAAGAAGGGGGGTGGCCTTTTCATCAAGGCATAGCATTAGAATTTACTTCAATCAACTATAAAACAAGAAAATCAAGAAAACCATAGATTTAAAATTAAAAAGTAAGAAAAATTTAGCTTACATGGAGTTGTAAGCTTTCCTTTGGCTTTAAGGATTGAGGGTTTTACTCTTGTTTGAAGAAAGAGTGGGCACCAATTACTTTGGAGAGGAATAAGCCAAAAACAATTGATTTATCAAGAAAATTCAATGTAAATGGCTCTGGGTAGGAGTAGAGTAACAGTGCATAAACACCATTAAGCTTTTACAAAGGGGGAGGCTTCTATTTATAGGAAAAAGTGAACCTCTAACCAAGAAAACTAATTCTAGAAATTTCCAGATCAGTTTGGTCAATTTTTGACCATTTTTAGGTCAGTTTAGCTTACTTTTTAGATCTAGTTGAAACAGGAGAGAGGAGAGATAAAAATATCTCATTATTTTTTAGTTTAAAACTCCCCCACACATGTGAAATAGGTTCCTCCTTCATGAGGGGAGATCCCCACGCTGAGGTGTCAAAAATGCATCATTTTCTCTAAATATCTCTTAATTTTTAACTAATAAACCTTGTACTCAGTCAACTCTTCATCTTATGTGAGCAATTACTCATTTTTGGGGGTTTTTCTTTTATTCTTCAATTTATCTCCTCCCTACATTTGGATTAATCTTATTGGTCCATAGGAACCTTAATTGGAGCATAATTCAAAATTTTTTGAAAATCTGGACCCTTAAGCTAAGGTCCTTTTTACCTATTTTCAATTAATTCCAATTGCACATTGGAAAGTTCTTTTTGAATTTTTGTTTTCGGGGAAATCATTTTAGACACTAGGAGGATTTTTATATCCAAAAATATCTCAATTTTGAGTTACCTCCCTCTAGACATTTTCTCTCTCCAGGCCAAAACTGGGTAAAACAGGATCTTTCTTTTATTTCAAAGAAGGGAATAATTATAAGATCAGAAGGGGAGGTTCTTATACCTGCACACCTCAAAAGCTGGAGGGAGGAATCTTACATCCTACCCTACTTAAGAAACGCGAGATGTCCTTATCTCGCAACTAGAGGACAACTCTTTCCCTTAAGATCCAACTAATTCTGGGGTTCCTTATAGTCTGCTGAATCTAATAGAATCTTTGGATGAAGATCCCTTATATAGAACTCATCATGAGATAACAATTTACTCAGATCATATCATTCAAATCCTTATCACAATAATGGTCCATTAGACTGAAATTTTCATCTGAACAGTCCTTCTCATGGGAATTTTCAATTATACAGATTTTTAATTTGACATCCCTTAACTTGATCCACTGGGTCAAGTGTTAATAGTATCAATCTGTCAATCACAGCACAATCCACTAATCTCATAGTGATTTGCTAAAGTCATTAACGTCATTCTAGTTACGAACATCATCACAAGGACTCGCCCCATTCATCCTCATTGTGGTTTTGCTCAGCTTATTACATTTCAACCAAAATTCAAGAATCATCATTTTTCAATCAGAATCCAAATCAACTCATCAGTTCTCAACCAGAATTTAAAAATCATATCAACCACATTTGAATTCATCATCTAGATAGCATTTATGCTTATAATTTCAAGGTCTTAGATTTTCTCATATATACTGCCAGTAAGAGCTGCAGTTATAGCTGCAGTTATACCCTCGGTATATACGGGTAGTCACGAACCTTGGAATTATAAGGTAAATACCATCATGTCTAGGCCTCAAGCTCATACATTTCCAACCTTTTTATTGTTACTTCCTAACTTTTTGACATTTTTGGCTTCTCGGTTGATCCACATTAGCCAAATCGCTCTGATACTAGTTGAAAGATCCTTGTCCCCTCCGCGCAATGAATTCAGGGGTGCTAGTAGTGGAAGTAGCACTTCTTACGCGGGGCAGGGTCCCTCACTCTGGGCCTCACCCACGGATATCCGGACAAGAGACTAATCCATCAGTTCTTCCAAAACTGAACCCGAGAAAAACTTCCCTCGCCTGGAAAGCACGGGCGATACCTCCAGGATAAAATTTACTCTAACGTAGTCAAGAGCCTTAACTAACAGAACTGATCTGACCGAACCCGTAAGTCACATAATCAGATCAAGAAAAAGACTTACACTTGGATCATAGAGAACAACGCTTTTTTCCTCATTGAGAGGCACAGCCGTTGATTCTTTTCCATAGAACAATTTTTATCCGGGATTTATTTCATCTATCGTACACCAATAGAATTAAGTCTCATTTTTTTGGAAATCATCAATCCAGCCTAACCCCATCCATCCTGTGGGCTAGCCAACATAGGACCCATTTGAGAATTTGGTTAGGTTTTGTCTTGGGTACCATGGAAAAGAGTTCCCAGGCCCCCTAGCCGGATATTCATGCAAACTTAAAACTAGTCACACCACTTACATACCCAATATGAAATTGTCTTTTTCACAGAATCAGCTGTCTTTAAAACAATCATTTAATGAACCCATAGTATCACTGATCATAATCCTCCAAAATATTCAGTTGAATCCTAATTTCTAATTTTTCCTTCATCGGTGTACCTATGGCATCATTGGCCAACGAGAACGCTCACCACCTATCCACTTAGGGGCCTTTTCGATAGTTCCTAGCTCATAGTAACCGAAAATATTTTCACTTATAAAAATCTAAATGGAATCTCCATTGAAGATCAGCAAGATCAACCAATAGATCCATATAAAAGAGCCAGGGACTCATCCGTTGAGGACCAGCAAGGTCAATCAACCAGATCCATTCCCGAATTCAGAAAACAACTCTTACTCCTTGTTCCAATGTCTTCCACGATGCACATGCGGGTAACTTCGGTGACCCCCTAGAGCCTGAGCACCGTATGGTCAGCACCCTCTAGGATCCTTTGCAGGTCACCTAGCACTTCACTCATAGGCCGCTTCCTTGGTCCCTCATCCACCGTACCGGAAGCTCACCATTTAAATCTAACTGAGGCTATCAAGACCTCAACCAATCTTGCTACGCAAGACGTCCTCCATTGACTCTCCGTCAACTGTTGCAACTTTATCATCAGATTAGGTCCCCACACGACCTCATTCACAAGACAGTCAAAATACTTCCCTAGCATTCTTGACATAAAACAGTTATTTAAAAACAGGTCATAATTACAGTTTCTATAGTGAACTCTCGTCTTTCCACATTGTTCCACATCAATCCACATTATTTAAATCACATCCATTTCATCTCACATCACATTCATTCACATCTATCCCGATTCACATCACAGTCACTTATATCCATCACATTCATTCTCATCACTATCCCATCACATACATAACATCACATCACATCTATCCACATCATATCTCTTTCATACACATCTCATCTCATTCATTCACATCCATCCAATCGTTCACATGTAAGATTACCCACATCTATTCATACATTCATATCTATCACTTCACATCCACATATAGTCATGTCATATCACATCACATTCTTTCACATACACATCTACATCACATTTCTTTCTTATACACATTCACATCCATTCTTTCACATATATATCCACATCCATTCTTTCACATACATCCACATCCATTCTTCACATACATATCCACATCCATTCTTTCACATACATCCACATCAATTCTTCACATACATAACCACATCCATTCTTTCACATACACATTCGTATCCATTCTTCACATATACATTCACATCCATTCTTCATATACATAACCACATCCATTCTTCACTTATACATTCACATCCATTTTTCACATACATATCCACATCCATTCTTTCACATAAATCCACATCCATTCTTCACATACATAACCATATCCATTATTTCACATACACATTCGCATCCATTCTTCACATATACATTCACATCCATTCTTCACATACATAACCACATCCATTCTTCACATACATAACCACATCCATTCTTTCACATACACATTCGCATCCATTCTTCACATATACATTCACATCCATTTTCACATACATAACCACATCCATTATTCACTTATACATTCACATCCATTTTCATCACATCCATTATTCACTTATACATTCACATCCATTTTCATCACATATCATCGACTCATATCCCATATTCATTTACATCCTGATTCACATGACATCACGTCTCATCCATTCATTCACATCTATCTGATTCACATCACATCTCATTACATCTATTCACCTCACATCTCATCACCTCTATTCACATCACATCCATCCATCCATTCATTCACACGTATCTGATTCTCATCACATCTCATTACATCTATTCACCTCACATCTTATCACCTCTATTCACATCACATCCATCCATCCATTCATTCACACCTATTTGATTCTCATCACATCTCATTACATCTATTCACCTCACATCTCATCACCTCTATTCACATCGCATCCATCCATCCATTCATTCACACCTATCTGATTCTCATCATATCTCATTACACCTCACATCTCATCACCTCTATTCACATCACATCCATCCATCCATTCATTCACACTTATCTGATTCTCATCACATCTCATTACATCTATTCACCTCACATCTCATTACCTCTATTCATATCACATCCATCCATCCATTCATTCACACCTTTCTGATTCTCATCACATCTGATTACATCTATTCATAGAATTTAAACATAAAACTTAAGAGAATTCTAATTTTGATATAAAGATTCTTTACACATCTATTTATGCATAAAAATCAGCTTCAGTGGGAATAACACTTTTATAAAAATCCTTTTATGCATCTGTTTATGCATAAAAATCAACTTTCATGAGAATAACACTTTTGAAATAAAAAATAAATCCTTCATGCATCTTTCTATGCATAAAATCAGTTTTAATGAGAATAATACGTTTGAAATAAAAATAAATCCTTTATGCATCTTTCCATGCATAAAACCAGTTTTAATGAGAATAACACTTTTGAATTACAAATAAATCCTTTTTGCATCTTTCTATGCATAAAATCAGTTTTAATGAGAATAACACTTTTGAAATAAAAAAAATCCTTTATGCATCTTTCTATGCATAAAATCAGTTTTAATGAGAATAACACTTTTGAAATAAAAATAAATCCTTTATGCATAAAATCACTTTTAATGAGAATAACACTTCTGAAATAAAAATCAATTCTTTATGCATCTTTTGATGCATAAAATTGATTTTATGCATCTTTCTATGCATAAAATTAGTTTTAATGAGAATAACACTTCTGAAATAAAAATCAATTCTTTATGCATCTTTCGATTCATAAAATTAATTTTATTGAAAATAACACTTTTATAATAAATTTTTATTATTATTATGCATCTTTCTATGCATAGAAATTAAATTCAATGAAAACAACACTTTTGTAATAAAAAATTTCATTATGCATAGAAATTAATTTTAATAATCAATATGAGTGATATCCATGCATATTCATAGGTGAATATGTACATGGAGTAAATTAGAATATTTCTTTTAGAATGCACAAACGATGGAAATTACTCTTTTGGAATAACATAAAAATAAACTTTCTTTTCCACAAAATTCTAGAAAATTTTACCATAACGTCCTTTGTATGGCTGATCATTTCTCATTTTTATCATTCTATTTTCAACTTAAATTAACTCCAATTAGATGTAAAAGAGTCTAATCTACATAATTTTTAATTTTCAAGAGAGTAAACAATAAGAAAAGTTTAATTAATCTTTTTGTTAATCATTCTAGGATAAAGAAGGGAAAAATTGTAAAGAAGAGAAGGGGGGTGGCCTTTTCATCAAGGCATAGCATTAGAATTTACTTCAATCAACTATAAAACAAGAAAATCAAGAAAACCATAGGTTTAAAATTAAAAAGTAAGAAAAATTTAGCTTACTTGGAGTTGTAAGCTTTCCTTTGGCTTGAGGGATTGAGGGTTCTACTCTTGTTTGAAGCAAGAGTGGCCACCAATTACTTTGGAGAGGATTAAGCCAAAAACAATTGAATTATCAAGAAAATTCAATGTAAATGGCTCTGGGTAGGAGTAGAGTAATAGTGCATAAACACCATTAAGCTTTTACATAGGAGGAGGCTTCTATTTATAGGAGAAAGTGAGCCTCTAACCAAGCAAACTGATTCTAGAATTTTCCAGATCAGTTTGGTCAATTTTTCACCATTTTTAGGTCAGTTTAGCTTACTTTTTGGATCTAGTTGAAATAGGAGAGAGGAGAGATGAAAATATCTAATTATTTTTTAGTTTAAAACTCCCCCACACATGTGAAATAGGTGCCTCCTTCATGAGGGGAGATCCCCACACTGAGGTATCAAAAATACATCATTTCCTCTAAATATCTCTTAAGTTTTAACTAATAAACCTTGTACTCAGTCAACTCTTCATCTTATGTGAGCATTTACTCATTTTTGGGGGTTTTTCTTTTATTATTCAATTTATCTCCTCACTACATTTGGATTAATCTTATTGGTCCATAGGAACCTTAATTGGAGCATAATTCAAAAATTTTTGAAAATCTAGACCCTTAGGCTAAGGTCCTTTTTACCTATTTTCAATTAATTTCAATTGCACATTGGAAAGTTCTTTTTGAATTTTTGTTTTAGGAAAAATCATTTTAGACACTAGGAGGATTTTTATATCAAAAAATATCTCAATTTTGAATTAGACATTTTCTCTCTCCAAGCCAAAACTATGTAAAACAGGATCTTTTTTTATTTGAGAGAGGGGAATAATTATAAGATCAGAAGGGGAGGTTCTTATACCTGCACACCTCAAAAGCTGGAGGGAGGAATCTTACACTTTGTTGATAGTGGTGCTAGTAAGCACATTACTTTACAAAAAAAATTATTCTCATCTGTGGAATCTGTCCCAAGTGCAAGAACCGTCTTACATGTGCATATGGTTCCTCATATCCTGTCAAAGGAGTTGGTAGAGTTATGCTCACTACTGCAAACGGGGGTGAATTTACTCTTTCTAAAGTTTTATATGTGCTAGGCATTAAGAAGAACTTGCTGTCAGTTTCAGCCTTACCCTTGTCAGCTTGATGGTGAAATTTGTGGATGATAAATGTATAGTTCAGGATAGAAATGATGGTTATTTTATCATTGTTTCAGGTAGCTTGTTTCATGGCCTATACAAGATGGATGTATTTGAGAAGTTGCAGCATGATGTTGCTCAGTCTCTATGACTTATGCTATGAGTGATGCAGAATTATGGCATGCATGATTTGGCCATCTAAACTATGGTAGTTTGCATAATATGGTATCTAAGTTGCCAACCCTTGATACCCCTGCTAGACATGTATGTGAGGGGTGTATTCTTGGTAAAATGCATCGGGCATCATTTCCAAAAGCCCTTAATCTGTGAGAGTTGTTAAGAAATTACAGCTTATACATAGTGATGTATGTGGTCCTATGAGGACACCATCTATTGGGGATATCTCTACTTCGTCACTTTTATTAACCATTACTCTCTAGATATAGCTTGGTGTATCCATTAAACCAGAAGTCAGAGGTTTTTATGTGCTTTAGGCACTTTGTATCCATGGCTGAAAATGCATGTGAATGTAAAGTTGGCACCCTTCATTCAGATCGAGGGGGGGAGGATATGTCCAAGGAATTTCATATATATATGGTTAAAAAAGGCATTAGGCATCAATGTGCAGTGCCATACACACCTCAAAAAAATGGTGTGGCTAAGAGGAAGAAAAAGTCTCTCATGGAGATGGCACGATGTATGGTGAAAACCTAAGATTTACCCCATGATTTTTGGTTAGAGGCAACTACGTGCTGACAAATGCCCTACCAAGGCCTTGTAGTCTAAAACACCTAATGAATCTTGGCATGGTAGGAAGCCTTATGTGGCTCAGTTGCGTGTTTTTGGTTGTCTTTCTTATGCTCTTGTGCCTGAGAAACAATGCAGCAAGCTTGATGATAAGGCAGTTAAATGTATATTTGTGGGATATAGTTCTGAAAGGGACTCTACCATCCGGCCTCAAAGCAAATTTTGGTGAGTAGAGATGTTTTTTTTTGTCGAAAACTCAGTTTAGCCCATGCTTTCATGCAAAAAAACATCAGAATGTATGCTCACACGACATGTTTGATTCGCTCCTATCTTTTTTTAATGGAGGGTAGCCATATGTTGAGCAATTAAATACTCAACTAAGTGCTGAAATTCAGCCTTTGTACGTGCAAAATCAGCCTGCAAATCAACCTTTTTGATGAGGCAATTATTGAGGATGTAGTGGATAAGGAGAGAGCAGCCATATAAGAATCTAGGCGTATGCCAAAATGGCTTGTGCAGATGTCAGGAGGCTAGGAAAGAAGAAATGCCTCTATAGCTACCTACCCAGCAGCCTTGGAAGACACAACAAACACAAGGGGCACCACCAACACGATGCTGGAAACAGAAATCTCTCAAAACACCACATAGAGATACCTCAAAAACCCTGTATTCCACAAGATAATGAAAACCCGCACACTTATCCACAAATAATGCAAAAAAGAAGATCCCTCTTTCACAAATCAGCTGGCTCCACTCGGCTTCCTTCACTCCTTTCGGCTAGTGGCCTCCTTTTGCATCCTAAAGGTGACCACCCTCACACTAGCTTCTTCTCTGCATGCATGCTACCGGTCTCTACACTTCAAGCCTGTCGACGTTGCCACCTTATCTTCATAGCAACAGCCACAATCACCTTCAGCTACAGCCTTCGCCACACACAAACAAACAAGGCCACCCAAACCTGAAAGACCCTCTGTCTCCGCAGCAGTTGCACCAACCCCTAGTCTCACAGTTGCCAGAGGCGGCTCCTTTGCTCTTCACCAGCCTCCACGCCAACTCATCCAAGGCGGCTGCCTTCGCTCCATCTCCGCAGAATCCCCAGCAAGGCGGTCACTGTAACCCCTTACACCTGGCGTCTTCGCCACCCTTCGCTACTCGCTGCAGTTGCCTCCACGCCTGCTATCGGCTGCTCTCACCTAGAGCCTTTTTGCACAAGACCGCCCCTACGCTTCTATGATCACCCGCGAGGCGATGACCTGCCTGTCTCTGCTCTCTCACCCAGAGCAACTCATCAAGCTCTCTAGCCTCTACTTCCCACTGTCGAGGCGACCACACGTAAGCTTCCTTCAGTAGAATGCCCTGTCCTCTGCAGCTCTCTCCAGTAGAAGCCCTCCGGCTCCTCACCAGCGTATCCTTCACGATTCGCCTGTGGCTGTAGCTAGCTACACAACAAAGGCCTTCTTTTTCATCTTGCGCTCCTGGCTCCAAAGGTGGCTCTTTCTTTCAAAAGGCGTCTCTCTCCCTTCTACCCGGCGGCTCACTCTCCGCAGCTTTCACCTCCTGATCAGCCTTGCACTTACACACCTTTTCTTCTTCGTTAGCTCTCTCTCCCGAAGTCTTCTCTGTCTAAGCGGCCACCCCCCTCCCTCCTTTCGCCAACCTTCTTGAAGGTCGTGTTGGCGCGAGACAAGCTGGCACCAAAGGAAGCGGCCAGCTGGCTCCTTTGTTGCTTGCCACTTGGTGGTATTTTATTATATATATATATGTATATATAAAAGGTGGTTCCCATGCCACACTGCGATGCCTATCAAGGCCTTCATCAAGATCTTTTGAACACCGGAATCCACACACATACTACGTCTCATCACCATGCCTATCATGCCCAAACCCCCTGCGATGTGGAGACATACGGCCATTCCAAGTCTGCACAGTACATCCAAGACATCCTCTTGACAAATGGAAAGCTCATACAATAAAAGCTTCAAGTCTCAAACAGCTGCTTCAAAGAAAAATGCATGTACTAACTCACTGCAAAGCCATTCAGTCTGTACATTTGCCAGGGCATTCAGGGCAAAGTTTTATTGCATACCACGCATCCCATATGTACACGGACTCAAAACACCCTTACAGAATTTTGCTTGACATACTTTGCCCAACCCCCAGCCTGCTGAATCATTCATGATCAGCAGTAAAAAGCATTTCAAGACCTAAATCCATATCCAAAAACTACCCTTCATCTGAAATCACATCTTCAAATACTGCATCCTGTACAATCACCATCAAACATGCATAATACTTCTTCAGCCTATATCCATTTACCTTGGAAGCATGTAAAGTCCCATCTAAATCAGCCAATTTGATAGGTACCATTTGCAAATCCTTGCATCACCAAGAAAGGTCCCTCCCACTTAATTTGAAACTTCTTATGAAAGGAATTATCCAACCTGCTATTATAACGTAATACCAAGTCATCCTTCATAATTCCTTTGCTTTTAATTTTCTTGTTGATTTTCTCCAACGTCCTTGCCTGAATATCTTCATAATGCTTCAAAGCATTATCCCTGTTCAACTGTGCTTCTTGTAAATATAACAGCCGCTCTTTAAGGGCATCTTTAGGCTCTTCCAAAAGCTTTTCCAACATTTTAACAGCTGGTATCTCCACCTCAATAAGCAATAAGGCTTCTTTCCCATAAACAAGATGAAATGGAGTGAAACCAGTACCAGTTTTAATTGCTGTCCTGTATGCCCACAAGGCAGCAGGCAACTCTAGATCCCAATTCTTGCCTTGTCGCTCTGTCACCTTAGATAAAATCTTGATCAATTCACCATTGAAACGCTCATTCAAGCCATTACACTGTGGATAGTAAGGTGTGGTAAAACTGCGACTGATCTTCATCTTTGTACACAAATAATCCATAAGCTCTGCTCTGAAACACCTGGACCCTGATCAGAAATCAATTCCAATGGCACACCAAACTTACAACAAATATCTTGATATACAAACTTTGCCACCTCCTTAGCAGTAATTTGTTTCACTGCCTTTGCTTCCGCCCATCTAGAAAGGTAATCAACTGTAGTCAAGATGTAGCACTTCCCTCGGCTGGTAATAGGCAACGGTCCCACAGCATCAATTTCCCATTTTTCAAAAACATCATAAGCAAGAATTGTCTTCCTCATTTCAGACCTTAATATCCGTCTACTATGAGCTTGGCATTGTTTGCATGACCTGCACCAGTGACTAACATCCTTATGTACACTTGGCCATACATAACCCTCCTGCAATACTTTATGCAAAGTAATCTTTGAGGCAAAATGTCCACCGCATGCTCCTTCATGGTTTTCCTTAAGAATTTTGTAGATTTCTTCCTTCCAAGGTACCCGTCGCATTATCAAGTCAATCCCTTCAAATACAAAGCATCACCAACCATCACATACCTTGCAGCTCTCCTGATGAAACCATATTTTTTTGATTTTTCAATACCACTAGGAATCATCCCTGTTAACAAAAACTCCTCAACATCCTGTAAATTCTCCTTGCCACGATAAAATGATGCATGAGCTTTAAGAACAAAAACTTCACCAATCATTCCCTGGGCTGCTTCATGAGCCTCCTCATTATGGCCTCGATCCACATGCTTAAGACTCCAAGCTTCAAATTCCTTCAACAAACCTTTAATCTTGAAACACATCTCTTTGAGAGACATATTCTTTGACTTCCAAACTCCCAACACCTGTTTTACCACAAGCAATGCATCTCCTTGGATGCGAATCCCTTGTATACCATGCTTCAAACATATTTGCAATCCAACTTCCAAAGTCAGATACTCCGCTTCATTGTTGCTATGTGCATCCACCTTAACACCCTTCTTAAAAACAAGGCAACCCTGTGGATCATAAAGCACCAAACCTCCTGAGGCTACATCATGGCTTTTCCTGTAGGAACCATCAAAATATAATAAGTGTGCATTCACCAACTCAGCCGCATCTGCAACTGGCTTCTTGATGGTCTCCTCCTTTATAAGAAGAGGGCTCTCCTTATATGTCAATAAATGAGCTAAGGTAGCCCTGGTACTCTCCTTCACCAAGAATGAGAAAGTAAACTTCTGCAACTCAATCACCCACTTCATCATAGCTTTAGATAAATTTGTGCCATTTATCAACGGAGGCAAAAAAGTGTAGCTCGTCAAAAACACAAAGGGGCGAGGTAGCAAGTAATGGCGGAACTGCCTACATGCATACATCACACTAACCATAACAAGTTCCACCTCTGATAACAACCTTTCTCTAGCAAGTTTTACCCTGCTAGCACAGTAGACTGGTTGCATATAATGTGATTCTTTCCCTTTCTGTAACAACATAGCTCCAATAGCATCTTCACCTACTGAAGGGTTGACATAAAATACCTGTTTCCAGTTAGGCACCTGCATTGTAGGAATAGCTCCCAATACCTCTTTCACTTTCTGGAAAACTACCTCACACTCCTCCGACCAATGTAAAGGATCATGCTTTGCTACTAGCTGCAAAGGATATAACAACTGTGAAGATAGAGAGATGAATTGAGCCATATACTTCACCTTTTGCACAAAAGTAGTCAGTTGCCTTGTATTCTTTGGTGTAGGAAGAAGAAAAAGAGACTTGAGTTTATCAGGATCTGGATCAATACCATTCTCTGAAACAACATGGCCCAAGAGCTTCACCCTCGGTTGAGCCAAAAAATAATTTTTTGGATTTAATTGACCACCACACTCATCATAACGCTGAAAAACTGTAGCCAGCCTATCACAATGCTCTTGCCTAGAGCTGTATATACAAAAATCATCAATAAAATCCTTAACAAACTTGTTCAAAAAAGGAGATAATACCCAATTTTCCTTTTTCTGATAGTAGGCTGGCCCATTCATCAATCCAAAAGGAAGAACTTTGTAGCAGAAACACCCCCAAGGTGTAATGAAAGTCGTCTTGCGCTGATCTTCTTCTGTAATCTTTAACTGAAAAGAGCCTGAATACCCATCACAAACACTGTACCTTTCATATCCAGCCACAGTATCCAAGATCTCATCTAAAAAAGGTAGGGGGTAAGAATGCTTTTTTGTAGCAGCATTCAAAGGCTTGATATCCACACATATACGCCACCTGCCATCCTTCTTTGGACTCACCACTGTAGGACTTACCCACTCAGCTGTGTCCACTTGTGTAATGAAACCTGCACTCAGCTGTGTCCACTTGTGTAATGAAACCTGCACTCAACAGTTTATCAACTTCCTCTCTCAGGGCCTGCATTTGTTCTCGTCCCATCCTGCGAAGCTTCTGCCTAACTGTTTTTACACCTTCTTTCAGTTCAATCCTCAAATCTGGCCCTTTAAATCCTCGAATCTCCTTATAAGAGGTGATAAACAATTCTGGAAAATGAGACAGCATATTAACATATCTAACCTTTACTCCACTCGAGAGATCCGGACTCAGCATTCCTTCAATCAGCTCCTGCTTCTTCTTCACTTCTATCTTTGGCTGCAGTAACTCCTCGATCACTTCATACGACCCCAAAGTGTCTTCTCCCTCAGTACCCACTTCATGCACTTCTTTATCTTCATTACCTTGTTGCTCTGATACTAGGAAAGCCACATCTACCTCTTCTTCACTAGAAGCAGTAGTCGATGAAGCCCGGCCCATGACTCAGTATATTTAAATTAATGATGTAAAACATAGTACGTCTCAATGTCCGTCATAGGTTAACATGCCCATAGAGATTTGGACCTGAGAAGAAGTAAAGTGCCGATAGAGATTTGGACGTGAGAATAGAGGAAAGATGAGAGACTTGCAACTTCTCTTGGAGCAGGGGCTGTTTTGTGAGGAAGGTTGGTTTAGCTTAGTCTTAAGCTCCTTTGTGTGTAAGGGATAGGAACATGGATTTCTACACTTGTTTTCCTAAAATGGTCATCTCCCAGGTTCCTAAGATATTCGGCCACCCTGTCTCCCTATTGGGGGTATCCTGCTGAAGTAGGAGCTGTTGCTTCTGTTTGCCTTTGTGAGGGTGGTTCCTCTTCACTCAAATCCTGTGGCCTCTCCCACACATCATTCAAAGATCTCCTACTATGCATCTCAAAAGGTTTTTTATTACCCCACTTATTATGCAAAGAAATGGTCCCATACCTCCAGTCTTGTACTACACCCACCACTCGCAACCAACCAGGGTCGTCCAAGAATAATTGGAAAAGCACCAAGACCCGCAGGCATCACATGAAAATCTACAGTAGCTTTGACATTAAAAGCTTCAATTTCCAACTCCTTTACCATACCAAGACATTTTACCTTTTGATGATTAGCCATCCTGATTCGAAAACCAGAAACCCCAGACACTCTCAAGCCTGACTGCTCCACACATGACTGGGTAATCACACAGATTTGAGCTCCTCCATCAACATAGGCCTGACCAAGGTTCCTACCTTTACTCCACACCTCCATAATAGGGCAAATATCTGGAAGCTCTTCTAAAGATAGTACTTTGACTGACCTCTTCTCTGACTACTTTTCCATTGGATTCACAAGTCCCTTCCATTGCCTTCTCAATTTTGGCACCATCTCCACCAACTGCCCAAAGGTGATGTTGGCCTTCCTGTTCACCATATCAGATTTCAGGTTATAGCTGGTTTGCCCATCCCCTAGTGGGAAGTCTGACACCTGGAACTTTCTATGAGGCTTCCGTTTCCTTTTAGCTTTCACATCTTCTCCTTCCTGTTGCTTCCCGTTTTTATGGCTGGGTCCAGCTACTCCCTTTCCTTCTCTTTCATCCGTTGTGCGCTTGCCAACGGGCATCACATCCCCTTCTTCTCTTACCTGAACATTCTCCAGAGTAACAACATTCACGACCTTTGCTTTCCCCTTCTCCTCAGCTGTGATTTCACTCGGGCCTGCTTGATCCCTGATATCAATACCATAGTCGTTTGACCTGTCAGGTAACTGTGAAGGTAGTGGGTACATATCACCACCCATTCGTTGAGGCTTATCACAATCTGTACTTAGATGACCAAGCTCACCACAATTCCAGCATGTAGGGATGAAACGATGGCCCCTACCACGACCACGTCCATACCCTGTTTGTTCATCCCCCCCTTCTTGATTATTGCCTCTACCTCTACCACGTCCACCACACCTGTACTTACCATTAAATTTAAGCTCAAATTCTTCATAAGATCAACCATCTGTTTCATATCCTATTGCAATCCCTCATCAGAACCTACAGGAACCATAGGTACTCCTTGACTAGCTTGTGGTACCATCTGCATAGCCTAGGCTTTAGTGGGCTTCATCCTCTCAATCACTGCATTCATGGGTGTAGCCTCCACTCTACGAATCTCCGACTGTGCTACAACTGGAATCATCCCCAGCTGATTCATCCGTTGTAACTTCCAATCCTTTGATTTGGCAATTTCCACCGCATCCTCTTAAGATCTAGGCTTCTTTAATTCCACCTTCCAGCGAATACTCCTCTTAAGCCTGGCTACAAACTTGTTTTTCTTCATCATGTCAGGAGGTACCTGGTCTTCCCCTAAAGCCCTGCATAAAGTCTCCCACAGCAAAGAGAATTTCTTCACATAATCATCAATTGATTCAAACTCACCCTGTATCAGAGCTTGCACCTCATGCCAAACCTTGTCGGGGTCTTCTACCTTCTTGAACCTGTTGCTAAGTGCTATCTTTAATCCATTTTCCATCATATCAATATGTGGAACAAAAACCCTCAATGACTCCTCATAAACTCTGTACCAAGTCCTTGCATCCCCTTTCAAGCAGATGCTCAGTAGCCGCAACACCTGTACCGACTCATTGATGTGGTTGCTTATGCACGCAACCTCCATTCTTTCAAGGAAATCTGCCACATCTTCATTAGGACTACCATAAAACTCTAGATAAGACATCATTTTAACCCCCAAACTTCACCTCAAATCCCAAGAAAAACACCTTCCCTGAAACCCTCAACTCCTAGGGCATACACCCTTGTAAACTGAAGAAAATACCAGAGCTATCCTCAGTGGGGGGCACCAAAAAACTGTCAGGAGGCTAGGAAAAGAAGAAATGCCTCTATAGCTACCTACCCAGCAGCCTTGGAAGACACAACAAACACAAGGGGCACCACTAGCACGATGCTGGAAACAGAAATCTCTCAAAACACCACACAGAGATACCTCAAAAACCTTGTATTCCACAAGATAATGAAAACCCGCACACTTATCCATAAATAATGCAAAAAAGAAGATCCCTCTTTCACAAATCAGCTGGCTCCACTCGGCTTCCTTCACTCCTTTCGGCTAGTGGCCTCCTTTTGCATCCTAAAGGTGACCACCCTCACACCAGCTTCTTCTCTGCATGCATGCTACCGGTCTCTACACTTCAAGCCTGTCGACGTTGCCACCTTATCTTCAGCAGCAGCCACAATCACCTTCAGCTCTACAGCCTTCACCACACACAAACAAACAAGGCCACCCAAACCTGAAAGACCCTCTGTCTCCGCAGCAGTTGCACCAACCCCTAGTCTCACAGTTGCCAGAGGAGGCTCCTTTGCTCTTCACCAGCCTCCATGCCAACTCATCCAAGGCGGCTGCCTTCGCTCCATCTCCGCAGAATCCCCAGCAAGGCGGTCACTGTAACCCCTTATGCCTGGCATCTTCACCACCCTTCGCTACTACTTGCCAGCAGTTGCCTCCACGCCTGCTATCAGCTACTCTCAACCTAGAGCCTTTTTGCACAAGACGGCCCCTACGCTTCTATGATCACCCGTGAGGCGACGACCTGCCTGTCTCTGCTCTCTCACCCAGAGCGACTCACCAAGCTCTCTAGCCTCTACTTCCCACTGTCGAGGCGACCACATGTAAGCTTCTTGCTACAAGGCTAGAATTTTTGCAAAGGGGTATGCCCGACGAAGGGCATTGATGATGATGAAACCTTTACACGCGCATCTTGTATGACTACCATTATGTGTCTCATTGCTTTGGCAGCACATCATGGGTGGAATGTACATCAGTTGGACATTAAGACTGCATTCTTGAATGGTGATTTACATGAGGAGGTGTATGTATTGCAACCTCCTAGTTTTGCTATGAAAGAAGAAGTCTAAAATATGCAGGTTGAAAAAGGCTCTTTATAACCTTAAGCAAGCTCCTAGCATGGTATGAGAAGATTCATGCATACTTGGTTGCAAATGATTTTTGAAATAGTCCAATAGAGAGTACCCTCTATGTGAAGAGGATTAAGGATACATTTTTGGTCATCATTCTATACGTTGATGACATGCTGCTCACGAGACGTGATAAAGATCAGATTTTAGCCTTTAAGGCTGATTTGTAGTCATCGTTTGAGATGTCAGATTTGGGGCCCTTGCATTACTATTTAGGGATTCACTTTATGCAGTGCAAAATGATGGCATTGTCATGTTGTAGTCTAAATATATACAAAATCTATTGAAGAGGTTTAATCTCGAAGACTGTAAACCTATGGTTAATCTATGGAGACAGGTACTCGACTTAGTCTTCAAGATGTAGAAGACTCTTTTGATGCTAGTTTGTATCAGCAGGTTGTTGGATCCCTTCTTTATGTGTGGAACACGAGGCCAAATATACAGTATGCGGTCTCACAGTTGAGCAGATTTATGGATAGCCTAGGTACAAAGCATTGGCAGGCTGTTAAGCGGGTTTTTTGCTATTTACAGGGCACTTATTATTTTGGATTATTTTATCCAAGGGGGGGTGAGTCACAACTGCATGCTTTCAGTGATTCAAATTGGGCTGGATGTTATGACACACGAGTGTCCACTAGTGGGTTTTGCTTTTGCCTTGGTGATTCATGTATATCATGGCTCAGCAAGAAGCAACCTATAGTGGCCACTTCCAGCTGTGAGGCTGAGTACAGGGTAGCTTTTATAGCTACAGTTGAGTGTGTGTGGCTCAGATAGTGGGGGAGAATATTTCTCTAATGAGTTTAATGATTTCCTGAGAAAGCAAGGAATTAAGAGACAATTTACATGCAAGTACAATCCGCAATAAAATGGTGTTGCAAAAAGAAAAAACAAGCACATTGCAGAGGTGCCACATGCCTTGATGGGGGCTGAAAAGAATATGCCACATTATTTTTGGGAAGAAGAAGTAGAGCAACTATTGTGTACATTATGAATAGGACACCCACTGTAGTTGTTCATGGTATGCTGCCTAAATAGAAGTTTACAGGCATAAGACCAAATGTGTCTCACTTGAAAGTGTTTAGGTGTATTGCATATTTGCATGTTCTTCATGAAGTAAGAATAAAATTGGATCCTAAGGCAGAGAAATGCATCTTTATTAGTTATGCTTATGGAGCAGAAAGGTTATAGATGCTATAACCCTACCACTCGTGAGATACAAGTAAGCAAAGATGTCTTTGATGAGATGGGTAGCTGGTATGCACCAACGGTGAAGGAAATAGAAGATGCAGATGTAAGAAGTGTTGATGTTGTACCACATGTAGAGCAGTAATTCACAGGTGCCTAGTGCACCTAGACAGTCCTCTAACAGTGGATCTAATGTTATTCCACGGTCCAGGTTAAAGACAAATGTAGGTACACATGTTTCGCGCAAAGGGAAGAAAAAGGTAGATTACCCTTTTGTGCTTGATCTATCAACATGTCACTCATATGTGGATCATGGTGGCTCTAAAAGAAGAGCCTTGATGAGAGGAGCTTGGCATTCCGTCTATGGTTACTCTTGGTGTAAGGAGAACCACGACTATTTTGAGGACACCTGGCAATGATTTAGGTATATGTAGGTCTACAAGGGTTAGGTACCCTGTTGTGATAGGTTGAGATAGGATGGATATGCAGCCCATCATTATGCTTACATGGTTAAAGAAATGCAAGAGCTGGAGCCCACTTGCTTTGGGCGGGCACTTGGAAATAAGAAATGGGAAGATACCATGAATGAGGAGATGGCAACATTGGATGCAAATGCAACATGGGAGCTAGTGTCTTTGCCTAAGGAAAAGAAGGCATCTGGATGTAAGTGGGTCTATAAAGTCAAGAATAACGTTGATGGTTAGGTGATAATGTAGGTATAAGGCAAGATTGGTTGCCAAGGGCTATGTGCAAACTTATGGAATTAACTATAAGGAGACATTCAACCCGGCTGCAAGAATGGCAACCGTGAGAGCTGTCATTGTTGCTATGGCTCCAACAAAGGGTTGGTCTTTACATCATATGCATGTAAGGAGTGCCTTCTTTAAAAGAATATGCATACATGATGTAGCCACCAGCAGAGCAGGTTATGAGAGTGATGCATACCCAGATTTTGTGCACAGGTTATGCAAAGCCTTGTATGGCTTGAAGTAGGCACCCATAGCATGGTCAAACAAGATCAGGAAGTATCTTGTTGCCATTAGATTTCAAATACCAAATGTAGATTTTTCACTTTATGTGAAAAAGACAAATGGAGAGATCATGCTATTAGTCATCTATGTGGATGACTTGATTATCACTGGTGATAGTGATGCTAACATACATGATGTCAGTAGTCTTTTGAAGTAGAAGTTTTAGATGAAGGATTTGGGTGAGCTGCAATATTTCTTAGGTATAGAGGTGGTGAGATCACCTCATGGCATTTTGTTATTTTCAAAGGAAGTATGGCTTCAAAATGTTGTCAAGTATGGTATGATAGGCTGTAAGCCTATTTCAGTGCAATTGGAGCAGAACACAAAGCTTTCTGCAGATACACGCGAGTTTTTGGAGGACACCACTACATGCAGGTGTATAGTGGGTAGCTTGATCTACATGACCATTGCTAGGCCAGACTTGAGCTATGCTATTGGACTTGTGAGTCAATTTATGCACGACCCTAGGAAGCCACACTTGGATGCAGCTAGATGGATTCTCAGGTACATAAAGTCCACGGTTGATTATGGAATTTTCTATGAGACTAGTATGAAGATACAGCTACATGGGTACATAGATACTTATTGGGCTGGTAGTGTTGGAGACAGAAGATCTACCAGTGGTTTTATATTCTTATTTAGGAGTGTTGCTATGAGTTGGAGCAGTAAGAAGTAACCAACAATTGCCTTGTCGAGTATAGAGGTGCTGCTATGGCATCTTGTGAAGTAGCTTGGTTTTAGAAGCTACTTGGTGATATGGGTGAGCCTGTGGATAGGGTAGTTGTCATTTATTGTGACAAAATGAGTAGTATACACTTGGCCAATAACCCAATATACCATGCTAGAATAAAGCACATTGAGGTACACTATCACTTTGTGAGCTAGAAGGTTCTAGCAGGTGATGTAGATTTGGTATATGTCAGTGCACAGAGGATCAGGGTGGATGACATCTTCATGAAGGCATTGGGCACAGAGAAGATCCACAAGTTTAGGAGCTTACTTGGAGTGCAAAAGTGTGGAGTTAAGCTCGACGGGGAGTGTTGAGATATTGAGCTCAACTAGTGCTACGATGGACATTGAGGACCCGCTTGGGTGATAGCTTCCACACTTATGCCACTGGCATGGTTGGTGAGATTATGGTTGATATGCCGCCAGTGGTGGATGACAGGCTGTGTGAGCCAATTTGGAGTACTAGAGTTATGGCATAGTTGTAGCATCAACTCATATAGTCAGATTCACACTATGGACCGACCATTGTGTGTTATTGTAGGAGAGTACTTTCCCTTTATGTACGTACTCTTATCTTTTAGTTACATGGTTGTAGAGAAGAGAAGAAGATAGAAAACAATTTAGCCATCCATCTCTCTCTTGTTTCTTGCTCTCTCTTGTGTGTGTGTGTGTGTGTTTGCTTGCAAGGAACTCAAGCTCTCTCTCTTCCTCACATTCTCTTTAGCATTGACGAGATTCCATATCATTTAAATAATGAGTGACACTAAGCCAAACACGGAGCCTAGATATATGCTAAAAATTGAGGGAATCCTTTGTGAGCTCATCAATGATGTCATGAGCATCGTAAACATATGCCTATATAAGAGGCTTTATATGAATGAAATGATTGGTAGTGTTGTGTAATTTTTATTCCCTAATCATGCTGTTGATCTCATTTGATCCCACTTAAGCACACCTTTATCCTCTCTCTCAGACCAACAATGGTATCTGGTCTTTAGGGTTTTAGATTCAGTCAAATGTTTTTTTCCAGTCACGCTACTACACCCACTATTGTGAGCATCTTCTCTCTTTGTGCGCCACCTAGGGTTTCTATTTCTAGCTTTGGTTTTTTGTTTCTCCACTATAACCTCTAGCTTCATTTGCTCCATTTGTTCCAGAGAAGCACTAGCTTGCAACTAGGGTTTCTATTTCTAGCTTTGGCTATTTGTTTCTCCACTATAAGCTCTAGCTTCATTTGTTCCATTTGTTTTGGAGAAGCGCTAGCTTGTAACTGCCCGTGTGCTACAACACAACCGTGATCAACCAACACTAGCTTTATGACCCCACATCTCCTACACTTGCAAAATAGTCATGCCCTTCTTTATCTCCGGTAATCGTTTCGTCGACGACCAGGTACTACATGTCAACTCTTTCACTATAGTGCGTTCCTATGAAGCTTGTAGATCAAAGGCCTTTTGAAAGATCCCTGCCCCCTCCGCGCATCGAATTTAGGGGTGCTAGCAGCAGAAGTAGCAACTTCATGCGTAAGGCAGAGACTCCCACTCGAGGCCTCCGAACAAGAGACTAATCCCTTGGTTTTCCCAAAAGCGAACCCAGAAAAACTTCCCTCGCCTAGAAGGCATAGGCGATATCTCCGGGAAAAATTTATTCTAACGTAGTCAAGAGTTTTAATTTACCCTTTTTCATTCTAACTGAACTTGTAGGTCACATGGCCGGATCAAGGGAGGAACTTGCACTTGGATCATAGAGACCAACACGTTTTTCCTTGTCAAGAGGCACAGTCGTTGATTCTTTTCCATAGAACAAGGATTATCTGTGATTTACTTCAACTATCGTAACCATAACAGAATTGAATTTTATTTTAGGAATCCATCAGTCTAGCCTAATCCCATCCAATCCCATGGGTTAGCCAACCGCCCCAACCACTGTATTGTGTTATAACTATCAAGGGTTTGGACATCGTAGCATGGATTGCCCAACTCCTTTTGGATCAAGGTTTTCAGGGCAAGAAATTAAGGGTTCAAGATTCCAGACTCGAGCCCCTTCCGTCCAGAGTAATCACGGTTCTATTCGCCAAAATCAGGGAAATCCCAGAGGTAGACCCTCTATCCAACCTGTAGTTTCAACCCAAAGTAATGCAAGACCTCCAACTCAGAATAGGGGAAGTCAAAGAGAGTTGTTCCCAAATCGGCCGTCCACTTCCAAGGCAGTAACGCTGGAAGTGATTGAAGAAGAAGAAGAAGATGAAAGAGATGAGGACATCTCGCGTTTTTTTAAGTGGGGTAGAATGTAAGATTCCTCCCTGGCCTCTCAGAATGTCCAGTATCTTCCCCTGTAATCAAATCCCTCTTCAGAAATATAAAAGATCTTGTTTTTACCAGTTTTTGGCCTAGAGAGAGAAAATGTTCTAGAAAGAGAATATTCAGATTTTAAATATTTTTGGATAGAAAAATACCTCATCTTGTTAAAATAAGTTTCCCTGAAACACAAGTTCAAAAAGATTTTCAGAAGGTGCATTAGAAATTAAGTATAATCTGTTCAAGAGGCATTATCCTGGGGCTGAAGATTTTTTCAAAATTTTAAATTAAGGTTCTTATGGACCAATAAGATTCATCCAAATGTAGGGAAGAGATAAATAGAAGAATAAAAGAAAAATCTCCCAAAAATGAGTAAATACTCACATAAGATGAAGAGTTGACTAAGGACAAGGTTAATAGTTAAAAAAGAGAGATATTTAGGTGAAATGATGCATTTTTGACACCTCAGTATGGGGGAATCCCCCTCATGAAGGAGGCACCTATTTCACATACTTGAATGAGTTTTAAAATCCCAAATAATGAGATATTTCCATCTCTCCTCTCTCCTGTTTCAACTAGATCCAAAAAGTGAGCAAAACTGACCTAAAAATGGTCAAAAATTGAGCAAACTGATCTGGAAAATTCTAGAATCAGTTTGCTTGGTTAGAGGCTCACTTTTTCCTATAAATAGAAGCCCTCTCCTTTGTTGAAAACTTAATAGTATTTTGCACTGTTACCCTGCCTCTCCCAAGTACCAAAAATAGTGAATTCTACTCTAGTTTTTGACCTTCCCTCTTCCAAAAGATTGGTGGCCACTCTTGTTTCAAACAAGAGTAGAACCCTCAAACCATCAAGCCAAAGGAAAGCTCTCAAAGTATCTATGTAAGTTGGAGATTCTTCTCTTTTATATTCTTTTTATGGTTTTTTATGATTTTTGTCTTCTCTACATTGCACATGATGTTATGCCTCATTGCAAAAGGCATTCCCTTCTCTTCTCTAGTAAATCCAACCATTCTTTATCCTAGGTGAATGATTGATGAATAAAATCAAGTTTTTCATAATGTTTCTCTTAAATAAGTAGAAAAATGCTACTTTAGAATGATTTAAATACTCTTGATGCATTTCTAATTAATTTTAGAGACTTAAAATTAAAAAATGGTCAGCCATACAAAGGAGGTTATGGCGAGATTTTTCAAAAATTTAGAAATAAGTATTATCTTTCATTATTCTAAAAGAGTAATCCTTATGATTTCTATATTCTAAAGTGTCATTTTCATGCATAGAAGATGCATTTTGATTATTTGTATAAAAGAAATTTAGTTTTATTATAAAAGTATTACTTTCATTATTTTTAATTTTTATGCATAAAATTATGCATAAAAGATTATTTTTTTATTATAAAAGTGTTACTTTTATCATATTTGATTTTGCATAGAAATATGCATAAAAGATTATTTTTTTATTATAAAAGTGTTACTTTTATCATATTTGATTTTCATGCATAGAAGTATGCATAAAAGATTATTTTTTTATTATAAAAGTGTTACTTTTATCATATTTGATTTTTATGCATAAAAGATTATTTTTTTAATTATAAAAGTGTTACTTTTATCATATTTGATTTTCATGCATAGAAGTATGCATAAAAGATTAATTTTTTTATTATAAAAGTGTTACTTTTATCATATTTGATTTTCATGCATAGAAGTATGTATAAAAGATTATTTTTTTTTCTTATAAAAGTGTTACTTTTATCATATTTGATTTTTATGCATAAAAGTATGCATAAAAATTTATTTTTTTAATTATAAAAGTGTTACTTTCATCATAAATGATTTTATGCATAAATTAGATGCATAAAAGAATTTCTTTTATATGAAAAGAGTGATTTTCATCATAAATGATTGTATGCATAATCATATGCATAGAAGATATTTTTTTATATTAAAAGAGTGATTTTCATCATAAATGATTGTATGCATAATCATATGCATAAAAGATATTTTTTTTTATTAAAAGAGTGATTTTCATCATAAATGATTGTATGCATAAACATATGCATAAAAGATATTTTTTTATATTAAAAGTGTGATTTTCATCATAAATGATTCTATGCATAAATAGGATGCATAAGAAAAATTCTTTTATTCTAAAAGTGTAATTCCTACTAAATTGGATTTATGCATGGAAAGATGCATAAAGAATTTATTTTAACCCAAAAGAGTTATTCTCATCAATTTTGATTTTATGCATAGAAAGATGCATAAAGAAATCTATTTTTAGTTCAAAAGAGTTATTCTCATCAATTTTGATTTTATGCATAGAAAAATGCATAAAGAAATCTATTTTTAGTTCAAAAGAGTTATTTTCGTCAATTTTGATTTTATGCATAGGAAGATGCATAAAAGATTGATTTTTAATTCAAAAGTGTCATTCTCATTTAAAATGAATTTATGCAGAGGAAGATGCATAAAAGATTGAAGCCCGGAGGACAAAACCTCTTTCTGAGGTAAGCTTTAAGATCGGTCCAGGTCTGGGTGTTCTGGTCGGGACAGTTAGTCTTGCAGTGATTCCTCCAAGCGATCCTGGCCGTTTCCACAATCTTTAACCTGGCGAGAGCCATCTTGCTTCTCTCATTGTAGCCAATTACATCAAAGTATTCCTCCATTGCTTCAATCCACTTTTCCACTACTTCACCTAACTGTTCCCCTTCACCCTTGAAGGGACCAGGTTGGGATCTGTGCAGGGCTTTTCGAACCTCCGGATCTAACTCTTCGTCATCGCTTAGAGGATCCAGTTGCCTTGCACGGGCCGCGCGCCTCATGATTCTTACAAAACAAGATTTTTGTTAACTTATCTTTGACAAAATAGATTTATGATTATTTAATTTTTACGATTTTCTTTAAACAGATAATTATTTCTTCATACTTCATGAAACAAGATTAATCATATTCACAATCATGAAAACAATTTGGAATTTTTTTTTTGCAAAACATCGTTTATTATCAAAAGTTTTCGATATATACATAGAGCATCACGGCTCCCAAAATCACTGCCTCAATGGTATTCGCATAAAGAAGCGAAACTGCGAAAAGGAGACATGCCATGGTACACACGATTCATCACAGAAAGAGGTGCTGTAATTCTATCTCTAGGGATAAAACGGCTAAGAAGCCTAAAAACTCAGCATGAAGTTCTGAAGTTCCTGGGTGAATGATCAAAGAGTTGCACATGCTGAACAAGCCCTAGCATTATTAGAATCATGGCTAAGGAAATATTTTGCTTGAGCCTCTGACGCTGACTGGTACTGACATTAATACATCGTCCTCCACAAAACCACATATACCGACGTCACTTAAGAGGATCAGGAAAGTAAAGACTCTCAAAATGATGCGCGAGTCTCACTTTGCTTACTTGGGTCGTAGCAAAGTTGATGAGGTGGTCGAATGCAAAGGCTATCATATCCTGACTCTGGGAGAGTTCAGGAATGCCAAGTAGATTCGGGGTACCCATCTATAAATTTCCAATTCAATTTATGAGTTTTCAATTTTTGAAGTTCCTTCAACATAATATTAACAAGCAAAAACATTTTTTTTTCTAGATTTCTTAAGCAATTTTTGTTGTTGTTACGTAAATTTACAATAGCGCTCTGATACCAACTGTGAGATCCCACTGCCCCCTCCGCGTATCCGATTCCCGAATGCTGGCAGAGTGGAAGCAGCTCCCTCTTGCGCGGGACAGGGTTTCCCACTCAGGGCCTCGCCCTCGAATGTCCGGGGGCACGAGACTAAGCTGGTGGTCATTTCGAAAACCGAAACCGGGAAAATTTCCCATGCCCGAAAAGTGGGGACGATTCCACCATTTTGAATTTCTTAACGAATTTTTCTGATGAGGTCAAGATTGAACTAACCTTCATCTGAATAAACTGGATAGAAGGGAAACTATAACAGACTTAACTTGAAGGAATCAACGCTTTTTTCCTAATTGAATTTCCTAATTGAATTAGGCACAGCCGTTGATCTATTCATTTGAAAAGTCTTCAAGTTATTATTTAACTATTCGAGTTCTAAGCGTAATCTTATTAATCAATTTTATTATTAAAACTCTATTGATTCCATTTGGCCCATGGGTTAGCCACCGCCCAACCCACTAGAATAGTAGAACCAGACAAGTACTCACCCACCCATAATTGAAAGCCTTTCTTAACTTTTGCTTTAGAATATAGATACTCACACACTCCTCTTTAAACTTTAATTTATAAAACAATCCATTGATAAACAATAACTGGGTACAGATGTCATAACTCAAAATTTCCATTGAATCCTTGTTTCTCACAAAACAGTATTACTTTGGACTCTCCGTTGAGACCAGCAGGTCAACAACGAGATCCAATAACAGATTACAATAAGTTTCTTGCCATCAGACATATATATCTTCCACGATATATATATCTTCCACGACATACGCATGGGTGTCCTCGGCACCGCGAGCCCGTGCATCGCCTGGTCAGAACCCTCCAGGATCCTCCTTAGGTGTCCTGGCACTTCACTCAGGATCACTTCATCGGCCCTCACCCATCGTACCGGGAGCACACCATTTTACACCATACCCAGGTTTTTGCCACGTGAGCCGAACACTCCCCGCCAGCTGCTGCAACCGACCTTCCTTTAGAACAAACATATACCAAATGCTCCCTCTAGCATTCTGGCGTAAGACAGTCCTTTAAGAAAACAGGGTTTCTATGCAAGTTTTTAGTTTTGATTTTCTTTTGAATACAATGAGTATATCTTAATTCCGTATCCCAAGACTTCTAGATCACAGGTCTGGATTCCCAAGTAGAATTCCTCGAATTGAGTAATCTTGATCCTCAGATCAAAATCAAAGGTCTCAACTTAGTTTCAGAATTGGTGGGTGATTTGAGTGTAGATTACTGAACTGGTCACATCGTCTATTATTGAAACTGACGAAGGAGTTATGTCCTAGTCATAGTCTGGTTCAGGGATTGAGTCTAGAAAGGTTCTCCCGGATCTATCTTTCTCGAAGGTAATATTTCAATTACTACTTTACTGAATTTCATTCATTGAGTATTTTGCTTAACTGAATTTTAAAACTAGTCACTCATGAATTCCTATGAGGAATAAATTAAAACTAGTCACTCATGAATTCCTATGAGGAATAAATTAATCATTTATCTAAAATTCTGACTTCGATAGTTTTTCTAAATTTTCTCATTACCATCCTAGAGAATATGAAATGGTAAAATTTTCTTTCACAGAGTATTAACTTAATTCATTTACCCATATTCACGAGATTTAAACAAGGATTAAAGAGAACTCTTATTTTGATATAAAAATTCTGTATGCATCTATTTATGCATAAAAAATCCATTTTGATGAAAGTAACACTTTTACAATAAAAATTTTCTTTTATGCATCATTTTATGCATAAAAATCAATAATGATGAAAGTAACACTTTTATAATAATAAAAATTTCTTTTATGCACATAAAAATCAATAATGATGAAAGTAACACTTTTATAATAAAAAATATTCTTTTATGCATAAAAATCAATAATGATGAAAGTAACACTTTTATAATAAAAATATTCTCTTATGCATCTATTTATGCATAAAAATCAATAATGATGAAAGTAACACTTTTATAATAATTTTTTTTTCTTTTATGCATCATTTTATGCATAAAAATCAATAATGATGAAAGTAACACTTTTATAATAAAAATTTCTTTTATGCATCTATTTATGCATAAAAATCAATAATGATGAAAGTAATGCTTTTATAATAAAAATTATTCTTTTATGCATCTATTTATGCATAAAAATTAATAATGATGAAAGTAACACTTTTATAATTAAAAAAAATTTCTTGTATGCATCATTTTATGCATAAAAATCAATAATGATGAAAGTAACACTTTTATGATAAAAAAAATATTTTATGCATCTATTTATGCATAAAAATCAATAATGATGAAAGTAACACTTTTATAATAAAAAAATTCTTTTATGCATCTATTTATGCATAAAAATCAATAATGATGAAAGTAATACTTTTATATTAAAAAAATTCTTTTATGCATCTATTTATCCATAAAAATCAATAATGATGAAAGTAACACTTTTATAATAAAAAAAATCTTTTATGCATCTATTTATGCATAGAAATCAATAATGAATGAAAGTAACACTTTTATAACAAAAATATTCTTTTATGCATCTATTTATGCATAAAAATCAATAACCAAGAAAGTAACACTTTATAATAATTTTTTACTATTTTATGCATCATTTTATGCATAAAAATCAATAATGATAAAAGTAACACTTTTATAATAAAAATAAATAATCAATATGCATCTTTCTATACATAGAATTTAATTCTATTGAAAATCACTCTTTTTTAATAAAAAATAATAAATATGCATCTTTCTATGCATAGAATTTAATTCTATTAAAAATCACTCTTTTATAATAAAAAAATAATCAATATGCATCTTTCTATTAAAAATCACTCTTTTATAATAATAAAAATAATCAATATGCATCTTTCTATGCATAGAATTTAATTCCATTAAAAATCACTCTTTTATATAAAAAAATCAATATGCATCTTTCTATGCATAGAATTTAATTCAATTAAAAATCACTCTTAAAAAAATTTCAATATGCATCTTTCTATGCATAGAATTTAATTCTATTAAAAATCACTCTTTTACAATAAAAAAATAATCAATATGCATCTTTCTATGCATAGAATTTAATTCTATTAAAAATCACCCTTTTTATAATAAAAAAATAATCAATATGCATCTTTCAATGCATGAATGAAAATGACACTTTTAGACTACACAAATGATGGGGATTACTCTTTTTTATTAATAAAAGATGAAATTTATTTCACAAATTTTTAGAAAATTTTGCCATAACCTCTTTTGTATGGCTTACCATTTTTTAATTTTTCTAACCTTAATCTACTTAGGAATTATTCCCAATTGGTTTAAAGCATTCTAAACTAATCAATTTTCACTTTTAAGAGAAACAATATGAAAAGTTTAATTCCAACAATTAGATCACTTAACTAGGATAAAGAAGGGCCGATTTTAAGAATGGGAGAGGGGGAAAGCCTTTCCAAGAAGGCATAGCATCTGTTTATCATTTTAAGATAACAAACAGATTAGAAAACCATTAAAAGAATAAGAAAAAGCAAGATTTCTTACTAATTCCAAGAGCTTTCCTTTGACTTGGTTCGAGGGATCTACTCGTGTTTGCAACAAGAGTGGCCACCAATTCTTTAGAAGAGGGAATGGTCAAAAACTAGTGAATTATTAAGAAATTCACAGTTCTTGGCTCTTGGGAGGAGTAGAGTAACAGTGCATAAAACACTATTAAGCTTCAACAAAGGGGGAGGCTTTTATTTAAAGAAAAAAGTGAGCTTCTAACCAAGCAAACTGATTCTAGAATTTTCCAGATCAGTTTGGTCAATTTTTGACCATTTTTAGGTCAGTTTAGCTTACTTTTTGGAACTAGACTTGAATTAGGAGAGAGGAGAGATGAAATATCTCAATTTCTGATAATTTTCAACTCCACCACACATGTGAAGTAGGCGCCTCCTTCATGAGGGGGGAATTCCCATTGTGAGGTGTCAAAAATCCATTTTTTTTAGTAATTCCTTTGGTCCTTAGTCCACTCTTCATCTTATGTGAGTATTTACTCATTTTTGGGGGGATTTTCTTTATTTCTTCTATTTACTCATTTTTGGGGGGATTTTCTTTATTTCTTCTATTTATCTTCTCCACACATTTGGATGAATCTGATTGGCCCCTCAAAACCTTAATTTAAAAATTTTCAAAAATCTGGACCCCTAGGATAAGACCTCTTGAACAGATTATACTTGATTTCTAATGCACCTTCTGAAAATCTTTTTGAAATTTTGTTTCGGGGGAACTTATTTTAATAAGAAGATATATTTTTTCATCCAAAAATATTCAAAATCTGAATAATCTCTCTCTAGAATATTTTCTCTCTCTAGGCCAAAACAGGTAGAAACAAGATCTTTTATATTTTTGAAGAGATAAGAAGAGATATTTTTCTATCCAAAAATATTCAAAATCTGAATAACCTCTCTCTAGAACTTTTTCTCTCTCTAGGCCAAAACAAGTAGAAACAAGATCTTTTATATTTCTGAAGAGGGATTTGATTACAGGGGAAGATGCTGGACATCTTGAGAGGCTGGGGAGGAATCTTACAGTGGTGAAATGGGGAGTTCTTGGCATGCGGAAGCAATGGGTACATGGGCTCTTCGTCCATGAGAACAATAACTTGGCCTGAAGCTAATTGTAGGGTTGTCGACCATGTATCCTAGTCGATGTTGCATCGATTATGTCCCATCCAACCCTTTCCAAGGAGCATCTCTTCATGCATTGTTTCTGTAGGCATTACGTAGAACTTCCCTTCCAAGGGATTATTTCCAATGTGGAATAAAAGTGTGACTGTGCCTATGCAATTGTGCCTATGCAATGAACATGCTGTGATGCAACAGTAGTAACAATGGCAGGGGTCTCTTTGAGTGTGGGTTCCCCAAGTTTCATAAGACATCAAATTGTAACTACCCTTGTATCCACAAGAGCTAATTTTTGGACAAAGCTTGTCATGGTGGTCATTCCTAACCACAACCGAGGTGACTTCACCTCCCAATCTTCTTCTTCTAGGTCAACCACTTGGGCCATATTGATCATGATATGTCTTTGCCTAAGCTTGGCTTGCCTAACTTTGTCTTCTTCTTGTACAGTGTATTCATATCCTCATGGTCCTTCTTTCACTATTTTTTATCATGGATGGCTTGTAAGGTGGCCCATAGTAGCGTTTTAGTTTGGTACCATTGAAGTAACCATCCATCTCACCACCATAAAGTGTTTCAATGTGCACTGCACCGTGCGGTGTTATCTCAGTGACTAGGAAAGGTACTAAGCCTCCGAGCTTGAGCTTCTTCTTGTGTGTCTTGGTACTGAATAAGAGGACCATGTCACCCTCATTCATCTATTTATCCTTAAGTTCATCATCAAACCATTGTTTACGCCTTAATTTCTTGACAATCATGCTGTATACAACTAGAAGGCATGTTCGGTCAAGCTTTTCAAGCTCAAAGAGGCGACAACCTAAGGCATTTCTGGTGACTTTTTCTTGCACAGCGATACGTAAGCTTGGAACTAAGAACTCCATGGCCGTGACCACTTCATTACCATAGGTTAAATTGAATGGGGTAGCATTGGTTGGTTGCTACCTTGTATAAAGTTCTATAAGCCCAAAGTGCAGCCGGTAACTTTTATTCCCAATCATTGCGGTTTGGCCTCCACAGTTTTAGTCAGAATGACACACGGGACACATGGGATTTTATTTGTGCTTTCTACTTGGCAATTAGCTTGGGGATAATATGGGGAGGATTTTTTGTGGGTGACAAGGAGCTCTTGGCAAGAGGAATTTGATTACCTCATTAATGAAGTGTGTCCCATTGTCACTGACAAGCTCAAGGGGGGGCAACCAAAGCGTGTGAACACTGACTCATAAAGAAATTTAGCAGAGCATCAGCCTTGTGGGTTGGACGAGCTTCTACCCACTTAGGACAATAATCCATAACGGTAATTATATAACGTGCTTGAGTGTATTTGGTTGCCGGACGACTGATAGGTCCAATGAAATCTATGCCCCATTTCTTGAATGGTTGTAAGGACACTATAGGTTTAGCGACATGTGGCCTTTAAAACGTGGAATGGTGGTACGCTGGCACTCATCACATCGTTTGACATATTTAGCAGCACTAGCCCCATTAGAGTGGGCCACCATAACCTAGCCGTGAGGACCTTACAACCAGGCATTGATATCTGCCACAAAGTGGCCCCCAACATAGGTGGAGTAAGCCTGTTCAAGGAGGAAGACATACTCATCTTCCCACACAACGTCAATGGATTCTATCTTTTCCTTGTTTATACAATTGACCTGCAATGAGTTGGTAGGGGGCAACTTTTTTGATCAAGCGGTGGGCGCGTTCTTTGTTGAGGAGTAGGTCAAGGTAAGCCATTGGCCAAAAAGTGAGCGGCTTCCTCACCCCATTTAGGAATCAAGCATACTTGGAATAGGGCAGCATCTGGTAAATCATCATCTACTCCCACTTGGTTGTTCACCGTTGGGGATCCTTGGACATGCGGTTTGCAAGAAAATGTTGATAGCCTTTTCTCACTGTAACGGTGGTGAAGTCAAAGTCAAGAAAAATAAGCAATCATCGAGTGATTTGGCCTGTCATATAGGGCTTATTTACTAGGTGCACAGGAGGGCTTAATGGTCTACAAAGAATACAAAATTGGTTGCCAAAAGATAATTGTAAAACTTCTTGACAGTGTAAACCATGGCTAGTTCCTCTCTCTCAGTCGTGGTGTAGTTCCTCTTAGCTTCATTGAGTTTGCAGTTGGCAAAACTGATGGGGAAATCCATCTTGTGTTCTTCTAGTTGGGTTATCATGATGCATCCAATAGCAAAGGCTGAGGCATCGATGTGGACATGAAAGATGATATCCCAGTTTGGAGATCTAAGAATTGGAGCACTTTCTAGGGCTTTTTTGAGCATAGTGTAAGCCCGTTGGCATTCTTCAGCCCAATCAAAGACCAATGAGGAGTCCATAAGGAGGCCGAGCAATATTAGCATACATAAAAATGAATTGCCGATAGTAGCCGATGTGTCCCATAAAGCATTGGAATCCCTTAAAGTTTGTGGTTGTGGTGGTAGCTCTAAGATGAGCTACACTTTGCTATCATCGATCGAGATTCTCTGCCTAGAGATGATGTGTCCTAGGATCACTCCATGTTGAACCCAAAATTTTTAGTGGGTTCAACAAGATGCGGTATAGCCTACACCTTCCTAGCACTTTGCGCAAGCATGCAAGGTGCTCCTTCCAGGAGGAATTGACACAAAGGTCATCCATGAAGACCTCAAGGAATTTTTGAAGATATTCCTTGTAAGCCGTGCACATAAGATGCTAGAAGGTTCTGGGGGCATTGGTCATCCCAAAGGGCATGACTCGGTATGCATAGGCTCCCCACTTGGTGGTAAAGGTTTTTTATGATGGTCCTTTGGATCGATCAACACCTGATTATAACCAGAGGATCCATCTTTTTGAGGTCAATGCACACTTTGACTTTACTATTCTTTTTGGGAATTATTACGATAGGTGATACCCACTCTGTACGCTCGATTTCATAGATGAATTTGACATCAATGAGTGTTTTGATATCTTCGTGGGACCATCTTGGAGTACTTAGTGCTCATTGGGTAAGATCATTGTTTGACTAGCCTGACTCCATAAATTATGGGAATGGTGTGCAGGGCTACTTCTGGGGGTACACCTTCCATGTCTGTGTACTTCCAAGTGAAGCAATCTTGGAACTCAGTCACATAGGGTGATGAGCTCGGTCTCTTCTTCTTTAATATCGGCCTCGGGTCTTCACCTGGGCCTGCCAAGTTTTTTTTTTGACCTTGGTGGCTAGACCTTCATATGAGGTCCCAGGTTGCCCCCACTATCAAACCTTTTAGCCGAATCATATTGGACAAATTGGTCGGCCATCTGGAAGGTCTTAAAATGCTTAGGCACATGTCTAGTTTCTTTAACTTTAGCACTTTCTTTGTAAACTAGCCTTTTGGCTTCCTTTTTCACAAGTGCTAGCTTCTTGTTATGTGCTTTACGCACAGAGAGACAAAGCTTTTTAGGGACTGGTTTGGGTTTAGTGGGTTCTACTCACTGTGGGATGGTGGAGTGGACTAAAATAGAGCTGTTGGAAAAGTCCTTTTGCCACATTTCATTAAAATCATCATGTGCTTCCACAGTGTCTACATATTTCAACCAATGGGAATATGTATCGTTCTAGCCTAGGGAATCCCTCAAGCCTGTGTGTTTTATGGGAGCATGTAACTCCTGATGGTTTTTTTTAATAGCTCATTCAAGATCTTGGGTGGCTATATTGGAAAGGTATGCTGAACTAAGCATGTATAGAGATGTTATCTTCTTCATGTCTACCATGGCAAACCTTGTACTAGTTCTTCCAGGTAGAATATCTAGGGTAGCAAGGATACGCATCCAGTTCTCAGAGTCCTCTCAAGATTTGGAAGAGGTGCACAACCCTCACTCTCCTTTTCATCCTCAAGTGTCTTGTGGCACGTTTGACACAGATGGACTGTTGAATCGCGTAGTTGTGACCGAGTCCTCTGCGAATGGTCTACCACTCATGGGGTGTATCTTTCACATGCGTAGATTGATCTTAAATGCAAGTTTTTTTTTCCCGAATGTATACATGGTCAGTATTCCAATCATGAATCATTTTAGATTCACTCCTAAATGGTCTGCCAAGGATGCAATCGTATGAGACTGGATGGCATCCAAAATTCATCACACCACAAAGGTGTGGCGGTAAGTGGTTCCCAAGATCTTAATCTTAAGATCCCTTAGTAGACCAATGGGTTTAGTTGTGGCTCCATTAGCGAGTTTAACCAGCAAAGTAGTGTCATCTAAGAGGGCGGGTGCTCCCCTTTTTTCCCAGCATTGCATTGTAACAATGCTTACACCTGCTCCACTATCCAATATTGCTATAGCTTGGTGGCCATTGAAGGTTTTTGATAAGGTTGCATTGAGTTCTTGGGTAGATCATATTTTGTGCAATGATGTTGCAGACTCTTGGAACCAATTTGTCCAGTGGGTCATAGGTTGTGATGTGGGCAGATAGCTTTTTATGACCCTTGTGGCCACATCCAATTGCAGAGATGTTAGTGTATGCTCCCATTGACGAATGGAGGAAATGGTTTCCGAGACGATACTATTACAAGGGGAGACGTAGACTCATCGGTCTTTTGTTGGGTGTTGACAAGAGTAGGTGTAGAGCATGTAGAAACTTCTATATCAGCGTGTGCCTGGCATGAGGAGCTAGAAGCTTCATGTGGCTCCCCCCTTCCTGAGCTAGGTGGTAATGATCGATATCGTTTGGGAATCCAAACTAACTCTGGAAGAAGTGGTGCACGGTCTCGAATTGTCGTTGAGGTGGCAACAATTGGTTTGCAAGGTTTTACAGGTGATGTAGAGGGATTCAGCTTATGTTTAGGGACCCAAATCTAGTCATTCCCCTCATTGTACCCTTGGGCTACTAATAATTCTTTAGGGACCCATCGTGATGTCACATTGCCCTTTTTCGGGTGGGTAGCTGCTTTCCTCCTACGAGGCTTTGTGTCTGAACAAGATTGAGTAGGGGAAGTAGCTGTTAACGAAGCTTTTGGGACCCATTTGTATGTACTCTTTGTCATAGTAAGCGGAGCTTTAGAGACCACCCTACATGTTTCCACTCTTGGCGTTGAAGCGTTAGAGGGGTGGCAAACAATCAAAGATGGTTTTGCCACTAGACTTTGTGATTTTTCATTATCCAGCATTTTGTCCAGAGTCGATGGCTTAGGAGCGGGATTTTGAGCGGTCATACTGAGTGTTGGTTCTTGCATTGTGACTCGTCTGGTTGCCCAATCGATATTGCACTTGGTGGCCAACATCCATTTGCGCCCTAAGTTTACAGTGCCTTCCATGGTACCAGTAGGCAGCATAACCAAAAAGCTTTGAATTACGGTCCCCTAGGCAACTGGAGTGTGCAGAATTCCTGAGACAGGGGTTTTCTTCTTGTTGATACCTTGAACTTGGATAGCACTCTTGGATAAAGGTGGTTTTCCAAGTTGACACCACACGCCATATGATAGCAAATTGTGTTGAGCTCCTATATCCAATAATGCATTATACAGCACCTCCCCGTAAGGACTGTGTAACTCAATTGGGTATCTTAGAGGCGGGTCAGATTCCAGTGAATCCTCGTCTGCCTCCTTGAAAAATACTTGTGTAATCTCCAAGTTGGCTTCTCGTTGGCGCCTAGCACGCTGTTGACGTTCTTTGGCTTCAACTCTCGCTTGTATCTTCTTAAGCTCAGCTTGTTCTTTAGCTGCCTTCTTTTGATGGATTGCATGTAACTCCTCTTGACTCAGGGGGTCATAGTACCTTTTGAATTTACTCCCATTAAGGAATCCAATGGTTTCAACTCCGTCGAGAGTCTCCACTCGGATGGTACCTTGCGGGGTAATTTCACATAATCTATACGGTCCCTTACCAGCATATTTGAGCTTCTTCTTTTTGTTACGCACTCCATACATCAGGACTTTATCCCCAACCTTGATGTCCTTGTCCTTTAGGTGGCGATCAAACCATTTTTTCCTTCTATCCTTCTCCACAAGGGCATTGTATACAGCCAATTGTCTTTCTTCGTTTGGCCGCTCAAGGATATATAGACGCTCTACTAAGGGATTACCATCCCAACCCTCTTGAGTAGCAACACGAAGACTAGGAATGACAAATTCCCATGGCATGACCGCTTCTTGGCCATATACCATTTTGAATGGTGTGCAATTAATAGCCACTTTGTACGCAGTACGATAGGCCCATAAAGCTATCGTAAGCTTTAGATCCCAATCCGTGCGATGAGCTTCAACTGTCTTTGTCAAAACAGAGATTAAGGTCTTGTTGGTACTCTCGGCTTGGCCATTCGCTTGCGGATAGTAAGGAGTAGATTTATGATGGGATATCGTGAAATTTGTTGTGACGCAACCTCATGACGTCGCCCAATTAGAAATCGGAGAGAAGCCAAAACTAAGTCGTACTGCAAGAAGGCGGCAAAACCAAGAGTTAGCTCAGCAACAAAAGGAGGCGAAATTGAAAGAAAAAAGCCTGGCACAACAAGAACCAGTAGACTTACACCCCGCACCCGAGCATTTCAAATCATTCACCACCACAGGGAAACATAAAGTGATCTACACAAAAGCCCAACGAAATGGGAGTAGCGGTGTCTACGATGGCCCTGCGGTAGTTAAGGAGATAGACTTAGCAGATTCGGGTGAGGAGTCTAAACCAGTTTTTATTGCTCAAGACCTCACCCAGTCAGAGGAAGCTGCACTTAAGAAGCTTCTTAAAGAATTCAAGGACATATTTGCTTGGACATATCACGATATGAAGGGTGCTCCACCCTCGGTGGTGCAACACACGATTCCAATGATTAAGCACTATAAACCAGTCCAGCAACGTCCCTACCCAATGAATCCTAAGTACGCAAAGATTGTACAAGAGGAAATTGAAAAGCTTGTAAAATGTGGATTCATATACCCTATTGAGCACTTAGAATGGGTTTCTCCGATAGTCCTCGTACCAAAGAAGAATGGGAAACTCAGAGTGTGCGTTGATCTCAAAAAGGTTAATGCTGCCACCAGAAGGGATCATTACCCCTTGCCATATTCTGAACATGTGCTTGAAAGAGTGGCAGGCAAGGAGGCATATAGCTTTTTAGATGGGTACTCGGGTTACAATCAGATCACAATTGCAGTCGAGGACCAAGCTAAAACAGCATTTATCATGGAGTTTGGAGTGTTTGCCTTTCGCGTCATGGCTTTTGGCTTGACCAATGCACCTACAACATTCCAACGATTGATAAACACGGCCTTTAAGGAATATCTAAGGGACTTCTATGAAGCTTTCTTAGATGATCTTTGTGTTCATTCCTCTTGGGACGAGCACTTGATGTGTTTACAAAAAATATTTGAAAGGTGTAGATTATATCGCATCTCATTGAATCCTTTCAAATGCCAATTCTGGGTTAAACACGGAGTTATCTTAGGGCATATAGTGTCCAAAAATGGGATTTCCACTGATGAGTAAAATCAAGGTCATTCTGGAATTACCCCCACCCACCAACTATAAGGGATTCCAACGCTTTATGGGCCACGTTGGTTATTATCGAAGATCTATTCTATTCTTTGCCGAGATAGCTCGACCATTGTATAAGCTCCTCATCGAGTTTATTTGGACCGAAGAATGTGACCATGCCTATGAGCTATTAAAGAAGGCCTTGGCGAGTGCTCCAATCTTGAGAATGCCTAACTGGGATTTAATCTTCCATGTGCATATTGATGCATCAAACTTTGCTATTGGGTGTGTGTTAACTCAACCTGGAGAACACAAATTAGACTACCCCATTAGCTTTGCCAGTCGCCAGTTGAACGATGCTGAGATGAACTACACCACTACAGAGCGAGAAGGGTTGGCAATGATATATGCAGTAAGGAAATTTCGTTATTACCTCCTTGCCACCAAGTTTGTTTTCTATGTGGATCATCAAGCATTGTTGTATCTGGTAAACAAACCATGCTCCACAGGAAGAATCACACGATGGCTATTGATTCTTCTTGAGTTTGATTTCACTGTGATTGTGAGACCTGGCAAAAAACATGTTATGGCTGATCATTTGTCTCGCATACCTAATGGTGAGGCTCCTACGGGAGTTGATGATGACTTACCGGACACTTCCCTGTTCATGGTGGAGACAATGCCTGAATGGAGTGAGAAGATTGTTAACTTTTTGGTTAATGGCTTTCCACCCAAGGAGCTTCGTAAAGATCTAGCTCGAAAGCTGATCAAAGAATACGAACCCTATTGCCTGATAGACGAGACTCTTTATAAAAGAGGAAAGGATGACGTTCTTAGGGGTTGTGCCCGAGAGGATGAGTATCTATACATTTTGTAAGAGGCACATATGGGTGTAGCCGGTGGTCACTTCTCAGGAGACTTAACTGCGCGAAAGATCTTACAATCGGGGTATTGGTGGCCCACTATGTTCCAAGATGCATCACTCTTTGTGAAGGGTTGCGATGAATGCCAACGATACAAGAAACCCCAGTGGAAAGATCAGATGCCCCTACATCCGATCAAAGTAAACCAACCATTTGAAAAGTGGGGTTTAGACTTTGTAGGTCCAATTAGCCCAGCGGCCCGCAACACACAATCTTGCTATATTATTATGGCCACTGACTATATGACCAAATGGGCTGAAGCAAAAGCGACACGTAAGGCAGATGCAAGGACAACAGCTAAGTTCCTCTTTGAAAATATAATCACACGCTTCGGTTGTCCTTTTGAACTTGTGAGCGACAATGGTACGCATTTTATAAATAAAGTGATTAAGGAATACACCACATGACACTTTGGAGGTATTGTCCCCAATTATCCGATGAGCGTCAATAGCTCCTACATAACTAAGCCATTCTACAGTGGATCTCTCCTTGTTTATTGTGGTTCGCACATTAGCTCGATAGCGTTGGCGCTTATGTCTCATTTTCTTCTTACCAAGTTTTTGATTTTTGTTTCTATCAGATTCGAACTCACTTGGTCGATCTTCACTTGTGTCCCCCTCACTTTCGGATGAACTGCAGGAGGTCACCGTCCTAGGCCTTGAGCACATTACTTCCACATTTGGGTGAATATTTGATTCATCCCCCCCATCAGGCTTAGAGTCAGTTTGTTCTTGAGATTCATACTTAGAGTTACATTGGTCAGAGTCTTCGCTACTGTCAGTTGAGTTTGCCACTTTCTTGCCATCAGGAGTCAAGTGCATAACACCTATCATGTTTATTGGCACTAACAGTGGCATATCTTGCCCCTCAGGTGTTACCCAACTTGTGCCTCTAGTTCCCCATGTGTCTATGGTTGCCGCTAGGTGTACCCAATCCACATTATCCGACTCAATCATACCCGGTAGGACATCCATGTAAGGAGAATCTTTCCCATCATCAGTCTCTTTTCTGCATGTATAGCAATACCTTAATGGGGCGGAGTGAATAGTGGTATCCGATCGATTATCAATGATAACCTTGCTTCCTAAAGGATGTGCACGACCACTCTCAAGATCAACTCGAATGACAGAGTCCTAGAATTGTAGGTAGACATGGTTTTTCGACCAATCATGCACCATTTGTGCTTCCCTCATGAAAGGACGTCCTAAGATCATTTGATATGACATAGGATGCTTGGAGAAATCCATTACAATGAAGGTATGTCTTACCTTGTATCCCAGAACCTTGATCTTAAGGTCTCTTAACATTCCAATAGGTTTAGCTATGGTTCCGTTTGCCATCTTAACCACTATGTTTGTGACTTCGAGGTGAGGTCTCCCCATAGATTCCCAATAGTTTTTAGTCACAATGCTCATGCCAGCACCACCATCAAGGATTCCCTTTAGAGTTAATCCCTTGGTAGTAATGGGGAGGGTCGCATTAGATTCATCACCTTCAAAGTACTGTCCTAACTTGTTAACAGGTATTTCAATAACCGAATCTTCATCTAGGTTGGGTTGTAGATCCCAATGTTCCCCTTCATCTTGAAGTGTGTCGGGTCTATCCACATTTGCAAATTGTGGTAGCCCCGCCTTTAGTTCTCCATTGAGAAATGCCCAAAGAGCTAAGAATAGCTCAGGATCTCCGTATAATTTGGATATGATCGTGGTTCTGATTTTAGAGGACATGAAATCCATTAGCTTAGACACATTCAACGGTTCTTTTCGAGACATCGCCCCTTGACTAGGGACTGGTGAAGATGGAATCACTTCCTCTTCGATGGGGTCAGGCATTCCCTCACTAAACATTCTTTCAAGCAAAAGGGTGTTTGCCCACTTCCTGACGTCCTATCCTCACTTTCTTCCCGAATGATACTAGGTATAGCTAACGGTTTATGGTTCCTGTGAGGCTGAACTTGTGTAGGAAACACTGTGTCTGGAATTTTGATTTTTCTCGGGTTTGGCTCCAGTTCTCTTTGTGTTTCTTCCACCAAACCCCTTAAGTGTTGCACTTGTTCAACTGGGTTTGGGTAAGTTCCAATCTTTTTCTTGAGGGTCTTTGGCTCACGTGGCTTGTCTTGGGGAATCTCAGTCAGTTTGGGTGGTCGAGAGGGCATTAACTGACTTGGTTGTGGGGCCAAGGAAGTTTCCTTCTGTTTTCCCTTATTTATGTACTCGCTTGATTCTCCCTCGTTGAGCTCCCGAGTGGGGTCCTCCCTTAAGGTAGTGGCTTTGGTCCCCATGGTTTCTATTGAATCGGAATCATCTTCAGGATCATTCATATACACGGGGTCGTCTCCTGTCCCTATGTTAGTCTTTGAACTAGGCTTGGAGCTTGTGGCATTAAGCGATCTCTTCCGCTGCGTTTTCTTTTTCTTTGCTCGAGCAATTGATGCAGTATCCCTCTCTTCGAGAATGTAGTTTTGATTTTGAAGCATTGACCGTGTAACTACATTCGCGGGTACGACAGGTATGGTTCCTCATGCCTGGTTGGTGACCTCAACCAAATTCAATGGCGTAATCTTGGGTGCATTAGGATTATGTGGACATTGAGCAATCAAATGATCTATGCCACAATGATTACATGTAAGTACCCCGATGTGCTCCCTTGATTTGGTTGCATCTGAGTAGCAATCTTCTGTAGCCTATTAGGGCACTCCGCTACACGATGCGATCCACCACACTCGTAGCATTGAAGAGGTGGTCTCCTCGCCAAGGTATTAAGGTTTTGCCCTCTTGTGGCGAGAGCAGCGGCTTGATATATAAGCTTGACTTGCCCGAAATGATCCTCCATGTAGTACTGGGGAATCAGTTCAAACGTATCAATCCCATATGGAACAGTGGGGTCTATCTCCTCTTCATAATCCCCACACGCACTATGTGACTCACAACCCATCTGGTTTACAGGGGTAATCCTTGGATGTGGAGGTTGTGATCCTAGCACTGGCGGTGGTAACGGCACAGACTGGACTACATTCGGATTCCTTGGAACTATGTGCCGTGACGGTTGCTCGACAGGTTGTGCAGGCATTAGCGTGGGTACTTGAGGTGTGTTTGACCAGGCTAGTGGTGCCTGATTTGCCAGCATTCGCTTAAGTACTAGACAATCTTTAGATTGATGGCCATACTTACCACATGCATTGCAATTCCCATTGAATTTGACTCTGAACGTGGGACATTCACTCGTGCTATGTGGTCCTAAGCAAACCGAACACCATTGTTGCTCTCTTCTTGGGTACATATGGCTATTTTGAGGAGCTCGATTACCCCTAAAGTATTCTTGGAGAGCCTTAGTAAGGTCGGTCACAGACATTTCGGATATCTTGGGCTCCTTGGCAATAGGTTTTACCGTCATTGGCTCGTGCCCAGATACTTGAGAACTAATGGATTTTGTCTCCGAAGACACCTTTTTACCTGCAATCATCAAGTTGTCTTCTAACTGGATTGCATTGGCAGTGACTGCTTCCCACGTTGTAAGACCTCTAATGACTAGGCCATTGTATATGTCCTCGTGGCACAATCCTCGGATGAATCTATTGAGCAGTTGGTTATTATTGAAGCGCTCATCGGGAGTGCAGCGAGAATTTAGATGCTTCAATCGACTTATAAAGTCTCTCACTGACTCCCCTTCCTCGCGTTCAGCTTTTTGGAGTTGAGATGCTACTCCCCAAAGCACACCCTCACGTATGTATTCTTTCAAGAACAATCTCTTGAGAGTGGGGTAGTGAGTGCGCTCTTCAACCCTTAAGGTTCGATACCAATCTCCGGCCTTCCCACTACTCAAGGTTAAGCCTAAGGCTTTACACTTATGCAGCTCATTGTGCTCTTCCAAGGAATCACACACGTGTTCAAAGACTTCAATGTGCTTCCTAACATCCTCGTTACCACCACTGAAGTTTTGAGTGAGCTTAGCCACTTGTACTGCCTTGCTTCTAGGTTCTCTCTCAGGCATGCCCCGCATGTTTTCCGCAATAGATCGTCCGATCGTCAAGCAAATGCTGCGAGATCACCTAGGTGAGCAGGCATAGCTGGTGGAGGCACTTCTGGGATAGCCTGGTTGATAGGAGTTGGCGTTGGTCTGGGTATGTTGGCAAATGACGTAGGATACGATATGTGACTAGGCCTAGCTCCTCTTGGATAAGGGTGGTGAATGAGATGTGAACAGCGAATCCACTACCCCTCCTTCTTCATTTACTTCGCTTGTCGCATGTTCAGAGCAGCATGTAGCTCTACTAAAGGTCTCTATTAGACAACTAAACATGCTAGATCCGGGTTGTGGGGCCCAAACTGGCATGTTTTGGCTTGTCTCCTCAAGGTTCTTGGTAGGGTGCCCTTCCATGGCTTCTGAGTCAGAGGACGAGTCACTATCCACTATTCGTGGATCTTGGGTTGCACTCCCTTGGGTTCCAACCGAAGGCCAAGATGCCAACGTGGAAGGATGGTGTGAGCCTGCGTAAACTGAAACGCTTTCTAGTGGCTCAGGCTCTAGTACCCGACCAGAGCATAGATGCATGTGACGTGGGTACTCTATGGGCGTTGGTGACTACCTTTGAAGCCCACACAAGTGGTTTCTTAGGTGTTTCGCACCCCGTTTTTACTTGTTTTTATATTGTTTTTAACTCATTTTTTACCCCCTTACTTATGGTTGAACCTGGACTAGGGCGTGTGATAGCGCGAAATGAGCGTATCTTTTAAAGGATCCTAGCGTGCTTTACAGCACCGTGTTCGCCTATCCAGAGCTCCTGTGGTCCTCAAAACAGTCTGTTTCCTTGTGGGGGAAAGGGTGAAGGCCTATTTGCTTGTGGAGGAAAGGGTGAAGGCTTTATCCCACATGCTCACTTCACTCCTTGGGGGGGGAGTGGGCTACATATAGGGCTTAACTTCCCATAATCTCTCACTTGAAAGAAAGCTATGGAGGCTCACTCTCCTATATATATATATCAAAAGACCGAGACCGAGGCCGGGGTCGGGGTCAATTGGGGGTTTTTCTTTTCAAAAAATTTTTCTCCAAATAAAAAATCTTTCCTCTCCACACGTTTGGTTTTTTTTCTTTTAAAAAAATTAATTTTTTATTTTTATTTTTCTATTATTTTTTTTTTCACGCGGAACAGAAAAATAACAAAAGAAGCAGAGTTGCAGAAGACAAATTGCAGAAACAGACTGCAAAACACGGAAACACCTCGACAACAAACACACAGTCGCCTTTCCTACAGTGTAAATTTCACTTCACGCAGCAGCCCGAGCTGCAAACTAGAGCTTGGTGCAGGTCATCTCCCCGGCAGTGGCGCCAAAAATGTGCGCTTTTATCGCACAGGTCGTAGCTGGGGACTTGCCAAACACCGTATGCGAGCCACGAATGGCTGCAAGCATACAACCAGGAAAGCAAACTCAAACAGAATGCAAAGGTGTGTCACTCACCGCTCTAACCGCCGCCGTGAAGGATTCCCTCGTCGCAGCAGTGAAGGAGGAGCCGCCGTCGCCGCTCTACCGTCTCGCCGTCGCCGTGCCGCTACACAGTGCTCGATCGCTCTCTCACTCTCTCTCTCTCTCTCTCTCTCACACACACGCAGGAGAAGGAAACCAAGGAGAGAAGGCAAGAGCACTCTTGTATTCAACACATGAGAATGAGAGTTTTAGGGTTACATTTGGCTCTTATAGGTGACTTGGCCGTTCACACATGGGCGTCCATACATAACCGGCCGATCCTAACCCTTACCCTACTGATATTCAAGGTGCGCCTCTCATCGGCGATCACCCAATCCCTTTATCCTTAACATATGGTTGGTCTAGAATCTCTCTTGGATACACCTGAGCTTCTTTAGTAGGTCTCATGTTTGAGATCAATGCGAATGGCTCAAGGTATGCGGTAGGAGGGTCATCTTCCAATTGCACTTGGCATTCTCTAACCAACTCTTGGGTTGCCACAGGAGTCTCTCCTTTTCATCAATGGGGTTAGGATACTCTGTGATCTTTTTAGGAAATTAGCGAGTGTCAATGGGTTCTTTGGCTCAGGCTATAGCACGTAGAAAATCTTCTTCTTCAAATGAAGAGGCCAAAGGGTGAGTTGTTGTGCCGTCTTCCGAACCACTTTTGATAACTACTTGGATTTCACCCTTGCCAATCTTTGTGGCTTTCTTTCATGAATGTGGAGTCACTCGTGCTTCTTTGAGGGCTCTTTCTTGGCCTTGGACTTGTGAGGTCAATGCTTCTGTAGCAGCATGTGCCGCAGACCTCTCTATCGGTTTTGCAGTCTTGTGACAGCGTTGAGCGGGATTGCTCGTATGAAGCCATCTCTAACACTCAACAGGTTAACACTGGTGCTAGGATTAGCTTCGTGAGCCTCTCCAGTCATTCCTGGTCTTAGTGGACAATCCTTATACATATGATCAATACCACACCCAACACACAATGGGGTCATGGTAGGAGCACCTGCAGAGGAACTCGCCATCCCCTTCTTTTTGGGACACTTAGCCACTCGCTGAGGTCCTGCATAATCATAGCATTGTGTGGGTGGTTGTTTTGTCATCTGATTCATGTTTCTAGGCCATGGTGCTAGGGCTGCTATAAGTACACAGGGTACATTTGATCTCCCTCCATAATGTAATGACTAAAGTTTTGTGAGGGTGGGCTTGTAGGCTCTTGGGTTTCATAGATAGGAACTTCTAAAATTTTCCCATCATTCCCATCTTCAAAGATTTCCATCAGGGTTAGCTGACGAGTTGGTGTGACTATTGGCAATGGGGGCTGAGGTGGTAAGGGAACTTTAGGTACCCTTAACATTCCTCTTCGAGCCACTTCTTGGTTGAGGTGCATTATGATACATAGGTGCTGGCACGGCCAATGGTTGCCTAGGGTTGGAATCAGGTGCTTTTAGCGACCATGTGGTACATCACGTCTTGCTGGATCTTCTCGAGCTCTTGCATTAGCCAGGTGTACAGAGGCTGATCAGGAACTTTCTTTGGTCTAGGCGGGACGGTCAGCCAGCCGCCCGGGCTAAGGTTGCTTGGGTAGTTATTACTCTTCCACTGGCCCAGGGGGGCTTGGGCATTATAGATCTAGTTGATCAGAGTAGAGCCTTATTGGGGAAGCTTATTGTTTGGGGGCTGCTTCTAGGTGTTGAGCCTTGAAAGGAGCTTCTTTTTCAGCGACTGCAGGCTAGGGCTCCTCCAGCACAGCAGGGGGGCACTTGGGCACCAGAGATACGATGTATCTTCATAGAGATGAGGAGGATAGGCCTCAGTAGAGGGTGGGAGGACAGATTTGCCTTGAGCATCCTGCGAGCTTGGGAGCTGCTGAGACCGGGGCTTTCTCAGAGACCTCCTACTTGTGACGAGGAGTGGGCCAGACAGCCGCTCATCTGGAGCCCCGCGGTACGCACTGGGTCATATGCTGGGTTCTCGGCCTCGTCTAGCCTAGGGACCATTGGCGGCAGCAAGCCCAGCACGCAGTTTTGGAGACTGGCAGGCCTTCTGCAGTCTCCCAGAGGAGATCCAGGTGGAGAGGCTGAGTCACTTCAGAGGGGGGCTGATTATGAGGGATGACATTCAGGAGGCACTCACTGAGGAGTGGTTCGTGCCTTTCGAGCCAGCGGCCCCACGGTGGATGGGAGCCTTTACACAGATGGAGATCCTGATTGCTGTCAGAGCTTGCACTGAGGATGGTAGATGCCTCTACTATGAGATCCAGGATGAGGGCAGACTTCAGAGAGTGGAGGCGGAGTCACCTTTGAATGCAGAGTGCATCTTTCAAAGGATACGGGTAGTGGTCGCCGCCTCCCGGAAGTGGCATATTGATCCAGACCCTGCAGATGTGGACTCTGATTGGCGCATTTGGGCATATGCTGCGCGCCCCGTGGCCCGGCTCCCAGTGGGACCATGGCGAGTACGAGTGGCATGATCCTTATGTGTCCCCCGAGGCCACAGAGATTACCTTTTTCCAATACACTGTTTGGTTGGGGAGGCATATTTTGACTACGAGGAGGATGGTCTCTCCAGCCGCATCGGAGCATTGGCGGCTACAGGGACTCTCACAGGAGTTCCTGGAGGATTTTTGGGCCAGGCTCTGGGCTAGTCGACAGGCACGCAGGATCTTGACTTTTCAGTGGCTAGTTGCCCATAGGGGCTATGCAGTTGGCACCTGGCTTGTCTACAGTGATCTTCCAACGGCCTGTGTCCGATGCGGCCACCCATTGGAGACACAGAGACACTGCCTATGGGACTGTCCACAGGCGCAGCAGATTTGGCTAAGGATGCTGCGCATTTTGGCCCCCCTCTCTCCAGAGGGCATGTATACATGGGGTGCCGCTGCTTGGTCAACATCATCAGGGCCTGCTCTGGGATACGAGACGGAGCAGGATAGCCAGGCCATCAGATTCATTAGGGGCCAGCCTCGCCTTGTTCCTTCATCGGATTTCTCGTTCGCCGTCTGGACACAGGAGAGGGATCTGCGATGGGAGCTCCTCAGCAGCCTCACCATCTAGTTCACCTGGAGAGCCCGGTGTTTCAGGGCCTTTGAGGGGAGACTGGAGCCACCAGTAGAGACTGTTCGGGGGATTTGGCAGGAGGTAATCCATACCCTCTGCGAGGACAGTATGACCGCATCCGGGGCGACTCGGATGCGGCGATCTTGCGGCGTCAGGCCTTCCACACCACTTGGCGCAGCGGCCCCTATACACTACACGCGGGTACCCCCCGCTGGCATTATAGGCCACCTGTTTGGCTTTCCCCCCTCCTATTGTATGATATAGCTCTCATTTATTTGTACTGATCTTTGTACCTTTTTGCACCTAGGGAGAGTCTCCCTAGCTGCCTTGATTGGATCTCTACTCTGCCTTCTTATGAGCAGGAGAGTTTTTTGTAGCCCGCGTTTTTCTCTTATAACTAATGAAAGGATCTTTTCTCAGAAAAAAAAACACTTGCATCATTTTATGCATAAAAATCAATATTCGTGAAAGCAACACTTTTGCAATAAAACAAATTCTTTTATGCATCATGTTATGCATAAAAATTAATATTGATGAAAGTAACACTTTTATCATAATAAAAAATTCTTTTATGCATAAAAATTAATATTGATGAAAGTAACACTTTTATAATAAATTTTTTAATCCAATATACATCTTTCTATGTATAGAATTTAAATCTAATGAAAATCACTCTTTTATAAAATAAAAAAAATCAATATGCATCTTTCTATGCATAGAATTTATATCTAATGAAAATCACTCTTCTATAATTTAAAAAAAATCAATATGCATCTTTCTATGCATAGAATTTAAATCTAATGAAAATCACTTATTTATAAAAAAAATCAATATGCATCTTTCTATGCATAGAATTTAAATCTAATGAAAAACACTCTTTTATAATTACAAATAATAATCAATATGCATCTTTCTATGCATAGAATTTAAATCTAATGAAAATCACTCTTTTATAATAATAAAAATAATCAATATGCATCTTTCTATATGCATAGAATTTAAGTCTAATGAAAATCACTCTTTTATAATTAAAAAAATCAATATGCATCTTTCTACGCATAGAATTTAATTTTAATGGAAATAGCACTTTTATAATAATAAAAATATTTCTACTATGCATTTTTCTATGCCTAGAATGAAAATAACACTTTTAGAGTACACAAACGATGGGGATTACTCTTTTTGAATAATAAAAGATAAAACTTATTTCACAAAATTTAAGAAAAAATTTCCATAACCTCCTTTGTATGTCTGACCATTTTTAAAATTTTCTTACCTTAAATTACTTAAAAATTATCCCCAAATGGTTTAAAACATTCTAAACTAATCAAATTCCACTTTTAAAAGAGAAACAATATGAAAAGTTTAATTCTAACAATTTGATTACTTAACTAGGATAAAGAAAGGCTAAATTTAAGAATGAAGAGAGGGGGAAAGCCTTTCCAACAAGGCATAGCATCAATTTATCATTTTAAAGATAACAAAAATTAGAAAACCATTAAAAGAATAAAGAAAAAGTAGGATTTCTAACTTACATGAATTTTTGGGAGCTTTCCTTTGGCTTGATGGTTTGAGGGATCTACTCTTGTTTGCAACAAGAGTGGCCACCAATTCTTTAGAAGAGGGAATGGTCAAAAACTAATGAATTATTAATAAATTCACAGTTTTTGGCTCTGGGGGAGGAGTAAAGTAACAGTGCATAAAACACTATTAAGCTTCAACAAAGGGGGAGGCTTCTATTTTTAGGAAAAAGTGAGCTTCTAACCAAGCAAACTGATTCTAGAATTTTCCAGATCAGTTTGGTCAATTTTTGACCATTTTTGGTTCAGTTTAGCTTACTTTTTGGAACTAGACTTGAATTAGGAGAGAGGAGAGATGAAATATCTCAATTTTTGGTAATTTAAAACTCCACCACACATGTGAAATAGGCGCCTCCTTCATGAGGGAGAATCCCCACTCTCTGAGGTGTCAAAAATTCATTTTTTTTAGTATTTCCTTTGGTCCTTAGTCCACTCTTCATCTTATGTGAGTATTTACTCATTTTTGGGGGGATTTTCTTTATTTCTTCTATGTATCTCCTCCACACATTTGGATGAATCTGATTGGCCCCTCAAAACCTTAATTTAAAATTTTTAGAAAATCTGGACCCCTAGGATAAGGCCTTTGAACAGATTATAATTGATTTCTAATGCACCTTCTGAAAATCTTTTTGAACTTCTATTTTGGGGGAATGTATTTTTATAAGAAGAGATATTTTTCCATCCAAAAATATCTAAAATTTGAATAACCTCTCTCTAGAATATTTTCTCTCTCTAATAAGCCAAAATAGGTAGAAACAAGATCATTTATATATCTGAAGAGGGATTTGATTACAGGGGAAGATACTGGACATCTTGAGAGGCTGGGGAGGAATCTTACAGAATGGAAAATGAGGGATCATACCCAATGCTGATGGGAAGACCATGGCTCTGACAAGGTAAGATCAAACACGATTGGCACACAGAGAATAGATCACAATCAAAAAAGGAAAAAAGAAGGTAAAAAACTTCACAATTCCAAAAAGGAAAGTCAATCTAGCTGTCAGACCATTGTATGCAGAAGGACTGAACATTCTAGAAGGAATTAAAGAGGATGAGGAGGAAAGAATCCTTAGAGAAAACCCACATCTCATATCCTTATTCAAGCTGGACATAGAAAAGATGGTGTCCAAGTACTTAGGAGAAATATTGAACATCCAGCCAATAGTGGAAGAAGCGCCAACTACACAATGGACAGAAGCAGTGCTAGAGGAGCAGAATCTTTAGAAAAAGAAGCTGCACAACTGACACATAAGTAGTGTTAGAAGAGCAAACAAAAGAAGCTGAAGCCACAAAAAACACATAAGAAGACCCATCACAACGGGGCAAAAGGAATGGATGATGGAAGCAGTGTTTTGCAAGGATAGGGAGCATAAAAAATCCATCCGTGTACAAGAAGAAGTGCTCATGGAGCTCAATTTGGGGACAGAGGAGCAACCGTTAGCAAATAGTAAAAAGCAATGCAAAACTAGAAGAAGCAATGCAAAACAAACTCGTCGAGGAACTACTGATGTAGTATAAATATGTCTTTTCCTGGAGCTACACAGATATGCCTGGCATTGACCCAAGCTTCTACCAACACAAAATAAACCTGAAGGAGGATACAGTGCCAACGGTGCAGGATGAACCCCAACTATGCTAAGTAAGTCAAGGAGGAAATCGACAAATTACTAGTAGCAGTAGGATTCATCCAACCAATAGAAAAAGAAACTTGGCTAAGCCTCATTGTGATCATGCCCAAAAAAATGGCAAACTTAGAGTTTGTGTAGATTACAGGAAGCTAAATGCAACAACATTACCAGACCCGTTTCCCTTGCCATTCTCACAGACTCTATGCTGGATGCAGTAGTAGCAGGCCATGAAATGTATTCTCTCCTGGATGGATTCAGTGGACAAAACCAGGTAAGAATACATTTTGTGGCCTCTACTAATTGCATCCAGCAAAGATTTTGTGAATGGCAAAGGAAACGGTTTTGGTATTGTTGCTACATTTAGCTTCATGTAATCAACACAGACTCTATGTTTGCTATTCTTTTAAGGCACGATCACAATGGGGCATAGCCTAGTTGCTTTTTCTATTGGTTGGTGGATGAATCCTACTTTATAAGGTCGGACTATTGGGGTTTGCAGAAAAGAACTGGACGAGTCTACAAGAAAACATGGAAGTTAAAGTGCAGCTAGTAGAGTTGTCAAAGAACAACACAGTCAAGATGGAAGGACGCAAGGTGGTGTTGATCACGTTAGAAAACATCACCAAGGCATTCAATATGCCCACAAAAGGCATCACCAATGCTGACTCCTATGATGTGGATATTGAGGAGAACCTCTCAAAAGTTGGTAAGGAATACTTTGTTGCCACATGCTATGGTCCAAAGAGGCAAAAACAATTCAGATTCTACCTAGACATGATCTTTTTTCTTGCCAAAAACACCAACATAAGCAGAACCAACTACAAACTATTGGCAACAATAAGAAATGGGCAGAAGGTGAACTTGGCATCAGTGGTGGCTAAAAACATGTAGCAAGCAAGCTCAGAAGTTGTGGCTACCCAGAGGTCACACAAAGATGGCGGGACATTTAAAAGCCTTGGCATAGCTTGGTGAGATAGAGAAGAATGCAAACTAGGAAAGTGTGCAAAAGGAGAAGAAGTAGCGAGGAAGAGACTAGAGGAAGAGTCTTAAAAATAGAAGTTGGAAGAAGAAGCAGCTAAGAAGAGACGAGAGGAGTCATCTTAGAGGAGGCAAAAGCTAGAAGAAGAAGAATCCAGAAAGAGAAAAATGGAGGAAGTTGACACACAAAAACTGGCTACAGAGGCAGAACAAAAATTAGCTTCAGAGGTAGAAGAAAAACGCCTTGCAAACTGAATCTACAGCCAAGAACAGAGCAGATATCACCCGCCATAGAAGCTACAAAGACAACACAAGACAAAGCCTCCAAATAAGACTCCCTTAAAAGGAAGTTTGAATGGTCTCATCACATCACCACTCTCAAACTGAAGAAGAAAAAGTGATAGACTGAGCAGAATGAGACAAATGACTGACTCGGCCACTTAAAGCATTCTCACAACGTTGGAAAACATTGCAAATTGTGTCATGGAGGACAAGCTAGAGAATGAAGAACGTCTTGCCAAAATAGATCAGGTAGAGGCACAGGTGCAGTTGCAGTTGCTAGCCACCCAAGTCCAACAACTGAACCAACAAACAATTGTGCAGAACTTGATCCAGGAACACAACAGCAACAAAGACACCATCACAAAACTTAAGGATGAAGAAACAACTCTACAGAGAGGAGGGGAGATGAGTTAGAGATGGTGGGTCTTCGTTGAGCTCCAGACAACCAATTAGGGCATCCAAAGCAAGCTACAACAAATAGAGCAGGCAACTCAATCACAGCAACACAAAAAGTAGCCCGCATTGTAGACCACGCCACTTAAATGATCCGCAATGTGGAGCTAGCAGCAGGAAAAGATCGCAAGGATCTACTCCTTATGAAAGGGAAACTACAAATACAAGAGACCCTGGAGGCTAAAGAAGAGCTCCTATAGTCTATATGCATGTAGAGCTCATGGAGTATTGAAAAGAGGAACTCACAGAGTCATAGAAATGTTGGGAGGACAATCTACAACTATTGAAAGAATACATGATATTGCCAACTCCCACATGCCATCTCCTACTACCACCAATCCCACCATAGGACAAATACAAAGCTCAAGGCAGAACCGGAGGGTCATCCTCTGCATAGTCACAACAACAAGGAACCTCAGTTGCTAAACAGCAACCACCACCACCTCCATAGCCACCACCTCTGATGGGAACACTCTATCGGGATCAGCACAGGTAAAAGAGCTTCAGAGCAGAATACGCAGACTGATAGAGCATCTGGAGGGAAAAAAGGAACCAGGTATCTGGTCGGAGATTCTCTAGAAACAAATGTCAGCCAAAGGTGCTACATGAGAAAGCTCAAAAAGTCAAGACTAGAAGAAATAGATCAAAACACTCAAAAAATAGTTGGAACACGAACAACAAAAAACAAAGCTGGTACTGTAATGGAAAAAGAATTGATACAGCAACCAAAGAACACAACAAAGATCATCGTCGATGAAAATTTGCATGCCATCAATCAGATGGCACCAACTCAGCTAAAACAACAAGTAGTCATCTTGGAGAAGCAAATGTCTATGCAACAGGATGAAAACATAACCAAACAAACTACCCTGGTAGAACTGGAAGAAGAATGAAAGAAAACAAACAAGGCACTAGGCCAAGCATATGCAAAGTTGGATAAGAAAAAGGCAAAACTCATACAACTTGAAGAGTAGGTGGTGGTAGAGAAAAAGGCTTTTCCCAAAACAAGGTCCAGAAAGAAGACTCATGCAACAGAGCACCAAGAGACTATCACCGCCAAAAAGTTACAACACCTGAAGAAAACTCCAAGCTGACCTCCCAGCTAAGAGGAGTTGAAAACTGTGAAGGAAGAAGCCAGCAAACCACAGGAAAAATAAGAGGAGCTGACAGAGGCCATTAAGAAATAACTGGTGGATCTACACAGAGAAATCAAGATAAAGGACACCATGTTGGAGAAAGCTACCAAGATCACGCTGGAGATGAGAAAGCTCTAAACACAACTCATGCAAGAACAAAGAAAACATAGAAAGCTACACAAGGAGCTACTAACAGCCAAAAGCAGCATTGAGATCAACAACTCCGCCACCTGAAACAATCAAGTACCATCAGCACACCTGGTTAATCTTGAGGAGGCGCATCAACAAGAGAAGGCATAGACGACATAACAACTAAAGGTGAGAGCATAGAACCTGGAATATGCTACCCACTCACTTGCTAAATTCAAAGAGCAGTACGAAGACAAAGATTGGGACCTTCCTGTCAACTCCTACAAGCTGGACAAATTCCTTTGCAAATACCAACCAAGAGGAGTGATCCAGCAGATCCAAAATGATGGTGTGCAACTGCTATACAGGGCAAGATGAAGAAGAACCAGATATTTGCGAAGAAGATCAAGAGGCCCTACAATAGCAACTGGACTCTAGCCCACAAATACAAATATCTACTAAACTATTCTTTCATCCTTTAAATTACCAAGCAATACATGCTGATGCAGAAAGAATTTTTGATATTGATCATCCCATGACATGTTTTTTGCAAGGTCTCACCACTATAAAATTAAATTCAAGAAGGATCAACAACCACCTAGTGATTCTCCCTATGGGACATGGTTTATTTACAAGGTATAATAAAGCTTGATGGTCAACATAGAAAACAAACTTATTAGCTCTAACAGGTAATCCCAAAATTTCTTCTGCATACACCATATCTAATTTTCCTTCACGTTTTGTGGTGGTATATTTAGCAGCCACATTCCAACAAATTATGGTTACTACTTTTAAGGATTTTCTAAGGAAGTTTCTTGAAGCTTTCTTAGATGATTTATGCATTCATTCATCATGGGAGGAGCATTTGCCTTGTTTATCGAAGGTATTTGAATGATGCAAACTTTATCAAATATCCTTAAACCCTTCTAAGTGCCAATTTTGGGTAAAACATGGGGTCATCTTAGAGCATAAAGTGTCCAAAAATGGGGTATTGGCAAGTGAGAGAAAGATAAAAATTATTTTAGAATTACCCCACCTACAAACTATAAGGGAGTCCAAAGGTTTATGGGGCATGTAGGTTACTATAGACGGTTTATACTCTTCTATTATTGCAAGATAAATAGTCTGGTGTACAAGCTTCTCATTGTACGTGAGTAGACAAAATACTACCAACATGCCTATGATATGTTAAAGAAAGCTCCAGCTAGCTCTCCAATCTTGCCGAGAAGAAAAATGGAAAGTTATATTCCATGCGCATACAGATGCTTCTGACTTTGCTATTGGATATATCCTAGCTTAGTTGGGTGAACATAAACTACCCTATAAGTTTTGCTAACTGAAAACTATTTGTTGTGAGACCAAATGGCATAACTCTATAAGTGAATACACCATGTTCTACAACAAAAGTAGTCTTAGCTTGATCCTCAGGAGAAATGAAAATTTAATTATATCTTGAGTGTCCATATCTAAGAAGTTGTGTAATGTAGTAGATTTAATGTCATATGCACATGGGGGATGGGGCCTAGGCACTTGGGCTTAGGGTCATTTACATATGTGTCTTTGGGGGCCTTGGGCTATATGATACATAGGGCTCATGGACATTGTACACATTATTGATCATTTGAATATTACTTTTCTTGGAGCTCTCATGCCCAAGCTTCCATGGTGGACTTCTCCCTTATGAGATGTTAGGATGGTGACCCACACCCATGTTGTCACTCCATGCCTTGAGTGGCCAACCCTAGTTTCTTACATTGGTATTAGAGCCTGGCCTTTGATCCTTTTTCATTTTAATTTTAAGAAAATTTGAGGAATTCTTGAGTTTGTTGATTTTCTTGATCAAGAAATGGGGATATGGCGATCTTTCTTGAGTTGATTTGATCTTTTGATTCTCATTTTCCTAAGCTTTTGGGGGCTATGGTTACTTTGATTCATGTTTTGGTCATGGCAAGAATTTTCTTGATTTTTTTTCTGAAATTTCTTGAATTTTTCTTGTTTCTTGATTTTCTTGATCCTATTTTTGCTCAAAAATGCTTAATCTACAAGGATTAGTGAGCTTTGTTTGTATTTTATTAGATCCTTAGAGATTATGGTTCATTTTGATCTCTTAGGTTTAAATTTTTGGACCTTGAACCAGATTTTGGGGTGGGTGGACTAGTTTTGGGGTAAAAATTAACACTAATCACCTGTTAAGCATGTTTTGGGCTAGGGCTCATCATAGAGTAGCCATTTCTTCTCCAAACCATAGGGCTTTGGTTGGGGACTTCCCAAGCTTCACATAGAGATCCATTCGTTTGATATTTACTGAAATTTCCAGCCTCTCTTGTGAGCTTGAAAACCCTAGTTTCATCATCGCCTTAGGGTTTTGATGGTCATGAGCTTTCTCTATAGTTTGATCAAAAGAATCCTTCATTTTCCATAGCTTGCTTGGCTGCCTTCACGTTTTTTTTCTACAACTCGTTCTATGCAGAAAATTTGCCTTTAATCACTACTAATCGCGGCGGCCTGTGAGAAGACCCTATCCTATGGCTTGCATAAGACCGAGGATGGTCTCGACGGTCTAAATGGGCGACCAGCGTTCGCTGGCCATCTCATAACCATGGGGGTTGTCGCCACATCTCGGACGTGAAGCAGACTTGGGGCGTGAAAGCAAGCTTCCATTACAAGGTTTAGTGACATTAACCCTAATGTGGTTTCATAAAGGCTTGATTGAGGATGTAGCAAAGCAATTTCTTAATTTGGAACTTCATGGCTATCGTGTATTGCATCAAGGCCATCAAGGTGTTCTTAAAAAGCTTTTCAAGCCATTAATCTTGGAAAATTAATCTTCAATCTCGTGCTATTAAGCATAATCAGCTCTTCATATTTAAATAGAGCTTCTCTTCTTGTTTCATAAGGGAGAAAAGGGATTACATGATTTTCTTAGGGATTAAAGGGAGGAGAAAAAAAGCATAATGTGGCTTTGCAAGGCATGATAAGCAAAGGGGATTTGAAGAGTAAATGATTTGAAGTTGCCAATGCATCTAATGAATTCTTGGATACATTAGTGAAGGGGATTCAAGAGTAATGAAACTATTGATGTTTCTTCACCAAGTTAGATTAAGGCTCATAAAGATATGAAATGCATGTGATCTATGGAATGTAGTATTTTTTGGCTCTTTGATGCCATTCTTGTGTACCAAATACCATTGGAATGGAATGACTAACGCCTTGATTAGGGATTCTCTTGCTTGATTCACACATATCAAAGCAAAATGAAATAAACTAGTATATCAAATCAAGGGGATTTGAGCCTTCATCATACAAATACTTTGATGCAATGCTTAATTGATGCTTTGTTGGATTGCCTATGCTTTTCTTATGCCATGGTAAGGGCATACTATGGATACTTGATGTGTTGAGATCACTTGCAAGTTATGGTACTATGCCTCGAAGGTGAGAAGACCATGATTACATCCTAATGTAATAATAAATTGTGCATGAGTTCATGCAAAGCATTATAAGTCATCCTACCTATATCTTTGAAGTTCAAATCACACCTATCACATCACTTTGTACCCCACATTCTATTCCTAGAATCTTGATATGTGTGATGGTACCTTGGCATTTGGTTGGAGAGGCCAAGGGGAGCATGGATTGAATCTTCCTTGCCAAGAGTGCCATGGTAAAGTGGTAAGGAAGAGGATCAGGTACTCGGAGTGAAGAGATGGCCCCAACTCTTGCCATTGGACTCTAAACTTTGCTAAGAGGGTGGGAAGGCTTGGCTAGGAGATTAGCAAGCAAAGCTCTCCATCAACAAACAAAGATCTTCCTTAACAATCAATCTTCATCGGCATAAAGATCACATGTATTTTGCCATTGGCCAATGCATTATGCAATGAAGATATGCCTTGATGCTATGCCAATTGCCAAGAGAACATTGGTTGTGGCTTGAGTACATAAGAAATTTGAGATTTGGTCGCTTAAAACAAAGGAGACTATGCCAAAGTTTTTCAAAATTTACATGCATGGTTGGGATTGAGGGAAATTGTGGACACACATAAGATGCTTTTGGATGCCAAAGATTCTTGGAAGCAAAGGTGGAACATGCGAGAAGGCAAATGGGTACCAAAAGAGCTCTTGAGAAAAATCTATAGATTCACAAAACCCTAATTCAATAAAATTACATTATTTCTAGAGTTTTGATGATTATATAGGCGCTTAGTACTCCCTTACACCTTCCCAACAAGCCTTAAACCTCTCCGTTTCCGACATAATTTGGATTCCCAACTTGCCATTTTTCATTGGAGGTTAAACTTGTGTCTAGTCAAAAACAACAAGCTATTTTGGACAAATGATATCATAGGATGGATGTACATTATTAGGGCTTCCCAACAATCCATAGTACACTCAAATCTGATGTCATTTGGGGGGTGAAACCTATATGGTTGACTTTGACTAAAAAGTCAAAATAAAGGATATTTGCACTTTGACTTTGGTCAACCCTCTTAGGCATAGTTAGTACTTGTCATCACACGAGCACACACATCGAATTTCATCTAAATCCAATGACTTTTGAGTACTTTATAGCCTAATTTCAATTTTCAGCAGTGTCACACAAACCCTAAAATAAAGAATATGAGGGATATTAAAAAATCTTCTATTCTTGCATAGTTTAATTCTACGCCACAAGATCTATCCATAGAGACCTACATCATCAAATTCTTACACCATTCAAGCCTTTTACTAGCCATTTTCAGTCATTATCTCAAGTGGGTATCCATTCAAGCTAGTGATGGAACTTCAAGAGATAAGGGAAGATAGGGAAATGGTGAATGAGGATCTTTTAGAGGATAGTGATGAGAAGAGGAATTTGAGTACATGCAAACAAGAAGCAATGTTTTTTCCAAGAAACCTTCTTCAAGAATATTTGGTGTACAAGGACAAGGCTTCTCAAGCAAGACCAGCCGGAGATTCTTCATTTTCGAAGGCAATGGATGGTGATGCCTATCAAAGGCCTTTATCATTTGATAATCAAGACAAAGGACAATATGCTTTTGACTTCAGACATAAGGATTATATAACATTATGATGTAAAAGCAAGGCTTAGATTCTCCATGGTGCATGTACTTTTGCATACAAGGTTGTTAAAATGGATGAAAGTGCAAGCTTTTCTTGATTATATGGTATCTACTCAAGTGAGTAGTTTATGGTTCAAAAGAGGAGAGCCATTTGCACAAATATTATTTACATTTGATGGAAAGGAGTCACATGCATGGGACTCAAGGATTGGATTCATAATTGGGATGCTTATTTTCATGCCTTTTCTTGTGAGTGACAAGCTTGCCAAAGTGAAGAAAGTGACTTCTCATTTCAAAGTTCTCATTTCAAAGGGAGAGATAGATTTTGGTGGTTGAAGAAAATGCACAACTATGATTGGGATTGGAAGAATTTGGCATATGATGTTTTGCAATACTTTGTGACCACCCAAGAGCAAAAGTGCTTTAGAGAGAGATGCACAGTATTCTCACATGAGGACTCTCTATCTAGCTATATGGAGAGATATTGGTACCTTTCCTTCTTCGTTCTCCCACCAACATCAAACATAAGAAAAGTATAGAGGGTTTTGTGAAAAGATTAGACAAATATTTCATGTAATTATCTCAAAGTATTTTGCAAATTAATGAGGATATTGGTTTAGATGAGATCATAGTGTTGATGGGACTTTTCCACATGCATACTTAAAGGGTCAATTACAAGGGAAAGTTTGTTGAGCTAAGCAAGATAGAAATGAATGAATTGGTGGTACCCATTCTTGGCTACACTTCATGTTTGAATGGGGATGGAATGCTTCAGCTCATGTTAAAAGATTTGGATATCAAGAACGATAAAAGAGGTTACCTGCTCAGTCAATCTTTTGGTCATTGCATGGAGTATGACTATGTAGATCTTTATTCACACATTGTGGGTGTTGAAGTGGATGAGACACTTGTTGTTGTAATTTTTGGATAGCAAGTAAATGAGGAGATCTCGATGCTGATTCTCTCTTGACAAGACATCACTGATGTGTTCATGGCCAGTGGGAATACACAAGCTGAGAATGAAAATGCTTGGATTACTTCTATAAGTGCTTTGATGGATACATTTTCAGCTTATGATATGATGCCATGAGATCATGAAGACGTGATCATTGAGGATATTTTGGATATGCATGTAAATTTGTTTGACACAAGGAGTGATGATTCATATGCCTATGAGGACACAGTTGACATATGCCATGCGCATGAGGATGGGGATTACACATATGGTGAAGACATATGCATTATTGATCAATTTTGTAGATTTCTACACGTAACATTCAACATTTTTACCTTCTTTGTAATCTTTATACATCCGTATTAAATAAATATTATAATTGTTCCTTCCACCAATGAGCTATAGGATTCAAGCATGCTGGCACTCGAAGCCGAAATTCATCGTCCCACTTAAAAGATTCATTGGCTTTAGCATACTCTCCAGGGAGTCATTTGGCCCTCTCTTGCAAATCTTTGTGACGATCCGCTTCTCGCTCTATGGATAATTTATCAGTACTCCTCTTCTTTCCTCTTTGATCACAGTAGGTCAAGCATATTTCACCAAAATTTGATTAATTTGTCCCAATTATGAGGTAAAGGAGTATAGGCTCTTGTGAGGTTATGAACCAGTTATTGTAAATAATCCACCCCTGAAAATAATCTTCTTGATAAACAGACGAGGTATCCCACTTTTTTTTGTTGAATCCATCAATGAGTGTCTCATTCTTTGTCGAGCTAATCTTCCAACAACTAGTTGGGGAGCGAAGGGTTAAAATTTTATTTACCTTCTTCAGTGTGCTACACCGAGCCAACAAGGCTGATAGGAGTTTCTGAAGACAAGGTTTCTCCTATGGAATAATGTACACCTTGCATGCATGTAGAGTAGTAAGCTCTTGGCTCCTTTCCTCAAGCCAAACTATTAGATCTTAAAAATGTTTCTGGAACCGATCTAGTTGGGGATTGTGAGCCTCTTGTTTTTTTATTGCATCTTCTTCTAGAATAGTTTTCTCCCTTTTTAGCTCCTTTATCTACTTCCGAAGATCAATAATGAGTTTCCCAAAAGTTGGTCCACCTCCAACTCTTTAATGTGTTAGTCCTCTGCACCAGCTATTGATTCTCCTTTGCAAGCTCCTCTATCTCATCTTTATATTCCTTTAATTATAGCTGGAGAGAGTTGCATTCATCTTTTAGCAATTGGACTTTTTTTTAAAATAACTAGAGCATGCTCCCTGAGAGCATGGACATCCAAATTTACTAGATGACTCCAGAAGAAAGGCTTTTTTTTGCCACTGGAATCTACCATCTCCTCCATAGGACATTTTGATGTAGTCGTGGTAAGTTTCAACTTCTTTTCTAGTAGTTCCACCTATTTTTTTCAACTCTTCCAACAACTTGGGAGCAAGAACAAGCATTGATTTGAAGCCATTTGATGCATTTCAAAAGAGGGAAATTTGCAGGTTTGAAAGCCTCTGCAAAATAGAGAGTTTGGAAAGCAAACAAGGTTGTCATTCCCTAGAGAAGGCAACATGAGAAGCAAGCCAGTTGAGATTGTTCACAGTGATGTATAGGGGCCTACACAAAGCCCATCCATTAGTGGCATCAGGTACTATGTAACTTGGATCTATTTTCTCAAATAAAAGAGAGGTGTTAGCAAAGTTCATGTATTTTAAAGCATTTGAAGAAAATCAATATTGTTTTTGGATCAAATGCTTGAGGATAGATGGAGGTGGTGAATACACCTCACATGCATTTGAAGACTTCATGAGGAAGAATGTCATTAGAAGGCAGCTTTCATACAGGTACACACCTCAACAAAATGGTGTTGCTAAGAGAAAATATAGGGTCATTGGTGATGTAGCTAGGGCAATGCTAAATGAGAAGTGCATGCTAAACTTTTATTGGGTAGAAGCATGTGCCACAACGGTGTATTTTCTTAACAAGACACCTACATCTGCCATACATGAAAGTACGCCAGGGATGCATCTTACTAGAGACATTGGGCATCTCAAAGTTTTCAGTAGCATTGCTTATGTGCATGTGCCAGATGAGAAGAGGAAGAAGATTGATCCAAAGGTAAAAAAGTGCATCTTTTTTGGGTATGCAAAGGATCACAAAGCATACAAATGTTACAATCCAGATACTAGGCAAGTGCTCATTTCACAAGGTGTGGTGTTTGATAAGCTTCCTAAGTTGGTACAAAGAAAAAGATGAGGATGCCCGGGATTCCAATGATGATGATGTGCATGTGGACTTGCCACCACAAGCAAGTTCTACTTCTATGTCTGGGCCACAAGAGTCAAGTGGTAGAGCAGTGTACGTCCATGGTTAGGGCGTTTGAGGCATGATAGTGGAAGCACTAGTAGTAGTGTTGTGGAAAAAGGAAAGAAGTATTGGCATTATAGGATATGAGTCATCTAGTTCAGAGAGTTTGGATGAGGAACTTGGCATACCAGTCTTACACACACTAGGTGCGAAGCAAGAGAGATATGTACCTCCACATGCTAGAGTGACAGGTGTACAAAGTGATTGACAAGCTTTGCGGAGATAATAGAGAGTCAAGTATCTAGTTGACATGTTGACATACCGTGATTTCGCTATGCACTATGCATATATGACCTCTTTGGTAAAGCATGTGGAACCTACATGCTATGTAGAAGCTATTAGAAAGCATGTATGGGAAAAGGCAATGGATGAGGAGATGGACGCATTGTCTCAGAATGATACTTGGGATTTGGTTGCCTTACCACAAGGCAAGAATGTCATTGGATGTAAATGTGTTTATAAGGTGAAACGCAAGTCATATGGCTCGATTGAGCATCATAAAGAATGGCTGGTTGCTAAGGGCTATGCATAGACCTAAGGCTTGGATTATGATGAAACGTTTAGTCCTATAGCAAAGATGGGAATTGTGAGGTCAGTTATTGCCATGGTTGTGGCAAATGGTTGGGAAATGCATCAAATGGATGTGAAGAATGCTTTTCTAAATGGTGATTTTCAAGAGGAAGTTTTTATGGAGCAGCCAGAGGGTTATGTACACCCAAGGTACCCCGCTCATATATGCAGGTTGAAGAAAGCACTTTATGGGCTAAAACAAGCACCTTGTGCTTGCTTGAGGTGATAAGATAAGCCCATATTTTATCTCTATTGGTTTTTAGGTTTCTATGGCAGATTCTTGAATATGCAAAATTACCCATCATGCTATATATCATTGGAAAGGTCTCAAATAGTAGATTCCAAATGTCCAAACTCTGCTCACTTCTGAGTTGATTTGCAAAAATTTTACCATGAGCCCATTTTTGTAAAGAGATAATATGTACAAATCCTTAAAGGGCCCAATTTGAGTCCAAATTTTCCCTAATAAAATGTCACTCCTCAATAGGTGCAAGCCTTTAAGTCATGGCATGGGAGATCCAACAAGTGATGTATTGGTTATCTATTAATGTCTCAAATTCTATGATTGGTCATACAAAGGATTTAATCAAAGCAAGAGTTACATAATGTGTAGAGGAATAAGATGAGTATCATTGAGTGAAAAAGTTAAAGGGCTTGTAGATGCCCTCGATCCTAATTGGAGCTCCTATTGATGATAATGAATTTGTGTTAGTCACGTTAAAAGGGATTGGCAAAGAGTATGATTAGTTTTGAATATCTATCCAAACTTGGAAAAACTTTCCAAACTTTAAGAATCTTATAGCCCTTCTTATCGAGGAGATGAATATTGAGAGTAAATCATCTTCTAGAAATATGAAAGAGTGGGCCTTCTACACGAACATAGGTAGAAATAAAGGTATATGACCATCATCTAAAGGTCAAGGTTCATGCCATTTTATAATGTAACGTACCCATCTTCACTAATAAAGAAATGTCCATGTAATTATGAGTTTTTATGGTATAAATATCAATGATTTTATTATTTGAGTCATTTCTACTTAGAATCTTCAAATTCTGAGCCCAAATTTGGAATCTGCGCGCGATTTTACCCTGATATAGGATTTTACAGCATCCAAAACGGACACCGGATCAAGCCTATACGCTAATTTCAATGATTTTAGTTAAAAAACGACGACCTTTAAACCTTAATAAATGCACGACCGCACGTCCGATTGACGAACGGTCTGAACCCCTGCGACTAGGAGAACCTCCCGGACAAAAAAAAAATTTCGCCCCCCGGGGCGGTCCGGCACGCAAATTGAGGCGGGCGCCCCAAATTTGGGTACCCCGCCCCAAAATTTGGTCCGTACACACTTACTAGGGTGCCCGTACAATGACCGCCCAAGAACCAAAGGACGGCCGCCCACTGTATGGTCCACGCGTACCCCTACGTGGACACCCATGCTGCCCCAGACCAGATAAGGTACATGCGTACCACTCCTTTCCCAGACAACCGACACCGTACCTTTCCCCTAGACCCATGCAGGCCACTGATCCATAGCCTTTGAAGGTACACCGTCCTTTCGTCCTTGCTTTGCGCAACGCCCGTACCCTCACCCCTCAACTATATAAACCCCCGGGGTGCTCCATAGATGGCACGCATCTCTGTGCTGCATATGCCCTGTTGTACCGTCGTCTGTACCGCCGTCCGTCCCTGTGTGGCGTACTTGCTGCAGTACAGCCGCCCCTTGTAGCCACCCTTCTCACACCCCCCTCATTTGGCTCTTTTCAGATAAGCCAATTTTCCTCCATCCCCCTCTTGCTAGGAGCCAGTGTCCTTAACTCTTCTCCCCCCCCCCCCCCCCCCCCCCCCCCGTGTGAAGAGACTTACAAAGAGGCTTGCAGCAACCCCTCCCAGCCCTCTCCACGTTTTTGCCCTTTGCCCTTACGGACATCTCACAATCCCCCCCCATTTGCGTAGACTTTAATAAGGGTTTTTTGACTCAAGAGAAGGTTCGTGCGCCATATTCTTTTGCTTATACGGTGAGCAAACGAGCTCGGAATTCAGATCCGACTGAAGCGTTTCGATCGCAGCCACGAGCTCTACAAGGCGATGCCTAAGATGGCCTCATCTCGGAGATGACAAAATATTGTCTCAAGAGGAGCAGGTAACAACGAGATGGGGGAAGATGCGCCCAATGCGGCTCCAGTCCTCCCTTTTCAAACCCCTCAAGGAAACGGTGGCCAGGTTAGCTTGGTTAATTTTTAAAAGAAGAGATTTTTTTTTAAATTAGTATTAATGAATGGTGTCTTTTCCTTTTAAAATGACGACATAAAAATTATATGAAGTTACGAATTATGTGATGTTGTATTCGATAAATTACGTTGAAATTGTTATCTTCATGAATTGTGAATGCTATATTTAGTAAATTGCATTGAAGTTATTATCTTTAGAATTCAAGATTTTTTTCGGCTTCAACGCTAACTCCGTTCCGTGCTTGTGTAGCCGGGCGGCGTCGTTAGCAAAGCCCGGGAATGGCCCAAGGTATCCCTCATACCTTTGGGAGAATAAGGATCGCCGATTGAGGCGAGAGATTATGAGGCTGCCTAGTTCTGAGGGCCCAGGCTAGTGCGGTAAATAAGCCCACCCTAGTGTGCAGACATCCCTCTGAGGGGCGGGAGGATCGAGCGATGGAGCCTGAGAGGGCGACAGGCTGGCTTGAGTCCTCGCCAGTGGCCGACGATGAGGTGTATGGTCCCGTAGGGTTTTGCCCAGCATGTAGAGGCTGGAAGGCCGAATTCTAGATCATCGGCAGAATAAGAATAAGAGAGCCAGTTTGGCTTGTATGGAATTGGTTCATGTATAAACTTTTTATATAATTACATCTTGTCTTTGGTATGATTGTATTGTGTAAGAAGACTGTTTTAACGAACCTTGTGAAAAAGGGCCTTAATTAAGGAATATGTTTATTTATGTCAAACAGTGTGGTAGGATTAATTAGAAAATAAATTGATGCGTGAGTAGGGTGGAAAGTGGGAGGATGGAATGCCCTGACGGCACCATCCTACGGACGGGTGGACCCGATTAGTCGGGTAGCTTTCCAACAGATTAAGTGAAAGCCTACACTAGATAGTTAGGTTCCTGGGCAACTCTATTCTAGAAGACTAGGCCAGCGGCTGTGCCTTGCATAAGATGAGGAAAAAAGCGTTGTCCCTAGAAATCAAGTCTAGTAGTTGCCCAATTTAGGATCGATTACCCTATGGGTGATTTGATGTTTAGAAAATCACGCTCCCCTTGCGGGATAGAGCTAGGTCATACCTATAAATCGTATCCTTAAATCTCTGCAGGGTCAAGGTGTCGATGAATAGGAAATTTTTCCCAAGATAAGACTTAGCGGACTATCTTAAGTGTTTCTCTCATCTTGGAAGGGAGGAACCTTACAATTGGTATCAGAGCAAGTTTGGCTCCTAGGAATTGCAGTTTAAGGACTATTTTGTAATAAATGTTTTACCTAACATAATGCTAATTAGTAAAGACATCCTACTAAAACAAATAAGTTGAATTGATGTTTGAATGATTGTAGAAAGAGGAAGATGCCTACTCCAAGTTTCTAGTTTTCCAATGCATCTTCGAGACTGCTAGTCACTCCTCGAATTTTGAGTTCCGCGATACCATGGTGCAGATATTAGAGAAGATATCCCTCCCTCATTTCTCTCGTATTCAAAGAGGATGGGGTAGAGATTTCTGGAGTCGTGGGCCGAGATACTTCTTCATCCGTGCAGATCAAATTGGGAACCTCACCACCGACCTTAAGCGGATTCGTTGGATTGAGAAGCTGAAGATGATCCACTTATTTTGGTTCGTCGGTACCCCCAGGGCCGACACCTCTGTGACTATAGATGGGGTTCGCATACCTCAAGATCGCTGGGTGTATGACAAAGTGATGCAGGTCTTACCTGCTGATAGAGTAGCGGTGTTGGGATCTACCCCAATCCAGAGTTTACCACCCTTACCATCAGTTTTTAGAGTCTTAGAAACTACAGCGGAACCCCCATATTTCACCTATGTGGACCGCTCTACCCTTATGTCATAGTCAAGCCTAGGAATTTCCCTTGATGTCAAATAAGACTAATTATAGTCTCAGATCTTTGTAATAAAACTTGTCCTTGTAAATATTTGGAAATAAAATAATTTCAATGTTTTACTCTCCAAAAATTAAGCGTTGTGCAAATATGAATCTTGTAATCTTAAAATTGTTTTTACAATGATGGCTAGGACGACCACCCTCCACTTCCCAATGCGCTTTACACCGATACCCAGGAGAAGAAGCTCCTGCTCAAGCAAATGCAACCTCCCTCCTTTAAAGGAGAAGGTTCAAAGGTTGAGAAGGATGCTGAAGTCTGGATTGAGGCAATGGACGATTATTTCTCTGCTGCCGGTACTGGAGTAGCAAATCAGTCTATGCTCGCACGGTTTCGCCTCATTGGAGATGCTAAACTCTGGTGGAAACAGTGGTGCCGTGACAAGGAAGTCACCGAGCATTCTCAAACGTGGGAAGACATCAAGCAGGCAGTAAAGGAAAGATATCTTCCTCCATCCCATGAATCCATAAAGATGAATGAGTTTTTTAGTCTTAGACAGTGCAGCTTAAATCTTGAGGACTACTATTCCAAATTTATTACCCTTCGGAAGTATGCCCCAGCTATGACTACTTCCCAGCAAGTGGCTCGTTTCTGCCAAGGGCTAAATGAACCCCTAGATTCCCGCCTTGAAGCAATGAGGCCAAGCACATTACAGGATGCTCTCATACGAGCAAAGCCCCTTGTGAAAGAAATGAAGGCTAACAAACCGAAGAATAAAAAGAGATCTTACCCTGAGGCAAACCTTAGAGATCAACCCTACAAGAAACCTCAACAGAATTTCCCCTACTACAACAAAGGGCGACAAGGCAACTCTTTTGCCCCCCGCTCGTATGCTGCTTCTTCCAGAGAAGGCCCTCTGTGTTTTGAGTGCAATGAGCTGGGACACTTTAGAGCCAACTGTCCCAAGATGGCAACATCATTTCCCCAATGTAATAGAGGAAATCAAGGCCGTGGAACCCCTACCCACCAAGGTGCAAGAGGCAGTGGCCGTGGTGGCAGAGGCCGCGGAGGAGCAGTTGCTAGAACTGCCTGTGTTATAAGTGAAGAACCGACCTTGGAAACGGCTGAAGAAGAGCGCGCCACCGTCCATGCGGCAGTAGAACACCAAGGTCCGAATAAACAATTTGGTGTAATCCAAACCCCCGCCACTCATCACGGTAAGCCATTTCAGCTTTTGATTGATTGTGGCAGTACCCATTCATTCCTTTCTCCTAGGTGCTTGCAAAAATTAAACTTGAGTCAAAAAACAACTAGAAAAATGATTGTAGAGTTAGCCAGTGGGAAAGAAGTAGTATCTCGCCACTCTATAGGGAACCTTGATTTTGAGCTGGGTAATGAGCAAACTCATGGTCACTTTAGAGTCTTGCCACTAGGAATTTATGATGGAATCCTTGGGATGGATTGGTTAATTGCAAACAAAGCTAGCATTCATTGTAACCAGGGGAGTATCACTTTTGAAAATGAGCATGGCCAAGTAATATTTGTTCAGGGGATCACAGGAAAACCTAAGTCTAGGGTAGTCAAGGCAAAACATCTTCTCAAGGGAACACGTAAGGGTCAGCAAGTTTTCTTAGTCAAACTCAACAAAGTCATTGAACCTAGTATGGAGACAGAACCCTCTTGGCTCCAAGAATTGTCTGACATCTTCCCTGACGAGCTTACAGGGTTACCGCCTCCTCGAGAAGTCGACCATGAAATCGAGGTGATCCCTGGAGCTCAACCCGTCTCAAAAACTCCCTATAAAATGTCCCTTCCTGAAGCCATTGAACTTAAGGAGCAACTTTCCCAACTCATTGAACAAGGATTTGTACGCCCCAGTAGCTCTCCGTGGGGAGCACCTGTTCTTTTCCAAAAAAAGAAGGACGGGACTCTCCGCCTCTGCATAGATTATCGAGGGCTAAATCAAGTCACTGTCAAGAATAAGTATCCTATCCCTCGCATCGACAAACTTCTTGACAGGCTTCATGGGGCCAAAGTCTTCTCAAAAATAGATTTGAGGTCTGGATACTATCAGATCAAAATCAAGGAAGCAGATATACCCAAAACAACCTTCAATACCCGTTATGGCCACTATGAGTTTACTGTAATGTCATTCGGGTTAACCAATGCTCCTGCAACCTTCAACCGCCTAATGCAAGATATATTCCGCCCTTACTTGGATGAGTTTGTGCTTGTTTTCTTTGATGACATCTTAATCTACTCCAAATCAATGGAAGAGCATGAGGAGCATGTGCGTAGAGTTCTGCAATTGCTGCGCAGACACAAACTCTATGCCAAGAAGAGCAAATGTACCTTCTTTACTCATCAAATTGAGTATCTTGGATTCATCGTCTCCAAAGATGGCATCTCAGTAGACCCCGCCAAGGTCAAGGATATTCTAGAATGGCCACCTCCTAAGTCAGTTCGTGAAGTTCGTGGATTTTTGGGAATCACGGGTTGGTATAGGATTTTTATCAAAGATTATGCCTTGGTAGCTGCACCTTTGACGGATCTTCTTAAGAAGGATTGCAAAATAGTGTGGCTGCCAATCCATCAAAACAGCTTTGATCAGCTGAAAGTCATTATTACTTCTGCCCTAGTCTTAAAGCTTCCTGATTTCTCTAAGGAATTTGAAGTGGTTACCGATGCTAGTAGTCTAGCACTTGGTGGTGTCTTATTGGTGGTGTCTTAGGCCAAGAAGGAAGACCAGTCGCTTATACTTCCCGCAAGCTGAAGCAAACTATGCCACCCATGATTTGGAGCTCTTAGCAGTTGTTCATTGCCTCAAATTATGGAGACATTATCTCTTGGGAGGCAAATTCCAGCTTGTAACTGACCACAAAAGTCTAAAGTGGATCTTCACCCAGCCTAACCTCAACATGCGGCAAAGGAGATGGATTGAAATTCTACAAGAATATGACTTCGACATCAAATTCCGCCCTGGGAAAGATAATGTGGTAGCAGATGCACTTAGCCGCAAATCTTTCTTGAGTGCAATTTCAATGCCAAATAATCCCATACTGGTCAAGGTGGAAGAAGTCTCATCTCATGATCCAGATTATCAGAGGATGATAAAGTTAGTAGAAGAAGGGGGACATTCAAAGAAAGAGAAGAATCTAATCAAGGGATACTCCACTCATGAAGGAAGCCTCTACTTCAATCACAGGCTATGTATCCCTAAGGATCCTGCTTTAAAGAAACTAATCCTCCTGAAGCTCATGATAGCCTTGCTGTAGGACACCCAGGTTATGCAAAAACATTAAATGCTGTAAGAAGGAGCTTTCATTGGGCAGGCTTGAAAAATGATGTGCTTCGATACTTGAAGCAATGTCTCTCATGCCAAAGGATCAAAGCTGAAAGGGTCAAGATGCCTGGAAAACTTCAACCCTTAGATATTCCCCAAATGAAGTGGGAGTGCATTAGTATGGATTTTGTCACAAGTCTCCCCACTGTTCAAGGAGGATATGACTCCATTCTAGTAGTAGTGGACTTACTTACCAAAGTAGCTCACCTTATACCAGCAAAGAAGACCTTCAAAGCTTCTGATGTTGCTCGAATATTCATCAAGGAAGTCCTCAAACTTCATGGTCTCCCAAAAAGGATAGTAAGTGATCGGGATTCTGACTTCACTTCAAAATTCTGGCAGTCTTTATTTCAAGCTCTGGGAACTCAACTTTGCTTTAGCACAGCTTATCATCCAGAGACCGATGGCCAAACTGAAAGAGTCAATCAAGTAATTGAAGACATTCTCAGAGCATATTGTGGACGAGAACCAAGAAGGTGGATTCAATACCTTCCTCTGGTAGAATTTGCCTACAATACATCTTATCATCAAAGCATAGGAATGTCACCATTCAAGGCACTCTATGGGCAAGAATGCATGTCTCCTCTAAATTTCTCTGATCCAACCATAAGAGTTGAAGAATCCAGGAAAATGCTCGAAGAAATGGAGGAACAAACCAAGGCAATCCAAAAGGATATTAAAGCTGCCCAAGATCGACAAAAGCTTTATGCTGACAACAAGAGGTTTGAAAGGATCTTCAAGGAAGGAGACAGAGTTCTTCTTCGATTCCGACCCAAACGAAGTTCTCTATCACTCGGGAAATATAAGAAGCTCAGCCCTAGGTATTGTGGTCCTTATACAGTTATCAAGTGTCTAGGTAAAAGTGCCTATAAACTCCAACTCCCAGCCCATATCAAAGTCCATAATGTATTTCATGTAAGTTTGTTAAAACCATATGTCCCCAGTCTCGATCATATTCTTGATGATGAACAAGTTGTAATCCCTACTCAAGGAGTCCTTGAATTACAGCCCAGTAGCATCATAGATTCTAGGGAAAGGCAACTCCGAAATAGAACTCTTGTAGAACATCTAGTTCAGTGGAAAGATTACCCTGAAGAGGATGCAACTTGGGAAGATGAAGCTACACTCTTAAAGGATTATCCCCAATTCATGACGAGATGAGGACATCTCGATTTCTTTAAGGGGGGAAGGATGTAATGTACCCATCTTCACTAATAAAGAAATGTCCATGTAATTATGAGTTTTTATGGTATAAATATCAATGATTTTATTATTTGAGTCATTTCTACTTAGAATCTTCAAATTCTGAGCCCAAATTTGGAATCTGCGCGTGATTTTACCCCAATATAGGATTTTACAGCATCCAAAACGGACATCGGATCAAGCCTATACGCTAATTTCAATCATTTTAGTTTAAAAACGGTAACCTTTAAACCTTAATAAATGCACGACCGCACGTCCAATTGACGAACGGTCTGAACCCCTGCGACCAGGAGAACCTCCCGGACAAAAAAAATTTTCGCCTCTCGGGGCGGTCCGGCACGCAAATTGAGGCGGGCGCCCCAAATTTGGGTACCCTGTCCCAAAATTTGGTCCGTACACACTTACTAGGGTGCCCGTACAATGACCGCCCAAGAACCAAAGGACGGCCGCCCACTGTATGGTCCACGCGTATCCCTACGTGGACACCCATGCTGCCCCAGACCAGATAAGGTACATGCGTACCACTTCTTTCCCAGACAACCGACACCGTACCTTTCCCCTAGACCCATGCAGGCCATTGATCCATAGCCTTTGAAGGTACACCGTCCTTTCGTCCTTGCTTTGCGCAACGCCCGTACCCTCACCCCTCAGCTATATAAACCCGGGTGCTCCACAGATGGCACGCATCTCTGTGCTGCGTATGCCCTGTTGTACCGTTGTCCGTACCGCCGTCCGTCCCTGTGTGGCGTACTTGTTGCAGTATAGCCGCCCCTTGCAGCCACCGTTCTCACACCCCCCTCATTTGGCTCTTTTCAGATAAGCCAATTTTCCTCCATCCCCATCTTGCTAGGAGTCAGTGTCCTTAACTCTTCTCCCCCCCCCCCCCCCCCCCCCCCCCCCCGTGTGAAGAGACTTACAGAGAGGCTTGCAGCAACCCCTCCCAGCCCTCTCCACGTTTTTGCCCTTTGCCCTTAAGGACATCTCACAATTTCCCCCCCCATTTGCGTAGACTTTAATAAGGGTTTTTTGACTCAAGAGAAGGTTCGTGCGCCATATTCTTTTGCTCATACGGTGAGCAAACGAGCTCGGAATTCAGATCCGACTGAAGCGTTTTGATCGCAGGCAACAAGCTCTACAAGGCGACGCCTAAGATGGCCTCATCTCGGAGACGACAAAATATTGCCTCAAGAGGAGCACGTAACAACGAGATGGGGGAAGATGCGCCCAATGCGGCTCTAGTCCTCCCTTTTCAAGCCCCTCAAGGAAATGGTGGCCAGGTTAGCTTGGTTAATTTTCAAAAGAAGAGATTTTTCTTAAATTAGTGTTAATGAATGGTGTCTTTTCCTTTTAAAATGACGACATAAAAATTATATGAAGTTACGAATTATGTGATGTTGTATTCGATAAATTGCGTTGAAATTGTTATCTTCATGAATTGTGAATGCTATATTTAGTAAATTGCATTGAAGTTATTATCTTTAGAATTCAAGATTTTTTTTGGCTTCAACACTAACTCCGTTCCGTGCTTGTGTAGCCGGGCGGCGTCGTTAGCAAAGCCCGGGAATGGCCCAAGGTATCCCTCATACCTTTGGGAGAATAAGGATCGCCGATTGAGGCGAGAGATTATGAGGCTGCCTAGTTCTGAGGGCCCAGGCTAGTGCGGTAAATAAGCCCACCCTAGTGTGCAGACATCCCTCTGAGGGGCGGGAGGATCGAGCGATGGAGCCTGAGAGGGCGACAGGCTGGCTTGAGTCCTCGCCAGTGGCCGACAATGAGGTGTATGGTCCCGTAGGGTTTTGCCCAGCATGTAGAGGCTGGAAGGCCGAATTCTAGATCATCGGCAGAATAAGAATAAGAGAGCCAGTTTGGCTTGTATGGAATTGGTTCATGTATAAACTTTTTATATAATTACATCTTGTCTTTGGTATGATTGTATTGTGTAAGAAGGCTGTTTTAACGAACCTTGTGAAAAAGGGCCTTAATTAAGGAATATGTTTATTTATGTCAAACAGTGTGGTAGGATTAATTAGAAAATAAATTGATGCGTGAGAAGGGTGGAAAGTGGGAGGATGGAATGCCCTGACGGCACCATCCTACGGACGGGTGGACCCGATTAGTCGGGTAGCTTTCCAACAGATTAAGTGAAAGCCTACGCTAGATAGTTAGGTTCCTGGGCAACTCTATTCTAGAAGACTAGGCCAGCGGCTGTGCCTTGCATAAGATGAGGAAAAAAGCATTGTCCCTAGAAATCAAGTCTAGTAGTTGCCCAATTTAGGATCGATTACCCTATGGGTGATTTGATGTTTAGAAAATCACGCTCCCCCTGCGGGATAGAGCTAGGTCATACCTATAAATCGTATCCTTGAATCTCTGCAGGGTCAAGGTGCCGATGAATAGTTATTATTGTGGCAAATCAGGGCACATGGTAAAGGAATTATATAAAAAGAAGAATTATATTAAATGTGAAAAGTTGCACAAAGGCAACTATGCATCATCAAGTAAATAGGGTGATGATGATAGAAGTGGCCAACTATTTGCAATGTAGTATATGCTTAGTTCCATAACCGGAGATATGTTAGGATTTAGAGATGTTTGGTATGTGGATTCTAGCACCTCTAACCACATGACCAATCATGGTGAGTGGTTTAAAGACATGCAAAAAATGAAAAAACCAAGTTATGTAGAAACAAGTGATGATACTATGCATCCCATTGTGCATGTTGGTAAAGTGCTATTGTCTATGCAGGATGGTAAAATGAAGTACTTGGCAGATGTACTTCATGTTCCAAATATTATAAATAAATTCGTTTCTGTTAGATAGATGGTTCCATAGGGTCTACAAGTAAGGTTTAATCCTCAAGATGTTTTGTGAAAGACTTCAAAAATAAATGCCACTTGGTTATAGATGGTAATAGAAATGGCGGGATGTTTAGTTTGGATGTGTTAACATGCTTGAGGTGAAAGCACCCATGTTTACACATGGGACGAGTGTCATTGAAGATATTAACATATGGCACAAATACATTCTTCATGTGAATATAGAGTGGTTAAGCCCAAAATATTGTTGTAGGTTCGCTAAATTTTAAGGTTGATGGTATACATAAAGTACGTGAAGCATGCCAGCTTGGTAAGCAGGCCAAACATGCTTTCTTGCATAAAAATCATATCAATGTAAGGCCATTTAGATGTATGGAGATTAACCAAGACTATAACAATTGCAGGCTATAAATATTTACATTTATACGATAACAGTGTGTGGGTTTATTTTATGAAGAACAAAAGTGAGGTGTTTTTTTACTTTCAGAGATTTAAGACCTTGGGTGAGAAGAAAGAAGGTATGCATATTTAAGACCTTGGGTGAGAAGAAAAAAGGTATGCATATTTAAGACCTTGGGTGAGAAGAAAAAAGGTATGCATATTAAATGTCTAGGATCAAATGGTGGGGGAGAGTATTTTTCCAATGAGTTTAGTGATTTCTTAAGAAAGAAAGGAATAAAGAGACAATTTATATGCAGGTACACTCTGCAAAATAGAATGGCGTAATAGGAAGAAAAAATAGGCACATTGCAAAAGTGGCATGTGCCTTGATGTGTGAAAGGAATAAGCTATATTATTTTTGGGCTGAAAAACAGTAGCAAATTACTATGTATATTATAAACAAGATCCCCATTGCAGTTGTTCATGGTATGATGCTAGAACATAAGTTTACAAACATAAAACCACAGTGTGTCTCACTTGAAAGTGTTTGGGTGTATTGCATATGTGCATGTTTGTAATGAAGTAAGAAAAAAATTAGATCTAAACGTAGAGAAATGCATCTTCATTAGTTATGATTTGGAGCATAAAGGTTATAGATGTTATATCCCTACCACTCTCGTGAGATGCGAGTAAGTAGAGATGCTATCTTTGATGAAATGAGTAGTTGTTGTATGCATCACTAAAGGCAAAAGAAGCTGCAGATGTAAGAAGTAATGATGCTACCCCACAAGTAGAACAACAATCTCACAGGTGCTTAGTAGACCTGGAGAGTCCTCTAGTAGTGGATCCAATGTTAGTCCATGGTCAGGCAGGTTGAAGGAGGCAGATGTAGGTACACATGTATTATGCAAAGGGAAGGAAAAGATAGATCAACCTTTTGTGCTTGATCTATCTCAACAGGTCACTCACATGCTAGTGGGTAACTCTAGTGGTTATGAATAGAGCCTTGATGAGGAGCTTAGCATTCTGTCAGTGGGGTTACTCTTGGTTCAAGGCAAACCAAGGCTATTTTAAGGACACTTGGCAGTGATCCAGGTTCCCACCTCTACAGGTCTATGAGGGCTAGAAACCCTACTAATAATTTGAGATATGATGAATACAGCCCATCATTATGCTTACATGGTTAAAACAGTACAAGAATTGGAGCCCACTTATTTTGAGCAATCACTTGGAAATAAAAAATGGGAAGATTCCATGAATGACAAAATGGAAGAATTGGATGCAAATGCAACATGAGAGTTAATATCTTTTTATAAGGAAAAGAAAGTAATTGGACGTAAGGTCAAGCATAAAAAATGGAAAGATGCCACACGAATGAGGAGATGGCAGTAATGGATGCAAAATACAACACGGGAGTTGGTGCCTTTACCTAAGAAAAAGAAGGCAATTGGATGTAGGTGGGTGTATAAGGTTAAGAATAACATAGCTGGTGGATTAGTGAGCAGGTACAAGGCAAAATTGGTCTACCAAGGGTTATGCACAGACCTATGGTACATTAGGACATTTTGGAGGTCATTTGGAGGGCCCTGTAAGAAATTAACTAATTTCTAATTTTGCTCACTACTAGAGAAATTAACTAATTTCTAATTTCTCTCACTAGAGAAAACATAAAAAATACCAAAACGTCCAAAAATCAAAATGTATATGTTATTCCAAATTACCATTCTGATATTTAAGAAAGGTTGTAAGCTTGTCATAACCTTACTTTCGAATAAGGCTGCGAGCTTGTCATAACCTTATATTCTGATATTTAATGAGGTTGCAACCTTATTTTTGAATCTTCTTCACTAAGATTTTCCTCTTAAATGAAGCATTGTGGCAATCTAATTGAAATTCAAATAGTAAACCACTTCCATACACCCTCTTTCATATTTACACGTAACTAATGGATGATTACAATGCAAGTAACCCTTCAATTAACCAGATTAATCAATTAACCCTTCAATTAACCAGATTAATCAAGAAGATAAAATTAAAAGTATCATCTGCACATTGATCTTGATAGTGAGTATGAGCCCATTAAAAAGAGCAAAAAAAACTATGCAATCCTCTCATCAAACGTTAAGGAAAACATGAGAATGGTAGGGTTGGAGCACATAGATCTTTGGTGTGATGGATCAATTTACCTTATCAACCCTATGACCGTTTCCCATCCTCTGTTTTACAGGAGATGGAGTCAATGGATTGCTAGGATATTTCAAATCCATTGCTATGTATGCAAATGTGAAAGATTTTATTCACACCATCAAGCAGTTGAACTCCTCCAATATTGCAATCCTCCGTTCAATAGAAGATTACAAGACCCTCAAAAAGAAATTGGAGGAAAATGAGATTGAAATTGCAAGATTAAGAACACAAATAAGGAGATATAGGGAAAAGGAAACTAGCATTGGAGAAAGACAGAGGAGGAGAAAACTCAAAAACTTTGAGACCTTGAAGCCAGGCTCAGGTGGTATGAAGAAAAGAATTTAAGCAATCAGGTAATAAATGTATTTAAAGAAGTTGCTTTGTTAATATTGTCTTCTAGATGTTAGAATTTAACATTGTTGTAACTACAAGGTTATAATGCAACCTGACAAGGATAATATCAACCCCAATCTCCATTTAGTAAAGTAATTATAATCTTTTCTTACTTCAAGAATGGTAAAGCAATTGATATGCAGGAAAAGAAGTTCAAGTTGGTAAGGTTATAATGCAACCTGACAAGGAGAATATCAACCCCAATCTCCATTCAGCAAAGTAATTATAATCTTTGTCTACTTCAAGAATGGTAAAGCGATTGATGCAGGAAAAGAAGTTCAAGTTGGTCAAAAGAGATATTATAGAACGTTTTATTAGCAGTAATGTAGTTTTCACATCAAAAATACAAGAAGCTATGGATACTAATGGTGTTAGTCATAAAGGTTACAATGCTCTTTAGAAGTCACAATCTTTAGTTTGTAAGGCTACCAAGATAAAAGGGAGACTACTTCCAACTCTTACAGATGTTTGGACTTTCCGGAGCAAGATCAATGCCGAGGTCTTGAAATATATCGGTAAACCTTACCACATTGAAGAGGAGTTTAAAATGGAGAAAGTGGCAGCATTCAGTACATGAATTCAATAACATATTCCTAGATGTGGAGATTTTGCAAAGGATAATGGTAGAGCTCTATATGACATAACTTTCGAGGAGACAGGAGATCTGCTTAAATTTGTCATCAAGCTTAATGAATGTGAGATTATCAAACAAAAAAAGGTGGAAAGAGTGATAATAACACTAATGAATAGAGCACTTGACAAGCATCAATGATGATGAATCTCAATATTTTAGTATGCATTCTGAAGCAAATATTTGGTGTCTTGGATTATTTAAGATAAATCACATTACATTAACTTCACATTTTTATTTTTCTGCATAGCCAACTGATATTATCTATTTAAATATGTACAGGTCAAGAAAAACAAGATCATGAAACATTGTTTTGGGTGCTTCATCACATCAATTCCTAAGTTGGTCAGCCAACAAATGAATGGGACAAGAACACTTAGTGTAGAAAATAAGGGATACTTCTAGGTTGAGTAGCATCTTGCAGGTGACCTAAATACTCTCAAGTACTTATTTAATTGCAACAAGGGAGCTAATGCAAAGTTTTCATGTCTTTATTGCATGGGCCCTACAAACAAGCTAGATTGTAAGTGGTGCAGAAGGCCACCAAACCGGAACTTGATTGATGAGAACTTTCATCATATATTTGCCATTCCTCTCATCAATGTGCACATATATACCCTGCATGCCATGTGCCATATGATAGAGAAACTAGTGTTTCTGTACCGATGGCTTTGCTTGGAAGATTAAGGAGGTGGAAGAGAGATAGGAAGCTATTGCATCATTAGAGAAAGTGTTGTCAGACATTTGACTACATGGGGGAAACTTTCGTATTTTGCAAGACACAAAGAGGTCAAGAAATGAGAAGGACTACATGGGGGAAATGTTTGTATTTTGCAAGACACAAAGAGGTCAAAAAATGAGAAGGTTGTTTCATTGAAACCATCAAATTGGGGGTGAAACCATCGATTGGGGGTGTAAAAGCAAGAAGATTTCTTTCAAAACCTCTACAATCCTGGAAAAAGAAAAGACCAAGACAAGAAAGCTATACAAATCGAACTACATTAGCAAAATCAAGTACGATTAATGGAAGAAGCTCCATAATGCTATGAAAGACCAAGAGGGTGAATCAAGACATGCCAAAGAAGAGGTTTGGCCAGTCAATTGATGTTCTATTCAGAATGTGTGAGAAATATACTTGGACAAAGCAAGATAAAAAGAACTTTCAAGACAATTTGAAAACATTTAAACAAGTCATGAAGGATGCTTGGATTGAATCCAAGCAATACCAACATATAACACTACAATATTGATGAGTATCATGATCATCATCATTGAAAAATCACTAAACCCTTCTCCTTTTTGGAGTCGGCTCATTGTCTACATGATCTTCGATTGAAGCAGGTAATTATCTTTAATACCTAAGAAATTCCATTTTTCCAAAACCTTTACGCAACCGTCTATCCTTAATTCCACATAATAGTGCATATGTTATGTAGGTCAAGTGGTAAGGTCCTCTGAAGGCATAAATGTCAGACCCTTAACCAAAGACTCGCAAAGACATTTTCTTCTATAGCAACATTATCGTATCGTTATTCCATTTGATAGGATATCCCCCAAGATATCTAGACAAATTATTGATTGTAAGCAATGGAAAACTTGCATTGTCTGAAAACTTTTGGTGATATATAACAAATTGTGGCAATTTGAAGGATTTTATGTATTCTCCAAGGGCCAAGTCCTTTCCCAATCCTCCTATGCGTGAGCCTTTTCCTCGACGAATGAAATCGTCTTCATAAACAATAAGATGCAAACAAGCAACACGTTTCATTTTAATAAGGAGACAAAACACACATATAATAGCTTATCAACAAGTGTAGATGATTCATTCATTAATACACACCTTTGGATTTTCATTGTAAATAAGTAATTGATCTATCCAAACATCACTTGAGGATTCCCCTCGCTCAATATTCATCTGTCCTCTTGAGGACTCCCGTCGATCAACATTCTTTCCCATATTAGAAATGTTGAGCTTTCTCTGAATATTCTAGAATTCCTCCTCAGAAGGGAGACCAGCCTGTTCATACAATGAAGCATCTCTAAACATTGTTTGCAAGGCTTCCCTAGTAGTAAGGAGTTATGTATCCTTAACATTGTTTGCAAGGCTTCCCTAGTAGTAAGGAGTTATGTATCCTTAACATTGGAGTCAAGAAGAAGGTCCCTCTGTGTCTACAAAATTATCATCGTCCTTGAGATTTTGCGCAATGATTTGCGAGGTAGTAGTCCTCCCTAAGGTTAAAGACTTCCTATAGATCCGATGTAAAAAAATACTGGAGATCTCCAATTGGGAAAGATGGAAATGCAAATGTAAGGATGTCATTATTATCTTCGAGCATTGTTATGTCCTCCTAAGGCCGACGAATTAAAGTCTCCTCACATGAGGACTCTCAACAACAAGAGATTGAGCTAAATCCCTCTCCTCAGCAAAGTCAAGAATCTTTACTCCTTGATAAAATCCTTCTTCCTCCTTAACTTTGGATGTATTTACTTTGACATCTTGTCGGTCTTCATGGTCAGCATCTTCAAGGATGCATTCACTTCGACTCCACTTCAACATCTTGTCGCTCTTTATGGTCACATCATCTTCAAGGACTAGATTTAGATAACAGATTAGACTGTGCCTCACAAAGAGACATGTGCGGCTATGAGAAAGGCACTCCTTCTCAATCCTCTTCATGCTCTCGATAACCCTTTAAAGGATTCTATAAAGCTTTTGCTTGAAACTATTTTTAGAAGACAGATTCATGTTGTTGACATGCATGAACTCATGAGTTCCAATGATAATTTTATCCCTGGAAGTTAATCATGCGAATTCTACCTCATGCTCTGAAATCTCAATGCAGGTGGCCCTAAGGAAGTCCCCTAAAGCAAAATCACAGTTAAACATCTTTGATATTTCCTGGAAGCGACCATGTAGCTCCAGTTTGTGTAAAAAGTCGTACAGCATCACTGTTGCTGGTGTTTGGACAGAGATGCGTTTGAATCCATCTGCAAGGAGTTAATATACAGTAATAGAAGATGGTTATTCATGCAAGAATCACCAGAATGCGATAAGGTTTTGACGATCGTATTTGGGTACCCTATTCACGTTGTGGTAATTTTGACGAGCTCAAAATAAAATAATGAATCAAATTAACGACATCTCTAGAAGTGTTTTCTTTGTATCAAGAATCAATAATAGCATGTTTAAAGTGTCTTAATGGTGCAAATAACATTTATTCCATGACTTTCATACAGATCACCACACTGCGAGACGAGGCAATGTTCATCCATCACGAAAAAATGACTTGTTCACATTGTGGTGATTCTATCTTAATACACAGAAATAACTCAAGAAATGGCCTAAAATAATGTGTTCAAAGTGTCTTAATGGTGAAAATCATACAAATCACTACAATGCGATAGGGTTATGTTCATCCACAAACAAATGGTATATTTGTATTGTGGTGATTCTATCTTAATACACAGAAATAACTTAAGAAATGGCCTGAAAAGAAATATGAGAAATCAAAACAGCACAGACTGGCATCAACTAATTAGCTGGAGTTTTCTTGGAAGAACATAGGAAACAACTCAAAGAACAAACGGCTCGGAACGTAGCCAAAAACTCAAAACAAACCACATATCGTTTTTATATGTATGAGGATTGAATGCAGCACTACCCACAACTTTCACACGTGTGAAAACTTGTCCATGCCATCATTCATCCATCTATGACATGTGATGACACATGCACACTTATTGTCGATGTGACATGTGTCTTATTGAATGCACCACTACCACATCTCTTCACACATGCGGAAACTTATTCTGCATGCATTCACACAGAAAAAAATTATCCAGAATCACCACAATGCAATAGGGCTGTCTCCGTGCACATAGAAATGGCCTATTCACGTTGTGGTGATTTTATCTTAGTACAAAAAATAATTCATTCAGAATATCTACCGTGTAATACCACTACCATGTGTCAGTCACATATGCACATATCATCATTTAGCCGCCTCTCTCACATTCAAATTTATTACCGATGTGACTCAATACTATTATCTATCATGCAGCCGTACACCTCTATTTTTGTGTAAGTTTTTTTATTTATGCCCCATGTTTGGGAATGTGTATACTTTTCTTCACTCGCTCATTTCACTCCCCTCTCTCAGTTTGCGCCTTTCCTTCGTACGACGCTTCTTGCTATCAAAGCTTCGCTCCTCTCTCACTCTCTTGGTAAGGTAAGGCATGCACCCTAAACCCTTATACTGTATTCAAAATGTTATGTTTTTTTTTCATTTCATAACGTTTATTCCTTAATGTCTTTCAAATCATCACAATGCGATTAGGGCTATCTCCATGCATGTTGAAATGGAATATCACGTTGTGGCCACAAGAAAAGAACTCTTTCAGCATATCCTGTTGCATCCCTCTTTCAAGGATTTGCAAACATCAAGTCAAGAACAACATCTTTGCTCTTTTTCATTCCTTGCATCAACTGCTTTACCTGCAACATCAATTCTCCGAGGCTTGCTTATGACTTTCCAGTTTTCTTCTTTTTGTCTTTCTTTTTCTTTACTTCCACTGGAGTGTCCTGTGAGAAATCGCTTGAATCATCCTCTTCAATGGCGACACTCTTCCTGGGCTTCCTCTTTTGTCTTCTTTCTTGACTTCTTTTTTCTGCCATTTTGGTGAGGTCAACTAGGTCCTCGAACTCCTCTTCAATTTTTGCTCACTTTGTGCTGACTTCTACTTGAATGTCCGGCTTAAGCCCTAAGTTGGACAAACCAATCAACAACAATTTGCATTGACGATCGGATTTGTTCTGCCACTCTCTACCTCAAGCTTAGCAGCTTTGTTGCATAAGCTTCTACATCCATGTCCTCTTGTCGGAGCTCTATCATTTGATCACAGAGTTGAGTTGCAGACTTTATCTTGTGGAATCTTCCTAGAAAAGCAATCATGACCTCTTAATAGGTATGGAAATGGTTGTCTTGATATCTTGACACCCACTCCGTGGCTTTGTCCTTGAAGGTATTCATGCAAGCATCTGTAGGGATTTCACTCAGCTTTGGCTCTTCCACATCTTGAGGTCTGGACACTTTCCAGTATTGCTCAAACCTCCTTACATGATGCAGATATGCATCTTCCCCTTTCTCTCTTGAAAACACAGGGAAAGGTTTGGCTAATGACACCATGGCTCCCCTGAACCTTTTTTTGAGGTTTTATTGTGGATGTTCTTCCTGGTTTTGCTGCTCCACCCTTTTTGAGCTTTTCAGACCTGCATTGTGCCCAACTTCTCGCTCTTGGCACTCCTTTTCTGGGTCCAAATTGTGCTTGAATTCTGACACTCCCTCTTGCTACTCATGCAAGGCTGCCGAAGTTTCCACACTGACTTCTTGATCGTAAACGGTGTGAGGCACTCCCAGCTGCGAGCTTCCTAGAGGATCTCTTAGAAGGCATTACTTTTCTCCATCCTTAGATTCATGATCATGCAGAAAGCATGCCTGAATATGGTTAGGTTGTGTGGTGAAAGGTTCTCCTCATTGACTTTTCTAGAAAATTCCTTTCATGTTATGGTTTCTCTGCAGACTTGTTTTAAGTGGACCCACAACTTTCTTTTTCAGCGTTTTCCTTTGCTTGAAGGTGCAAAATGCTACTCAACAGAGGTTTTTCTACTTTCCCATGATTTCCTCAAGTTGAGAGATTTCCAGTCAAGATGCTGTAGAGTTTCTTTCGCAGGAAGTTTCCCAGCAGAGTTGCAATAGTGGTCTAGTAGAGTTGCGTGGTAAGGGTTTTCCTCAACACTGTTCCCAGTAAGAAATTTGTTCCCCACCAGCAGGATCACCAAGTGTTTCTCATTGATTTCCCTCTCAGCAAAATGGCAAGACAGTAGTCTGGTGTGACAGACTAGTTAGGCAATGCTGTGCGAGACCTGTAGTCACCCGCCAGAGTTTTTAGATACAAACACCAACTCTTAAGTGGTCATGGGGACACTCAAAACACCACTCTGTTGTGCAGACCTTCACTCACACTCTCTCAGCTCTCACTCTGCAACTCACCACCATTGCATATCACACTCACACATACATGGTATGTTTATTAAAATAAAGACACAACATGCTTAATCCACACAGTGTAGAGAGTAATGAACATACATGATGGAATAGTAACATTGCTCATGATTACTTTTTAAAAGTACTGTAGAATATTATAGAGCAATTTTTCAACACAAAACTATGACTTCCTGAGAGGGCTATCTCTATAACAAGCTTCATGACACTGACTGTCAACTGCCAGTTGAGAGCATACAATGACTACCACCTTTTTACATTCATTCTATATGTGTGTCTGTCTCTCTCTATATCCCTCAGTAGTGATCACTTGCCCTTTTAAGTTGAGACTTCTTATTCTTGGCAATGGCTCTCTGGTGGTTACAGTCTGCCACCTTCACACATACGATACACCGAGGTGGTGCTCATGATGTGGGGAGTGGGTTGACTGTGCCTCCTGCTGCCACTGAGCCTTCTACTGCCACTAAGCTGCTAGGCGTAACTGCTTCTATGAGTTGGAGTAGCAAGAAACAACCAATAGTTTCCTTGTTGAGTACAGAGGCAGAGTACATGGGCTGCTATGGCATCCTGTGAGGTAACTTGGTTTTTCAAAAGCTACTTGTCGATATGGGTGAGCCTGTAGATAGGGCCATTTTCATTTATTGTAACAATATGAGTAGTATATAGCTCACCAGTAACATAATATATCATGCTAGGATGAAGCACATTGAGGTGCATTATCACTTTGTGAGGGAGAAGATTCTAGCAAGTGATGTAGATCTAGTATATGTCAGCATAGAGGATCAGGTGGCTGACATCTTCATAAAGGCACCATGGCACATAGAAGCTCCATAGGTTTAGGAGCTTACTTGGAGTGGAATGTCTTGAGTTGAGCATGAAGGTTGAGCTCAAGGAGGAGTGTTGAGATATCGAGCTCAAGGAGGAGTGTTGAGATATCGAGCTCAACTAGTGCTACGGCGGACATTGATGACCCACTTGGGTGTGTGAGTTTTTGTACTTATGCCACTAGCATGGTTCACATGAGATGATGGTTGATATGCCACCAATGGGGACGACATTTTGTGTGACACCCACTTTGGAGTACTAGAGTTATGGCATAGTTATAGTGCCACCAAATGTAATCAAGTTCACACTATGGACCAACTATTGTATGCTATAATAGGAGAGTCCTTTTTCTTTTAGTATGTACTGTGTTAATGGCTGTAGATAAGAGAAGAATATAGAAGCAAATTCAGTCATCGATCTCTCTCTTATGTCTTTCTCTCTCGTGTGTGCGTGTTCTTGCAACTCAAGCTCTCCCTCTCCCCCACATTCTCTTTATCTAGCAAGAGTAGCAATAAGTAATGTCATTGTCGAGTACAGAGGCTGATAAATACAAGGGTGCTTATGGGATGTGAGGTAGCTTACTTGTTGCAGAAGCTACTAGTAAATATGGAAGAGTCCATGGATATGATTGTTGTCATTTATTTGTGAGAACATGAGTACCATCGATTAATCTAGTGTAAATAGATTTCATGGATAGGGTATGAAGCACATTGAGGTGCTATCACTTTGTGAGGGATAAGGTTCTAGAAGTAGGTGATGTGGATTTGGTGTATGTCATCACAAAAAGGATCATGCAACTGATATCTTCACAAGGGCATTGGGTATAAAGAAGCTCCATAGGTTTAAAAGCTTACTTGGAGTGTAGGGTCTAAATTTAAGCTCGCAGGGGAGTGCGAATATGGGTGACATGCCAGGATGAAAGCTCCACACTTACACCACATCCATGGTTGGTGAGATTATGGGTGATATGTTGCCATTAGTTTTACAGGTTTTTGTGATAGCCATTTTTGTTTACTAGAGTTATATTGCCAAATCATTTAGTCGAGTTCACACTATGTACTAGGATTTGTATGTTATAGTAGGAGAGTACTTTCCTTTACAATATATACTCTTATCTTTATGGTATGGTTGTAGAGTTCACTCATCCATGTCTCTTGTGCACTTGTCTACTTGTGTGTGTGTGTGTGTGTGTGTGTGTTTGTAGGGAGATCAAGCTCACCCTCCTCCCCCCTGCATTGTTCTCAAATAGACATAGCACTAATGTGCACTTGTCTACTCGTGTGTGTGTGTGTGTGTGTGTGGAGATCAAGTTCACCCTTCTCCCCCCCTGCATTCTTTTGAAATAGACATAGCACTAATAACCCAAATCAACCATTGTTTGATTTATTAAACATGACATGCTATATCAGGAGCACATTGTTCCCCATCATGGTAGATATTATGATCCAAGTCAAATAATGTTTGCTTTGAGATAAGAGACAAGGTCAATGGCTCTTAGGTGGAGGATTTTAATAAAAACTTGATCTAGTATTCATAATTCATGGAGTTTACTTTTCTCAACATTTAAAAACAAGGCTGGATGGGAGCCCTTTAGAAGATTGATTGAAACAACTTCTAATATTATAAAGGGATTCAATTTAGCAAAGGTTTATATCCTCCATAACATCAAGAAGGCTAGAGGTTCAAAGAAGGGAAAGGACGATTATGAAAGTTGAGGTGCAAAGAATTTAAAGGTATCTCACACACCTTTATAACCAGAGTTGGAAGTTCAGAAACTCCAAACACATCTGCAAAGAGCCAAAAAGACAACTTATCTTCTTCAGACCTCTATTGCAAAGAATCATTGCCTAGCATTGTCCATACATACAAATCGATAAGAAAGGTGAGATCTTAAGTCATATTTTCAATTGAGATCAAGGTTATAGCAACAAATTTCAATAAAAAAATGTACTATGTTCGTAAACACAATTGAATTCTAGAGTAGAATATTTAAGCATTCCTATTATAGTGGGCATCCATGAACTTTTCATAGAAAAGTAAGTGTATGGGATAAATTATAAGCACCTAAGCCATGAAATTTGATCATTTGCACATTAAGGAAAAATCTGCAAACTACCTCATGTCTAATATAATTTAAAATATGGAAGCTCCCTTTTTTACTTCATGTAATGTAAAAACCATCATTTCTTTACAATGTATTTGGGCCCTTGATGAAGTTTTTTTAGCTATTATCCAAAACTTTAAGAAGGTATTATAGTCTTTCTTCCACTTCGGTAATTAATTCATTTTTGGGACTGTAGATAGCCTCCAAAGTTGCTGTTGTGACTTTGACCCCTAGACTCTAGAAAAAACCATGTGCATATGTACACCATTTCAATTTTGAGGCATGTGATATCACACATGTTCCTCATATGTCTTGAATTGTAAATGCTAATAATACCCACTATAAAAGAATTGACATACACATACATACCATCATTTTGTTGATACAATGAAAACAAAGATGAACAATGCATCCAATTAAGCTCATGAGAATTAAGCCCAAGAAACATGCAAAATATACTCATTACATCCAATGAAGCTCATGAGAATTAAGTCCCATAAACATGCCAAAAATACTAAGTGGTCTTTCTTCACAACTTCTTGTTGTAGTAGTATACACAATTTTCTCATCTTTGTTATAAATTGTGAGCTTAAGAGATTATTTTACAAGAAGTTAAGTGCGCTTATCATAAATCATTTCCCACACCATTGGCATTCAAGTTAAATGGATATAATATAATCCATATTTAGCATTGATACGTGAAAGTTCGCTTCAAAAGGTTTAATAGTGAAATGATATTGCTTAGTATTTATAAAAAAGCAAGCCAAAACGTACATGTTTTTTATTTTTCCAAAGAACAATATTGGCAATGCACACTCTATTTTTTGAGTACATCAATAGATGCCTTACATATAATAACAAAATCTATAGGGAAAGTTATAAGTGGGAACCATAGAAATCATATTCACATAGCCACATGACGTGATGAGCATCTTTTGACATAAGAAACTATGTTACTTACGAAAGAGCATGTTTATGATCACTATTTCAATTTGGACTCTTCTTTGCTAGAACTAGAAAATGTTTTCACTTTGCATCTTGACTATTAAAGAAGGACTATATGTATAGTGTTTCAAAAAGCAAACATTTTTTAGTGTGTGGATATTTTTTGACAATAGCACTTAGCGATAGGTGTGACGCATTGTCATGAGATTGTGTTGGGGCATAGATGTGACCTTTTCATACGGTGTGGTATTTATATAGTTGATGGGTGTGAACAGGGAGGGAGTTGAGAGCCAAGTCACTTGAGAAAGTTGGTCATGATGTGTAGGGGTGGATATGTTCTAGTGAGAGGCGGGGCATGGTGGGGGAGACATGATTGTTTGTGTTTTGGAGGGGCCAAAGAGAGGTGGGGGACACGATGTTCAAGAATCACTCCTTCATTATTACTAGGTGGAACAAATATTTTCTTGAGTGACAGGGGGTCATGGACCTTAATCAAAAGGGCTAAGATAGAAGTGTGAGCAAGAAATTGGGCTTAATGCATTTCCAACTCATAAAATTGCATAATGCATGCAAAAAGCAAAGGCTTACAAATTGCTAGGTGTTTTGGATAGCTGCACGTTCAAACTTTATGAAATGAGTCCATTAGTTACTAGAGCCAACATAGCCAGGATTTTAGCTGACCCCGATGGGATCATGGCTTCACCTTTTCACGTGCAAGAGGACACAGTTTAGGCCTCTGGATTCGATGCGTGTGCCTAGAAAGAGTCTACGTGTGCCCAGCAACAGTCTACGTGTGGGCTGCAGGCCAAAGTGATGGGCGCCTGCATGTGAAAAGGCTAACTAAGCCAGCCGTGGGAATGGACCCTAACACGAAAAACATTGTTTAACAAAAGTGCCCGTCTTTTGCAGCGAATCCTGATCCGCAAGCTGAGTGGCCAGCGTCCCAAGTAACCGAGCCTCAGACTCGGCACCGAGGCACGTTTGCGTATCTCTTTGGATGGCCCTTATTGTGTCCCGTCTGTCCACCCTGGTTGCTGTGTGCCTCCACGTGGACCAATGGCGTACCCTCAAAAGGTCGCAGGATCTGTTGCAGGGAGAGGGGGGACCGGCCCCCACGAAATCTTTCTCTGGGCGCAGGGGGGCTCCGTCGGATTTGACGGCGCCGCTAGGTTAGACCGCGACCCCTGTCGCTAGCTTAATCAGGAGACTTAGCACTGCAAAACCCGCATTAGCTCACAAGATACTGCTCTATTTCTCTCTTTTTATTCTGTAACGTCTCTTCCTTTCTCCAACGCACCGCGCTCTCTCTCTCTCTCTCTGTCTCTCTCTCTCGATTTTCTGTTTGTAGCAGGCTAACTACCTTCAAATCACCCTTAAATTTATACTGCAGGTGAGTCTTCTCCTCAATACTTTCTGCCCTTAATTTTTCTGCTTTTTGCATGAAGATTGTGTCTTCTGTGCACGATATGGTCAATGATTCTTAGAGGGCAGCTACTTGGGGTCTGGTAAGAGGAAATTTTGCTTTGATTTTGGAGCAAACGCCGCCCATTTGAGCAGGGGAGCTTAACTAAGCGCACTTAAGTAGCATTTGAAGGTAGATCTCTCTACCCATGAGAACTTCTTGCTGCTAATTTTGAGGTATTAGTAATGGCGGTGCTTTACTTGCCCTAGAAGATCTCATCAAAGGTAGTGAGGTTATGCTATTTTACTCTCTTAATTTGTGGATCAGATTATGGTAGCTGATTTATGTGGGTGGTTTTTTTGTTTTTAAGAATCAGACTATGGTTGGGTGATCCTCTCCATGTGAGTAGCAGCTACGTGCCACAATTGACTACATAAAGGTAAAATGCTTAGTGATTCTCCATTAAGCATTCTTGTATGCAGAGGTTCTCCATTAATGACTCTTGTAAAGCTTGCTACTTGTATGATTTGCTGCTTATGGACAATTAATTTACTTGCTATGTGCAGGCACATCATCATTATCATAGTGCGGAAGAATTGCTGTCTGAAGCAGGTGGTGAGAATCCTTTCAAGTTGAGTGGTTTTCTGGAGAGCCCAAATGGAAGAGGTAGATGTGTCTTCATCCCCAGCAACCGAGAATGAAATGGAAGCCAGAGTGCTGGAGAACTTTCAGAAGAATTTTAATGAAGTGCAGACCATCTTCAACCAAAACACGGCTCTAATCAGAGAGATAAACCAGAACCAGGAGAGCAATGCTGCTGGGAGCCTGATGAAGAATGCGGGTCTCATAAGGGAGCTGAACACCAACATAGGCCAGGTGGTGGAGCTGTATGCCAACATCTCAGCCGAGTTTTCCAAGTCCATGGAGGAGGACAACACCAGCTCTGGAGATCGAGCTGCTGAGGCCGAGGCCGAGGCTGGTGCTACCCTCCACCAGCCTTCCAATGCAGGGGTTGGTAGCTCAAACAAGCACAAGAAACAAAAGCATAAGTGAACTTCTGCACCAGAGGCCATATGCAGAGACCTCTCCTTCATGATCACCTCCCCCACTCAAATAAAGGTAGCACACTTGATGCCTGCACATGTTGCTATGTATTTTGAAGCGAACTCTCTCCTGTTTTGAAACCTGCTCTTACAATCTCTCTTGTACTTATAACAGCCCAATGTACTAGGTCCCTTGCGGCTCTCATGCCCTTACGTGTACCTCAGAATGGTAATAAACCAGCTTCGCTATTGCTGAGGTTTGTGAATGTCTGATCTCCCTGCTCTATCTGTGCCAGGCAGAAGGGATAAGATTAGCACGAAGGAAAAAATGCTCAGTCCTCATTTAGCCACATGTTAGTTTCCAATATCCTTTGGTAGGACTCTATTCTATCTTTTTCTACTCTATCCCTTTTGACTTTCTAAAGTTTCGAAATTAAAAACACAGCACTCATGAATCATGGTAGAAAGTGGTCATCTTTTTGGTCTTGCCTTATGCAAGAAGATATTCTGAGGAATGGGGTGAAATTCTACTTGCGGCGGTTAACACCAAGGGTGGAGACTTAGTTTGCTATTTTTAATTTTTAATTTTTATTTTGGATTTGATGTAGATATATTTTAATTAGTATTTATTGTTTCTGTGAGTATAGTTTTATCTTTTACAATAAAAAGTGAATCATTAAGCACATCATCAAGCGATCCAAGGGTAGAGGTTTATTTTTCAATTTCAAATTTGGTGTAGATATGTTTTGATTAGCATAATTCACTCTTAGTGTAAGTATAATTTTTCTCTGTAATGAAAATACTACAAAACTTTCCTAAAATGCACACCCCCTCGGGAGTACGGATGCAATGTCATCCAAGAAGGACATATCTTTCGGGCTTTGGCCATTCTTGTGGGTTTTGGAGTCACTTTGCACCAAAGATGGCTTTGGGCTCATGGCTAAGGTCCTAAGGAAGTTTGACCAATGTAAAGGATACTAGCATGGCTGGTAGGCAAATTGTTTGTTCTCAAAAATATCCTCTTCCCTAGTATTATATACTTTGTCTCCCCAGTGGAGACCCTCAACAACATGGAATATCAAAGGATTGAATGCCATATGCAAGAAATTTCTATGGTCAGGGGATGCAAAGGTATACAAATTTTCAAAAGTCACGTGGTAGGTATGCATGCTTTCGAAGAACGAAGGTAGCGTGGGAGTTCTGAATATTGAAGATGTTGTAGGTAGAATGGCAACCAAATGGGTCATATGAAAGCCTTCAAAACAAGAAGGAAGATTGGGCCACTCTTCTTAGTAGAGATACCAATAGATCTAGACTGGGCCATTCTTCCTAATAGACATACCAATAGATTCTGATTAGCAGATTGCCTAAGATGGATGGACATTTCGCCAATGGCCCTCTTCGGTTAGCCTAGTTGTGATAAAGCCTTATGGAAGAGCCTTGTGGAAGCCCACTAGTGATAGCTCTATGGAAATCCTAGAACATATGAAAAAAGGAACTCTCCCTATCCAGAAACTTGCATAGGTTTGGGGAAATTCTCCATCTAGATGCAATCTAGTTCTGTTTATAGATAAAATAACTACATTCACAGAGAGGATTATGTTTATGGTGACAAACTATCTAAAAAGTACACCAAATGCTAGGGAGATATATGGTGCAGGGAAAAGCAAAGATGGTTTCCTTTAGGGAAAAATTAAATATAAATTCAAACTTAACTCTACAAGAATATACATTTGATCCAGAGCTAGTTACAATTTGAGATCAAGAAAAAGTCCAGATGTTGCAGAATCACAGGCCCTTTCAAATCAAAGCTTTATCTTAGAAAAACTAACGCAATCTGCTACCTAGGTAAAAAATAAGATGCCTCCATGAATATGTAAGTGTAGGTGGGTTGGCAATTGTTCCTCCTATATGAATCTAAAATTATAGAAAATGGCGTGAATGTTTTAAAAACAGATCCTAAAATTTTCAAAATTGGGCGAATATTTTCTAAAACCCTTTAAAACAACCAAAATTTGGGCGAATGTTTTAAGATACTGAGCGATTTGTTTTACAAAAAAAAAACCCAAAAAAATAGCTAATTGCCTATTTTTTTCCTTGGCTACCTATCCCCCCAAATGCCTTATCAAGGCCTGAATGGCAAATGGCATATCTTGTGGGGCCATAGACAATGGGGTTAGAAATCGTGCCTGCTATGGGTAATTATTGTTGGCTTCAATTTTTGTAAGGCCTAATACACAATGTGCATGATGTTGATGAAGGGATTAAAATTGCTAGGGCAAAGGATGAATTTCAACAATAAATTAGGTCTATTCAACAAGACTGCTTGGAAAAGAATAGCCTGGTAAAACCAATGAAGAAATTGAGCTTATGAGGCAGGATTCATAAATGGCTGATTATAATCAAAGTATGCTAGCCCTGAAAGAAATCTTGAATAGAGGTTTTGATAATGTTATCATGCAAAAGTTATGCTTCTTTGATAAAAAAAACATTATGTTCGTTGGACTTTCTTCTCTTAGTTCTAATATACTATTACCGCACTCTTTTGAATATACTACATGGTAGTGTAGTGGCAAGACATCCTTTCGCTCAAAGGGGTCTTGGCAACTTTGTTGTAGTATCTCACCAGTCTTGCTTCATCCTAGAAAGCATTTCATGGACCTTTGACACATTTCTCTCTAACTAGCCAGGGCCTAAATCATGGTTGAAGAGCCTTGCCTTCACCTTGTACTTTAAAGAATATTAATGAGAGTAAATTCGCTTCATAACAGGGCCTAGAATTTTATTGCTTCCATCAAGGATTCTGAGAATTTTAGGGCCTTATTGCAATCCCCAACAAGGGAAAACTTAGAAAAGGCATATCATACCACACATAATGTGCAATATGGTAAGATTTTACTTCAAAGATATCGTGGCCACTTAACTTGTCATTCTACCCTTCACTATAAATGTGACATTCCATGAGACCATGATAATTAATATCACTAGCTACCTTACATGAGACATGAAGATCAACAACACTCCTAGTGGAAAATATTATGAATCTTTTAGAAGGTGTTGAGGAAAGTGGCATTAGTTGTGTCATGCAAGAGCACATCTAATTGGGTTTTCTATTCAATACTAGTGTGATTGCAAGGATAGAGAGAACATTTTTTTAATCAACTACCTCATACACTTTGAATGAAATAGATCATATAGATTTTAGAAGATTTAAATGATAATATAGTTGATTACAAGTACAAGGCGCAACAAATGCCTTCAAAATAAACTCTTTCATAGCCATGTTAACCCAATTCTAGGGTTAACAAGATCTATTGCCATTATCTTATATCAAGAAGTCATGTTAGATACACCAAAGGGTCATACATTCAAGATATGAAGCAATAGTGTCTAAAGCTACAACTTCGACGGGTGCCCGTAATGGTATGACGGAGTATTTATGGCAATTCTCGCTCTAAGTGTGTGTGGTAGCAAGCAAGGATGAAGTCCTAAGTGATGTACTTCATGGATATATTATGAGAGTAGTCATTGTAATAGCATTAGGCCTCTTATGAGCCTAAAGTGCCTGGCCGGCCACAGTTTAAGTGAGTGTGAACACTTATGGCCATGTACATATAAGTGAATATCTCTCATAATACAAGATACTCTCCCATTGTGCAATTGAGTCAGGCTCTTGCTAATCCTCTTGCTAATCTCTCTCCCTAATGCATGCTAGTGAGTGTGTGTGAGTGAAGTGAGGTGAGAGGAGAGACGAGTACCAGTAGCGCAACCCGACGGTGTGACAACGCTCGTGTGGGAGGCAAGGTGGAATTGCTTCTCAAGGAGTTGTGGAGCCTGGAGACCTCAAGGGTTACGAGCTCAGCCATTGGAAAGATCCTCACGATAATTACGGTTCACCAAGTAATCTCTTTTTGAATGTGTTTCAAGGAGGATTAGGGTGAGCCATAACATTTTTGGCACTGTTGCCGGGGAGCCATCCCTTGGTTTTTTCCATCGTTTTGCCTCTAATCTACACATAACCCATTGTCCATTATCCTAATTAATGGTTTTCTATGAAAAAGATGTGGATTTGATGGTGATTTGTGTGAGATTTGGTGTAGAATAGCTCTCTTTTTTGTTTTTGAAAAGAATGTTTTTTGCTTAATTTTTAGATTAATTTATTATTTTTGTGGTTTTTCATGTTCTTAGGGCTTGCACATAGTTTGTATTAGGCTTAGTTTGTATCCATTGCATCAAACAATGTAATAGAATGCAATTTTTAGTGAATGTTAGCTCTCTTTATAGTATTAAACATAGAACTAAGATCATTAATTTTAGTTTAATTGTGTGTTTGTTGTTGAAATTGTTTGGATTAGAGTGTTAGAAAGCATTAGGAGTAGCTTAATCTTTCAAAAAATTTCTTAAAACCATCAAAAACCCTTGAATTTAACTAATTTCTCTTAATGGACTGGTTTTTGTCATTAAGGGAGATTAATCTTGCTCAAGAGGTTAAAAAAATAAAAAATGTGTTAATTGGAGTCTAAATTGATCATATGAGTAGTCGAAATTGGTGTTTTTGAGTGTTTTGAGAGCATCTAGATACATCAAAACACCTAATCACATCAATTTTTTCATCAATTGGAGAAATTTGACTCTCTTTGCTTAATTTTGCCTTAAAATAGACCATAATAAAGAGTCTAATTAAAATAGACCATAATTAAGAGTCTAATTATTTCCCTATTTTAGATTATTTTACATATTTGTTGATATAGAAAGATTATCATTCCCATGCTCTATCCAATGATGTGTTCAATTGTGTGAATTAATTAGGGATTAGTGGTTAATTAGAGTCTTTAATTAGTATAAAAAGGGAAAGATTAATTAGAGATTAGTGGTTAATTAGAGTCTTTAATTAGTGTAAAAAAGGAAAAGATTAATGAAAAGATTAATCCTTAATCACTTTTTTACATAACTCATTAAGGCTAATGAGCATTCAATGAGTAGATGCTCATGAGTTGTCAATTTGTCCATTTTGAGAGTCATTTATGAAGGGTGTAAGGGGTGTCATTAAAAGGTTGACTTTTTTGATTCCCCCTTATCTTTTTGGAAAAATGCCCATATCCCTTTCATTTTAAATTCAAAAAAATATTCCTCCCAAAAAGGAAAATTCGTATTTCCTACTAGACTCCAAAAAAAAATCAAATTTAATATTTCGTGAAGTCCGGTTCACGGTGTGAACCATTTTTTACAACTTCACAGAACCTGAGTTCACACCCAAAAGGTTCACGTCCTCGATCGAGAACCACGCAAAAAAATAAAAAATAAAAAAATTCGAATTTAATAGTTACGTGAACCATTTTCTGCAACTTCATGGAACCTGAGTTCACGCCCAAAAGGTTCACGTCCTCGAGAACCGCGCCAAAACAACACCCCTATTTGGAGGCTCATATCTCCTAAACTGTACATCCGATGAAGGCGCTCTAGGGCTCATCGAAAAGCTGACATCAAGCTCTTTGACTTTGTGCTTGGTCGTCCGAAGTCAAAATCAACCATTTTGGCTTCGGATCAGCAGTCTCAAAATGCGACTCAAAAATCGAGGCAAAAACAGTCCAAAAACCACGAAAAATTTATAAAAAACACTGTAAAAACAACGACGAGTCATATTCGGGCTACTTTTTGAAGGTCTAAACAACAAAATCACGGACGACTCAGGGAAACAAAGTTGTAGTACTCCAAAAATACTACAACTCTCTTATACAGAGTTTTTCAAAAGTCCTTTTGGAACACCCTAAAAAAAGTGCTGCAAAATAGGGAAAAAAGTCTCAAAAAATTTTTCCGTCTTAAGACAGTGATGGAAAATAGGTTTTAGGACCTCCTCTTCCATCTGGGAAGTTATTAGCATACGCTTTTTCTGAAAAATTATCTCAGGTCGTTCACGTGCGTATAGCACCTAAGCTATTTAGGGCGCACAGACATCTGTTTGATCCAACGAAGAGTATGCCAAGCCTGTTGAAGCTGTAACGGGCTATGGGAGAATATAAAAAGCAACAAGAAAAAAACTATGTTTGCTCATTAAGGAGCATTTAGGCACTCTGACATGGCCACAATAGAGGGAGTGCCAGGGATCACACAAGGACAAAATCCAATGGCTGACATCTTCGAGCCATTGAGATCTATGCCACAAATTCACCTCCCAATATCATTGGCTATGCCTATAACAACCGTGTCATCAGGTTTACACCCCCTATCACTTCAATCCCACCGGGATTTGGTCCCTTAACATTCCCGCAAATCCTATAAGTACCAACCCTTTCCAAGATACCCACACCCTAGACATACTGACTAGTCTAGGAAGGGGGTAGCCAAAGGACTCAATGAGTCTCTTCCAACAAGAGTACTCACATACGGCCTCAGTGACTCATACAGAAATACGGCCGTACAAATTTTCAAAATTATGCGCAAATATGACGGAACAACAGACCCTGTTCAATTCATTCAAATGTTTGAACAGAGATGTAGAGCCTTTGGAAATCCCAACTGTCCCACCAAGGTACATACGTTGAACCTATGCTTAGAGGGAAAAGCTAGTCGATGGTTCATTACATTGATGCCTACGATCAAGACCAACTTTAAAACCTTGAAATCAGCCTTTATACATGGCTTTTTCAGACAAGGTGATCGGTGGAGTGCAACAACAGAACTCTATTCAATTGAGTATCAACCAAATGAGTCCATTAGAGATTTTATCCTTCGGTTAAAACTCTTGGACTCACGTGGTGAGTCATGGGAAAAAATAAACGATGTTCAATTGAAGAGATATTTCATGATGGGCTTGAACAATAACAGCTTACATAACTTCATCATTGTCTCCAATTTAAAAAAATTCGATCAATGTTGTAAAGAAGTAATACGTTTAGAAGACAACATGCTAGAAGATGATCATGCTATGAGGTGTTCCTCATCTAAACCAAATGAAGCAATGGAGAAAGAAAGATCGATCTCGAAATTGACATTCCCAGAATTTTATGCAACCTTGCTTAAAACCTTGCAGCCAACATCTCTAAGAGAGGATGAAAACCTTCAAAACTAGACATCCTTAATGCCCCTATAAGTAAGGAGCGAAATGCCTTGTGTTGAGTGCAATCACTATGACCATCCCATTGTGCATACAAGGCACATGTTCTTCTATACTGATATATTGTAAAACTTTTGACCATGATACTAAAAAGTGTCCCACTTCATCCACAATTGACTCAAAGCCTCCATCTCCCATGCACCAAACAGGAACAATCCAAAGGGTAGAAACTGCTCAAGAAGTAGTTAATCAAACACTTCAGTGTTTCTATTGTTGTGAACCTCACAAGGTGGCAGACTGCATAGTTTGGAATACTTCCATGCCCATAGTCACTGATACCTTACGACCCATGTGTGAATGATGTGGCATTGAACACATGTTCCAAGATTGCCCAAGACGAGTTGCGTCAATGCAACTCGTCTCACAAAATACAACTCTTAACATCTTAAGTGTACAAAATGGGCAATTGACCATAACACCTTTGAATGTGCTTATATGCTTACAAGCCAAGGCACAAGGAACAGTAAAAAAGAATGCAAAAGACAATACCTCAACATGGGTAGAAGAACATGCTTTAAAGCAGAAACCAAAAGAAAAAAAAAACCTAAATCCAAGGAAAATAAGAGACTACAAAACTATCGAAAACGAAGGTCGAATTAAAAGATAGGGAAAAGGAGCTTGTAGAGGACTTAAACCCAAAAGGGGACATAAACATAAGTGAGAATGAAACAAGTTCTTACTCTTAACTCAGTGCACCACATAGACCAATCAAGAAACTAGAAGCCACCCAACCACCCCAAATGGATAATAATGATCACATGACATATGCGGAATGCAAAAATCTAGCTCAAGAGAGCATGCTTAGCTTGGTTGAATGTCTTATAGGGTCACTGGTTGTGATTGAGCCTCATAATGCCAATCCTTAAAAAGCAACCAATAAACAAAGCCCAGAGGAGTACCGCTTCCCCTTTCAAGAGGAAGAGTCATTTGAGACGGATTGCATAAACTATACACTTGAGAAAGCACGTGAGGCTTTCGATAATTCCCTTACAAGATTAAAACAGTCTCTCAAAACCTCATTTAGAGGAATGCTCTTCTCTCATGATAAAGCCAGCATCACATCAACACTTGCACCTTTAAGGGCTCAACCTGAGTTATACCAAGACATAAAGAACTCCATAAAATAGAACTGTGAGGATTTGCAAGTTTCCAAACAGACCTCATTAAGTATTTTCAAAGGGCCAAGTGTGCCAGTGTACGCATTGGGTACTCTTGAAAAAGTTGAGACCCAAACAGAGGATGAAAGTGAATGGCAATATGAAATAGAAACATGATCTGAAGCTGAAACAAAATCTAAAACACCCATGGTTCCTTTGGAAGATTCTATCATGGTATGGTTGTATTTCCTTATAAGCAATGATGTTAAGCGCAAACACACCCTCGCGCTAGTTATAACATCATGACAATAAACACCTGGGTGTCATTGGGACACCCTAAACTCATCCCAATAGACAATAGTCTTGCAAGAGGAGCCAATGGAAAAAACATTGAAGTTCCAGGTTACTTTAACTACACTACTCAAACAATCGATAGCAATATGGAATTCACATTCCATGTTACCCTAGATTCCCTTAAGTATGATGTCGTCTCCTTGGTGGAACTTGGATAGGTAAATTGTTGTATTCAATAGATGAATCCATGCAAACAGTCACCTTGAACACTCTTGCAGCATGCAATGTACAATTTCTATTTACGGGAGGAAGAAACCTTGCAGGAGCTGAAACTTCCAACATATCTTTTTGAAAAGATTCTTAGGATTTTGGTTGGATTGAAAATTTCAAATAAATCACCACAGATCAAGCACAATTTTATCCAACACTAGAACAAAATCTCATAACCCTCGAGCTATGGGATTTGTTAGGTCAACCAACACTCATAGCACATCCAAAAAGAATAAACTTTACAAAAGACTTGAACATGCCATGTTTGGGGTACCTTGAACATACAATGTATATTGAAACTAACCCCCTTACTTGCAAGTTTTTTGTGGTTGAGTATGTGTTGGAAGCAGATTTGATCTTGGGACATAAATGGACTATCGTTGTCCAAGCACCACTGTGCTTTGCTAGCGATAGAGTCATCATGATGGTCAACGACAAAAAGTTGACAATACCATATTGCAAGGAAGAGGATCCAACTTTAATGGATATCTATGATGCTGAACGCAAAAGGATACAAGCCTCTTCCACAAAATCCCCTCTACACAATGACCTACCATCTGCATCAACGACCGACTCCGATAAAGCATCTACTCCTTCAACCCCATCCTCACTACAAAGTTCAATGCCAAAACCTCGTGATCAACATCTATTCCTATTGCAGAAGTTCCCACAACCCAACCATCTATCTCTAACAAGGAACTCAAAGAAAAGACCCTAGAGTCTATGTATCTTCATCGACAAACCTCACCAAAGGAGACAACCACATGCTCAAGAGTCCTTGTCATCGACAGCCAAAGGAGACAACCACATGCTCAAGAGTCCTTGTCATCGACAGCCACTCCACAAGAGACTCTAGCCTCATCATCGTCAACAATGCTCACGAGTCTCAAACCTGCAGCCTCAGCTCCAACCAAAGACAAGGAGGGCCCCAAACCTTCCAAATCAACCCAAAAGAAAACTCCACCACGACAACCACAATCAAAGTATCTTAATAGTATAAAAATGTGGGTGGAGAAGCAGCTACTTGTAGCTCAAGGCTACTATGAAGGTGCAAATCAAATTTGGGTGCCTCGACAATCAAAGCCTCTTCCTCAACGCAACACTCGGAGGCCAAGGAAAAAGAAAAGTACTCCACAACATAGTCCATAAAATCCTATGCGAGTTCCTCAAAAACTCCACTAAGTCATCAAGTGTGGGTACCAAAAACACTGCTGCAGGCACACAGGTACTACCAAAGAAATACCAAAGCTTGGGTCCCCAAGCACATCACAAAGTCCCCTAAGCTTGCACAAAGAAGGAAGCCTCAGCACCAAGCACATTGGCCACTAGTTTATAATGTTCATCAAAGATGGGTGCCTGTGCATGTGCTTTAACAACAAGGATACTAAGATGGTAATTCCATCATATGGTTGCCAAAATTGCACAATATGAAGAAAACCTAACCACCGACTTCAACCCCAATAGCTTCACCTACAGCTCGACAAGAATGGAGGCCCAAGCAACAACAAATAATTCACTCAACCACTCTCGTGCATTCAGCACCAACATAAGAGCTTGTGTGTTCAAGCAAACAATCAGCAGTCTTACCTACTGCCTCAACAACATTTGAGAAACAAATTCAAGAATCAATACCCATGTCTAAAAAACGGAGACTTATGAGCACATCAAGGACAAAATAATAATGCTCTTGTCGCCCCTCTGGATGTGAGAAATAAGTGCACAAGAAGCTGTTGCTCGCAAGTCATGACCTAGCTCACCCATAAAATCAATTTAAAAAAAAAACAAAAAAACAAAAACTATCAAGGTCAAAACCTACAACTTCACGAGATCAAAACCTGCAATCTCATGAAATTCCATCTCACGGCCTGCATCTTCACGGGATTAGGCCATCTCACGGAATAACCCTTCACAGCCAAAAAACTTGCAATCTCACGAGTTTAGGTTCCTTAGAATTATAGTCTCACGACTTAAGAACTTGCACTTTAACAATTTAAGGCCCATCACGGATTAAGCCATCTCACACATTTACCTTTTCCAATGATCTTCAATAGCCATTGTACATTTGTTAAGCTTATTGCTTACTATTCTTTTGGCTAAATCAATGTAGCAGCTGCTCCCCATCAGTACATATCCATACTCATGCACTGGAGAACATTTGCACCAAAGCCTCACCATCGACAACTTCTAGGTACATCCCTGGATGGGGGGGCCATGGTAGACAGAAGCCTGGTCAATGGTACAACCCATCGCCTAGAATTTTCTTTCAAATTACAAAACTCTCCAAACGATGCTACCATCTTCACAAATCAATGATCTTCAATCCTTCACGAAGATATCTATATTAGGCTCGCAAGTCAACGTAATTCTTTCAATCCTCACCAACAAGTTGCTAATTCAATATAGAGTAGTTCAATAAGAGTCTATATGACTCAATTTTTGTACTTGATGTAAATCTGCTTCATAAAAGCACTTAAATATATATAAAAATATAAAAAGCATATGAACAGAAGATGACAGGAACATGTCCTACTCAACAACATTTGACAAGAATCCTGCCACACAAAGGAATATCATCCAAAGCCAATTACTTCAAATGATGAATGTCACTTCAATGAATCAAATGAGGAACTAAGAATCACTATCTCGTTTTGATGATTAAGTCTACGTTCCTCCGGATCCTTCCCTCTCTTCTCTCCCATTATTAACATCTCTTAGCATCCCCACTAACACAAATCACATGTAACATTGCTTATGATTGCCAAAAACAAAGTGAGCAAAAAGCCCAAAAAAATACTCACACAAATATGCAATCATTCGCAAAAAACTCCACCCCCACCCCGTTAGGAATTCCCAATAAACCACTAACTTCTTCATTCACTAACTAGCTTTTCTTATTCCTTTCGGAGGAACAAAGACCATGGAATGTCACTCAACATCAAAGCAATCAACAAAGCTTGTCCATTCTCCCCACACAAAGATCTTCAACGTGATCACG
>NC_141052.1:60308814-60581314 GCF_041138505.1 Cibotium barometz | reverse complement strand
ACTTAGTTTAAGGGTCACATGAATGAGCTAGTGTAGCAAATTAACAGGAGTTTAAAATTATTGAAAGTAAATCAAGAGTTAGCAAGGTGTCAACAAAGGTTAATCAAGGTTTATAACTGGCCTAAGTCAAGGAAAATAACCAAGCTTAATAAATAAACAGATGACCACACTGTGTCTACTCTAAGAACAAGTTAATACCACGAGCCTAGGGACACAAGAAACATCAGAGTTACAGGAGCCTTTTGCCTTTATTTTTTTTTAATGCACGTGATAATTTTTACACACAATGGCGACCTTCCTAAAGCAAAACTAACATCGATCCTGGTACCATGTTTAACACAAGGCATTATCCAGGAATCTATTAGCTCACTTTAAGCAAGGCTACCCCCTACCAACCAAGGCATCGGTCTGGAGTAGAATACTCCTTGCCTACCAAGTATCAATAAGGCGATAGGCCAACATTAAAGCACATCATAGACTTGTATTGCCATTTATTGTAGGCTTTTTTTTTAAAATCTATTTCTTTTGATCTTCGCTCCTGAACTATAATTTGTCTTGCATCCTTTCGACAAAGGGGTAAAAGCTATGTCCTAGAGGTCAACACACACATGGCCAGGTGTCAAACATTAAGATGGTTTGACCCTAGACCTAAGACAATCGTATTCCAAGGTTAACTAAAGACGTCATGCATTCTCAGGAATATATCCAATAAGGTTAAGCTTATTAATGATTTACACTAGCACGTCAAGCAACTTCAAAAACTAAGTAGTACATTGACAATTTCCATGTGGTCATGCATTATAGTTCATGCAATTAATTGAACAAAAAAAACGAAAGAGAGTGGGTATGGAAGAATTACACCTGTATTTTGGAGATCTCCTTGATTCAATGAGAGAAATGCCCGCAATTTGATGAGATATTTATGTATGAGCGTTGCGGCTATCTCAAGACTTGAAAGCAAACCCACCTCAAACTTTTCAACTTGTACAATCAACTAACAAGCACTATATCTCGAGAGGCACATCAGTGTGAAAAATTAAAGACTCGTTTAAGGAATCCAAACTAGAAAAAATTTAAAAACTCTAACCTACCTACCAGTCACCACACTACTACTGAGGATACGGTAAGAGGATGTTGTAGAGTCCTGGCTCTAGCCCTAAGGCTAAGCCTCTATCTGCATCATCCAAACAAATAAAGTCAACCTCAGTAGTGCCATGAGTTTCATCCGTCCATTCATCATTGTCAGATATTTCCTTTTCATTTTTCCATCCACATAAACTCATCAAGAATGTAACCATGCGAGGATAGTCATCTTGTGGAAAAGGAAAGCATTGGGCTATCGGGGATATGTCCTCTACGGAGTAGGGGTCAGTCATGGTCAATAGGCGAATTAGCCATTCTAATTCCTCAACATTTTCCTCTCTGGCTAGTACATCTATATGATCCCATTCAGTTTCAATTACAGGATAGCACATGTGAAATATCTGAGAAAGGTATAGATGATACCTCTCACCAAAGGTGGATGAAGTGTGTGATGCCTTGCATTTGCCATATCTGCAAACACAGATATAGCATCAGTAGGTTTATGACAGGTCAATCTAGTTCTTGATTGTATACGGATATTTCTCCTCTTTTTGTGCTCTTGCTCTTTTTACTATTTTTTATTTTTCTTTTCTTTGTTTTGTTTTTTTTGTTTTTTTTTAAATGTATGAAGCTATATATATACATCCCCTTGAATTTGGCAATTACATGGTCAGGGGAGAAGGTTATAAGGAGGAAGCATTAGAATGTCGAGCGTGAGTACATGCTCCCCTTTTCCTTGGGTAGATCATATTATTTGCAATGATGTTGCAGCCTCTTGGAACCAATTTGTCCAGCGGGTCATAGGTTGTGAGGTGGGCAGATAGCTTTTTATGACCCTTGTGGCCACATCCAATTGCAGAGATGGTAGTGTACGCTCCCATTGACGAATGGAGAAAATGGTTTCCGACGATACTATTACAAGGGGAGACGTAGACTTATTTGTTTTTTGTTGGGTGTTGACAAGAGTAGGTGTAGAGCATGTAGAAACTTCTATATGAGTGTGTGCCCCTGGCATGAGAAGCTAGAAGCTTCATGTGACTCCCCCCTTCCTGAGCTAGGTGGTATTGATCGATATCGTTTGGGAATCCAAACTAGCTCTGGAAGAAGTGGTGCGGAGCACTCTGTTACCTTTTCCTTACCATGGTCTTGAATTGTCATTGGGGTGGCAACAATTGGTTTGCAAGGTTTTACAGATGATGTAGAGGGATTCAGCTTATGTTTAGGGACCCAAATCTGGTCATTCCCCTCGTAGTACCCTTGGGCCACTAATAATTTTTTAGGGATCCATCGCGATGTTACATTGCCCTTTCTCGGGTGGGTAGCTGCTTTCTTTCTACGAGGCTTCTTGTCTGAACGAGATTGAGCAGGGGAAGTAGCTGTTAACGAAGCTTTTGGGACCCATTTGTATATACTCTTTGGCATAGTAAGCGGAACCTTAGAGACCACCTTGCCTGTTTCCACTCTTGGCGTTGAAGCGTTAGAGGGGTGGCAAACAATCAAAGATGGTTTTGCCACTAGACTTTGTGATTTTTCGTTATCCAGCATTTTGTCCACAGTCAATGGCTTAGGAGCGGGATTTTGAGCGGTCATACTAAGTGTTGGTTCTTGCGTTGTGACTCATCTGGTTGCCCAATCGATATTGCACTTGGTGGCCAACATCCATTTGCGCCCTAAGTTTATAGTGCCTTCCATGGTACCAGCAGGCATAACCAAAAAGCTTTGAATTACGGTCCCCTTGTCATAGGCAACCGGAGTGTGCAGAATTCCTGAGACAGGGGTTTTCTTCTTGTTGATTCCTTGAACTTGGATAGAACTCTTGGATAAAGGTGGTTTTCCAAGTTGACACCACACGCCATATGATAGCAAATTGTGTTGAGCTCCTGTATCCAATAATGCATTATACAGCACCTCCCCGTAAGGACTCTGTAACTCAATTGGGTATCTTAGAGGTGGGTCAGATTCCAGTGCATCCTCCTCTGCTTCCTCGAAGAATACTTGTGTAATTCCCAAGTTGGCTTCTCATTGTGGCGCCTAGCACGCTGTTGACGTTCTTTGGCTTCAACTCTCGCTGTATCTTTTTAAGCTCAGCTTGTTCTTTAGCTGCCTTCTTTTGATGGATTGCATGTAACTCCTCTTGGCTCAGGGGGTCATAGTATCTTTTGAATTTACTCCCATTAAGGAATCCAATGGTTTCAACTCCGTCGAGAGTGTCCACTTTGATGGTACCTTGCGGGGTAATTTCACATACTCTATACGGTCCCTTACCAGCATATTTGAGCTTTTTCTTTTCGTTTCGCACTCCATACATCAGGACTTTATCCCCAACCTTGATGTCCTTGTTCTTTAGGTGGCGATCAAACCATTTTTTCCTTCTATCCTTCTCCACAAGGGCATTGTACACAGCCAATTGTCTTTCTTCATTTAGCCACTCAAGGATATACAGACGCTCTGCTAAGGGATTACCATCCCAACCCTCTTGAGTAGCAACACGAAGACTTGGAATGACAAATTCCCATGGCATGACTGCTTCTTGGCCATATACCATTTTGAATGGTGTGCAATTAATAGCCACTTTGTATGCAGTACGATAGGCCCATAAAGCTGTCGTAAGCTTTAGATCCCAATCCGTGCGATGAGCTTCAACTGTCTTTGTCAAAACAGAGATTAATGTCTTGTTTGTACTCTCGGCTTGGCCATTCGCTTGCGGATAATAAGGAGTAGATTTATGATGGGATATCATGAAATTTGTTGTGAGCTCCTTAATCACTTCATTTATAGAATGCGTACCATTGTCGCTCACAAGTTCAAAAGGACAACCGAATCGTGTGATTATATTTTCAAAGAGGAACTTGGCTGTTGTCCTTGCATCTGCCTTACGTGTCGCTTTCGCTTTAGCCCATTTGGTCATATAGTCAGTGGCCACAATAATATAGCGAGATTGTGTGTTTCGGGCCGCTGGGCTAATCGGACCTACAAAGTCTAAACCCCACTTTTCAAACGGTTGGTTTACTTTGATTGGATGTAGGGGCATGTGATCTTTCCTCTGGGGTTTCTTGTATCATTGGCACTCATCGCAACCCTTCACAAAGAGTGATGCGTCTTGGAACATAGTGGGCCACGAATACCCTGATTGTAAGATCTTTCGCGCAGTTAAGTCTCCTGAGAAGTGACCACCGGCTACGCCCATATGTGCCTCTTGCAAAATGTATAGATACTCATCTTCTCGGGCACAACGCCTAAGAACGTCATCCTTTCCTCTTTTATAAAGAGTCCCGGCTATCAGGCAATAGGGTTCGCATTCTTTGATCAGCTTTCGTGCTAGATCTTTACGAAGCTCCTTGGGTGGAAAGCCATTAACCAAAAAGTTAACAATCTTCTCACTCCATTCAGGCATTGTCTCCACCATGAACAGGGAAGTGTCAGGTAAGTCATCATCAACCTCCGTAGGAGCCTCACCATTAGGTATACGAGACAAATGATCAGCCATAACATGTTTTTTGCCAGGTCTCACAACAACAGTGAAATCAAACTCAAGAAGAATCAATAGCCATCGTGTGATTCTTCCTGTGGAGCATGGTTTGTTTACCAGATACAACAATGCTTGATGATCCACATAGAAAACAAACTTGGTGGCAAGGAGGTAATAACAAAATTTCCTTACTGCATATATCATTGCCAACCCTTCTCGCTCGGTAGTGGTGTAGTTCATCTCAGCATCGTTCAACTGGCGACTGGCAAAGCTAATGGGGTAGTCTAACTTGTGTTCTCCAGGTTGAGTTAACACACACCCAATAGCAAAGTTTGATGCATCAATATGCACATGGAAGAGTAAATCCCAGTTAGGCATTCGCAAGATTGGAGCACTCGCTAAGGCCTTTTTTAATAGCTCATAGGCATGGTCACATTCTTCGGTCCAAATAAACTCGATGAGAAGCTTATACAATGGTCGAGCTATCTCGGCGAAGAATAGAATAAACCTTCGATAATAACCAACATGGCCCATAAAGCGTTGGACTCCCTTATAGTTGGTGGGTGGGGGTAATTCCAGAATGACCTTGATTTTACTCTCGTCAGTGGAAATCCCATTTTTGGACACTATATGCCCTAAGATAACTCCGTGTTTAACCCAGAATTGGCATTTGAAAGGATTCAAGGAGATGCGATATAATCTACACCTTTCAAATATTTTTCGTAAACACATCAAGTGCTCATCCCAAGAGGAATGAACACAAAGATCATCTAAGAAAGCTTCACAAAAGTCCCTTAGATATTCCTTAAAGGCCGTGTTTATCAATCGTTGGAATGGTGCAGGTGCATTGGTCAAGCCAAAAGCCATGACGCGAAAGGCAAACACTCCAAACTCCGTGATAAATGCTGTTTTAGCTTGGTCCTCGACTGCAATTGTGATCTGATTGTAACCCGAGTACCCATCTAAAAAGCTATATGCCTCCTTGCCTGCCACTCTTTCAAGCACATGTTCAGAATATGGCAAGGGGTAATGATCCCTTCTGGTGGCTGCATTAACCTTTTTGAGATCAACGCACACTCTGAGTTTCCCATTCTTCTTTGGTACGATGACTATCGGAGAAACCCATTCTGAGTGCTCAATAGGGTATATGAATCCACATTTTACAAGTTTTTCAATTTCCTCTTGTACAATCTTTGCGTACTTAGGATTCATTGGGTAGGGACGTTGCTGGACTGGTTTAGCAGTTCTAATCATTGGAATCGTGTGTTGCACCACCGAGGGTGGAACACCCTTCATATCATGATATGTCCAAGCAAATATGTCCTTGAATTCTTTAAGAAGCTTCGTAAGTGCAGCTTCTTCCGCCTTGGTGAGGTCTTGAGCAATAAAAACTGGTTTAGACTCCTCACCCGGATCTGCTAAGTCTATCTCCTTAACTATCGCAGGGCCATCGTAGACACCGCTACTCCCATTGGTAGGCGTTCGTTGGGCTTTTGTGTAGACCACTTTACATTCCCCTGTGGTAAATGATTTGAAATGCTCGGGTGCGGGGTGTAAGTCTACTGGTTCTTGTTGTGCCAGGCTTTTTTCTTTCAATTCCGCTTCCTTTTGTTGTTGAGCCAACTCTTGGTTTTGCCGCCTTCTTGCAGTACGACTTAGTTTCGGCTTCTCTTCGATTTCTAATTGGGCGACGTCATGAGGTTGCGAAATACACCACATGACACTTTGGAGGTATTGTCCCCAATTATCCGCTAACTTCCGATGAGCATCAATGGCTCCTACATAACTAAGCCATTCTGCAGTGGATCTTTCCTTGTTTATTGCAGTGCGTACATTAGCTCGATAGCGTTGGCGCTTATGTCTCGTTTTCTTCTTACCAAGTTTTTGATTTTTGTTTCTATCAGATTCGAACTCACTTGGTCGGTCTTCACTTGTGTCCCCCTCACTCTCGGATGAACTGTAGGAGGTCATTGTCCTAGGCCTTGAGCACCTTGCTTCCACATTTGGGTGAATATTTGATTCATTTTTCCCCTCAGGCTCAGGGTCAGTTTCTTCTTGAGATTCATACTCAGAGTTGCATTGGTCAGAGTCTTCGCTACTTTCAGTGTCGGTGGAGTTTGCCACTTTCTCGCCATCAGGAGTCAAGTTCATAACACCTATCATGTTTATTGGCACTAACGGTGGCATATCTTGCCCCTCACGTGTTACCCAACTTGTGCCTCTATTTTCCCATGTGTCTATGGTTGCCGCTAGGTGTACCCAATCCACATTATCCGACTCAGTCATACCTGGTAGGACATCCATATAAGGAGAATCTTTCCCATCATCAGTCTCTTTTTTGCATGTATAGCAATACCTTAATGGGGCAGAGTGAACGGTGGTATCCGATGGATTATCAATGATAACCTTGCTTCCTAAAGGATGTGCACGATCATTCTCAAGATCAACTCGAATGACAGAGTCCTGGAATTGTAGGTAGACATGGTTTTTCGACCAATCATGCACCATTTGTGCTACCCTCATGAAAGGACGTCCTAAGATCATTTGATATGACATAGGATGCTTGGAGAAATCCATTACAATGAAGGTATGTTTTACCTTGTATCCCAGAACCTTGATCTTAAGGTCCCTTAACATTCCAATAGGTTTAGCAATAGTTCTGTTTGCCATCTTAACCACTATGTTTGTGACTTCGAGGTGAGGTCTCCCCATTGATTCCCAACAGTTTTTAGTCACAATGCTCACTCCAGCACCACCATCAAGGATTCCCTTTAGAGTTAATCCCTTGATAGTAATGGGGAGGGTTGCATTAGATTCGTCACCTTCAAAGTATTGTCCCAACTTGTTCACAGGTATTTCAACGACCGAGTTTTCATCTAGGTTGGGTTGTAGATCCCAATGTTCCTCCTCATCTTGAAGCGTGTCGGGTCTATCCATATTTGCAAATTGTGGTAGCCCCGCCTTTAGTTCTCCATTGAGAAATGCCCGAAGAGCTAAGAATAGCTCAGGATCTCCATATAATTTGGATATGATCGTGGTTCTGATCTCAGAGGACATAAAATCCATTAGCTTGGACACATTCAATGGTACTTTTCGAGATATCGCCCCTTGACTAGGGACTGGTGAAGATGGAATCACTTCCTCTTCAATAGGGTCAGGCATTCCCTCACTAAACATTCTTTCTAGCAGGAAGGGTGGTTGCCCACTTCCTGATGTCCTGTCCTCACTTTCTTCCCGAATGATACTAGGTATAGCTAACGGTTTATGGTTCCTGTGAGGCTGAACTTGCGTAGGAAACACTGTGTCTGGAATTTTGATTTTTCTCAAGTTTGGCTCCAGTTCTCTTTGTGTTTCTTCCACCAAACCCCTTAAGTGTTGCACTTGTTCAATCTCCTCAACTGGGTTTGGGTAAGTACCAATCTTTTTCTTGAGGGTTTTTGGCCCACGTGGCTTGTCTTGGGGAGTCTCAGTCAGTTTGGGTGGTCGAGAGGGCATTAACTGACTTGGTTGTGGGGCCGAGGAAGTTTCCTATGTATTCGCTTGATTCTCCTTCGTTGAGCTCCCGAGTGGGTTCCTCCCTTAAGGTAGTGGCTTTGGTCCCCATGGTTTCTATTGAATCGGAATCATCTTCAGGATTATTCATATACACGGGGTCGTCTCCTGTCCCTATGTTAGTCTTTGAACTAGGCTTGGAGCTTGTGGCATTAAGCGATCTCTTCCATCGTGTTTTCTTTTTCTTTGCCTGAGCGATTGATGCAGTATCCCTCTCTTCAAGAATGTAGTTTTGATTTTGAAGCATTGACCGTGTAACTACATTCGCGGGTACAACGGGTGTGGTCCCTCGTGCCTGGTTGGTGACCTCAACCAAATTCAATGGCATAATCTTGGGTGCATTAGGATTATGTGGACATTGAGCAATCAAATGATCTATGCTACAACGATTACATGTAAGTACCGGCATTCCCGATGTGCTCCCTTGATTTGATTGCATCTGAGTAGCGATCTTCTGTAGCCTATTAGGACACTCCGCTACACGATGCGGTCCACCACAATCACAGCATTGAAGAGGTGGTCTCCTCGCCAAGGTATTAAGGTTTTGCCCTCTTGTGCGAGAGCAGCCGCTTGATATACAAGCTTGACTTGCCCAAAATGATCCTCCATGTAGTACTGGGGAATCATTTCAAACGTATCAATCCCGTATGGAGCAGTGGGATCTATCTCCTCTTCATAATCCCCACACGCACTATGTGACTCACAACCCATCTGGTTTATTGGGGTAATCCTTGGATGTGGAGGTTGTGGTCCTAACACTGTCCTAAGCACACCGAACACCATTGTTGCTCTCTTCTTGGGTACATATGGCTATTCTGAGGAGCTCGATTACCCCTAAAGTATTCTTGGAGAGCCTTAGTAAGGTCGGTCACAGACATTTCGGATATCTTGGGCTCCTTGGCAATAGGTTTTACTGTCATTGGCTCGTGCCCAGATACTTGCGAACTAACGGATTTTGTTTCTGAAGACACCTTTTTACCTGCAATCATCAAGTTGTCTTCTAACTGGATTGCATTGGCAGTGACTGCTTCCCACGTTGTAAGACCTCTAATGACTAGGCCATTGTAAATGTCCTCGTGGCGCAATCCTCGGATGAATCTATCGAGGAGTTGGTTGTTATTGAAGCGTTCATTGGGAGTGCAGCGAGAATTTAGATGCTTCAATCGACTTATAAAGTCTCTTACTGACTCCCCCTCCTCGCGTTCAGCTTTTTGGAGTTGAGATGCTACTCCCCAAAGCACACCCTCATGTATGTATTCTTTCAAGAACAATCTCTTGAGAGTGGGGTAGTGAGTGCGCTCTTCAACCCTTAAGGTTCGATACCAATCTCCGGCCTTCCCACTCAAGGTTAAGCCTAAGGCTTTACACTTATGCAGCTCATTGTGCTCTTCCAAGGAATCACACACGTGTTCAAAGACTTCAATGTGCTTCCTAACATCCTCGTTACCACTGAAGTTTTGAGTGAGCTTAGACACTTGTACTGCCTTGCTTCTAGGTTCTCTCTCAGGCATACCCCGCATGTTTTCTGCAATAGATCATCCGATCGTCTGAGCAAACGCAGCGAGATCACCTAGGTGAGCAGGCATAGCTGGTGGAGGCACTTCTGGGATATCCTGGCTGATAGGAGTTGGCGTTGGTCTGAGTATGTTGGCAAATGACGTAGGATATGATATGTAGCTAGGCCTAGCTCCTCTTGGATAAGGGTTGTGATAAGGCGGTCATGGAGCATACGCCATTGGCATACTAAGAGGCGTAGGAGCTACATGAGCATTAGCAGCGATAGGTACATATGGTTGATAGGCACTAGCACGCACTGTTGTAGGTACTGTTCCACTAGGTAGCGGCATCGTACTAACTACAGCGGTAACAGGTGCGCTTTCTGTCATGCTCATCATTGGGGTAGGCATTGTGGATTCCTTAATGGAAAGTTGAGCCAAGGTTGGAAAGCTAAAGTTACTGCTTGTGGGCTCAACCTGCATTGAGACTCCAGGCGAAACAACATACGAAGGGTCTATGGGACTCACCGAGGGAGTCTCCAATTGTGATAGGGTTGGTTGTTTGGCCTTGCCCGTATCCAAAAATCTCATAGAGCCAGTGGAAACTAGGTTCACTCCCTTATTTTGCCTCTCAAATTGGATAATTCTATGAATCACCTCACATATCATGTGTTGTTGCTCCTCTAGATTAGTGGCGCTAGATGTAGATCGTAGGACTTCTAACCAACCTACATGGTATGTGTAACCCGTGTATAGGTCAGTTAGAGTCTCTGTGTGTAGATCATATTCCCAATTTTCATTGAGAAATATCCCATCTAGACTTGGTGTGCCAAACGGTTCTTTTGAAGTGGACGCAATGTCACTTCTTATGGATTGGCTTCTAGGGACCTCTACTTTAGGAAGAGCATCGGAATGTGGTAGCTCAGTAGGGCCCTCATTAAACGAAGTGGGTAGAATATCCACATGGACACTCTTTGGGAGGGTAGGGTCTACATAAGATGTGAATGGCGAATCTACTACCCCTCCTTCCTCATTTACTTCGCTTATCGCATGTTCATAGCGTGTAGCTCTACTAAAGGTCTCTATTAGACGACTAAACATGCTAGATCCGGGTTGTGGGGCCCACACTGGCATGTTTTGGCTTGTCTCCTCAGGGTTCTTGGTAGGGTGCCCTTCCATGGCTTCTGAGTCAGAGGACGAGTCACTATCCACTATTCGTGGATCTTGGGTTGCACTCCCTTGGGTTCCAGCCGCGAAGGCCAAGATGCCAACGTGGAGGGATGGTGTGAGCCTGCGTAAACTAAAACACTTTCTAGTGGTTCAGGCTCTAGCACCCGACCAGAACATAGATGCATGTGACGTGGTTACCCACGTGCATTGGTAACTACCCTTGAAGCCCACACAAGTGGTTTCTTAGGTGTTTCGCACCATGTTTTTACTTGTTTTTAGATTGTTTTTAACTCGTTTTTGACCCCCTTACTTACGGTCGAACTCGAACTAGGGCGTGTGATAGCTCGAAACAAGCGTATCGTTCAAAGGATCCTAGCGTGCTTTACAGCACCGTGTTTGCCTATCCGGAGCTCTCGTGGTCCTCAAAACAGTCCGTTTTCCTATGGGGGAAGGAGCGAAAGCCTATTTGCTTGTGGAGGAAAGGGTGAGGGATTTATCCCACATGCTCACTTTACTCCTTGGGGAGTGGGCTACATATAGGGCACAACTTCCCATAAGCTCTCACTTGAAAGAAAGCTATGGAGGCTCACTCTCCTATATATATATATATCAAAAGACTGAGACCGAGGCCGGGGTCGTGGGTCAATTGGGGTTCTTTCTTTTCAAAAAAATTTTCTCCAATTAGAGAATCTTTCCTCTCTTCCTCTCCACACGTTTGGTTCTTTCTTTAAAAATAAAATTTAAATTTTTTTGTTTTTTTATTTTTTTATTTTTTTTTTAAATTTTTATTTTCTGTTTTTTTGAGATAAGTTTTCTAGGGTTTCTTTAGGGTTCAGCCTTGGCCGCGGCGCAGTTCGCACACAGCACAGATCTGGGGATTCAGAAATCCCCTCCCCGCACGCAGATAACCAGACAACAGAACGCACGCCCACACGCGGAGCGGAAAAATAACAAAAGAAACAGAAATGCAGAAGACAAATTGCAGAAACAGATTGTAAAACACAGAAACACCTCAACAACAAACACACAGTCGCTTTCCTACAGTGTAGATTAAACTTCACGCAGCAGCCAAGCTGCAAACTGGAGCTTGGTGCAGGGCAACTCCCCGGCAGCGGCGCCAAAAATGTGCGCTTTTGCCGCACAGGTCGTAGCTGGGGACTTGCCAAACACCGTATGCGAGCCACGAATGGCTGCAAGCATACAACCAGGAAGGCAAGCTCAAAACAGAATGCAAAAGGTGTGTCACTCACCGCTTAACTGCCGCCTTGAAGGATTCCCGCGTCGCAGCCGTGAAGGAGGAGCCGCCGTCGCGCCGCTCTACCGCCTCGCCGCCGCCGCCGTGCCGCTACACAGTGCGCTCGATCGCTCTCTCACTCTCTCTCTCTCTCTCTCTCTCTCACACACACACGCAGGAGAAGGAAACCAAGGAGATAAGGCAAGAGCACTCTTGTATTCACAACACATGAGAATGAGGATTTTAGGGTTACATTTGACTCTTATAGGTGACTTGGCCGTTCACACTTGGGCGCCCATACATGGCCGGCCGATCCTAACCCTTATCCTACTGATATTCAAGGTGCGCCTCTCATCGGCGATCACCCAATCCCTTCATCCTTAACATATGGTGCCGACAAGCCCGGCCCATGACTCAGAATATTTAAATTAATGACGTAAAACATAGTACGTCTCAATGTCCGTCATCATAAGTTAACAAATTGTCTTCCCTTTAGGGTGTTTTCCTTCAAGTTTATGCTAGTACCAAAACAAATCTAGGCTCAACGGCGGTACCAAGCCAAGAAGCTAAGGTGAAGAAAATAATTTATTGAGCTTTGATTTTACAATTCAAACCATATGCATGTTATGAGTTATGTGTTGAAGATTTATCACTAGATGTTGGTCAAGGCTCTCTTGAGCATGGTGGGGAAGTAGAATCTCCAAGTGTTTCTAGTTGGATGTAAGAGGAAGAGAAACATAGCTTTGATGATGGTTTTCCTTAAGATTAGTAGGATGTGTATTGCCACTAATAATTATTGAGAGGGACAAATGTGACTTTGGAGAGCTAGCATGCTTAGTCTTATCTCAATATCATTGCTTGTATCACCCACTTGACCTCATCCCTTACATCACTCAATCTTATCTATTATAGTCACACTCTTTCCAACTCAGGGGCAGATCACACGGCAAAATGCCGTGTAAAAATGGCCCATTTCTACTCGCCATCAGTGGCCCGTGAGTGTGAGAAAAAATGACCCATTTCTGCTCGCCATCAATGGCCCGTGAGTGTGAGAAAAAATCAACACGGAATCATCAAAAGTAGTGCTTTTTTTTTTAATGAGAAAACTACTTGAATCTTACAAACCCGCCCTCCAAAACCACGAAAATCTGGCAAAACCACTTAGTATTTTTGCAAAACGGCCCTGCAAAACTGTGATAGCCTAGAGTTAATGGAACATGCACCTACTTTTCTTGGAACTGCCATCTCTGCATGGCCTGAAGCCATGGTCACCGAAGGTTAGAAATGTGCAAATTTTGGCCTCAGTGCGATCTGCCTCTCACCTGTTAAACTCTCAAACCATTCAAACTTCCACATGTATATATGCATACACACACTCACACATACACACACACACACGCACACACACTTGCTCCAAGAACTTACATCAGCCAATGAGTTTATAGAACTCACAAAAAGGTGTTCAATACATGTGCCTAATATGCCACTCCTAAAGTTACTACCTCTATGCATTAAAAGACGCCTTGGATGAAAAATGTCTTTAGAACCGACGCATGAGCTACACATTGCCCCACTCCACGATGATGAACATGGAAACCACTCATAAAGGGAACACGAACTCACTACTTTGTACAAACCTCCCTCCAAGCTAAAAACTAATTTCTGGCACCCCTTAATGATGATACTTGAAAGGGGACATCGTGAAGGCAAGGCCACTCGTGAGTAGATGTTAATCTTACTCCATATTTCTACTTCTTGAAGCACTAGTCCACGGATGAGGAACAAGTATCTTTGATACTATTTTAATGTGATAAGAATAACAACTAGAAGATCTGTGTCCAATGGGTGCTTATGTTCTTCCCTCACGAGCCAACTTTCAAAGTGTGTGTATCTACTTTGTAAAGTTTCCCATGTTTTCTAAATTTTGCAAAGCTTTCTCGTTGCCTTAATCATAGGGTGTGGGTTGGTGGCACCATGGCTCTCATGCAGCTCTAGTGCTCCTCCTCCTCCTCCTTAATATCAATCAGATACTGATCGTCCTCCTCCTCCTTAATATCAATCAGATACTGTGTGAGAAGGCACGCCCCTGGACGCGGAAGTGGTCAAGCAAGGCGGCGGCCCCGAGCCGGCAGCAGGAACGCAGAGTATCAGCCTCTTAAACATAGTCTGCCATGTCACTCGCCTGGCTTCTCTACGTACCAGCAGCGCCTGTCACATGAAGTACTGGAGTCATTGAACTGTCTGACTGTGAGCATGGCAATCTTGATTGAGCAAATACAAGAGATCTGGAGGTGATACTTTGAAGTCGAAAACCAATAACAAAACTCGTAATGATTCCTTTGATAGATACTTTGTCTAAGGAATGATTAAGGAACGGGAATGATAAAAAGAGATTGACCTTTAATATAAAAAGAGATTGACCTTTACTATATAGATACTTTGTCTAAGGAATGATTAAGGTACGGGACATGACAAATACAGACTTATTACTACACCAAGTATCGATCAGCTTGATACGAACATGGGCTTCAACACTCATTGGTTCCTGGCATCAATTGTAGAGCAGGCTTTTATAGCTGACGGCTTACAGTGGCCGGCGTCAAAAGGCATGATGCCTGGGGCCCTTTGTCACCTATATTGATCTCAATTTTATGAAACACCATGCACTTAAAGCATTGCTTGTCACAAAGGCCCGTAACCACGGCCATTGATTGTACGGAGGTAGTCCAAACAATGACATCGTTAACAAGGAGTTTAAGAGTCCCTAAGTGATGGGTTCAAAATTCAAATCTTCCCCTATGCAAGTGATGGCAATTTCCAGCCAAGTCAAAAAAAAAAAAACATTGACATCACTCTTTCAAAAAAAAAAATTGACATCACTCTTTCAAAGCCTCGTTAAGGATGGTGTGATTCTCGTAGGGGAGAGCGCTGTATTTCACATTCTTTCTAACTCCCGGAAGTTCCCTCCTTCAAAACTTGTCTCTAATAAATCTAAGCAAAACTAGAAATTCCTCCCCATTGTGAATACGCCTATCAAATATATTAAATGACATTTCCTCATATCAGAAAATGTCGTTTGTCTATCAAATGTATTGAATGACATTTCCTCACATTTGTTAATTCCTCATATCAAGAAATGTAGTTTGTCTATTAAATGACATCAAACATCTGTGGGCTTTGTCAGGGTTTTCCCATCCCATTTTGCCCCCTTTCTTTGGCTATCTTTCTTTCTAACCTTTTGCTGGCTTCTCTCATTCTTTGGTGGATCGCTCTTCTTCTCAAGCTTATTATCAGTGTTCTACTTGTGGTTAGCTTATCTTATTTTTGTGTTGTCTTTCGATCATCGCCGTCTGTTGTTGGTCTGTCAATCATTTGTTTGTGCCCACCTACTTCTTTCTGTCCGATGGTTTAGGAACTCTCTCTCTCTCTCTCTCTCTCTCTCTCTCTCTCTCTCTCTCTCTCTCTCTCTCTCTCTCTTATGTTCTATGTTTTGTTTTGGTTTTCAAGTTTTTAATCATTCCCAGGTATATGTGTATGTACAATTGATAGGCGTGCTACATTACATATGTACAACGAGGGTTTAAGGATTTTGACTTGCCAAGGGGCTCACTGAGCGAAGGAAAAGAACCAATTTCCCATCCTCACAAAAGCCTTCACGTCATGGCCATCAGCTTTACTGGTACACTTGTTTGAGCTTTTCCTGTTGAACCTTGGGGTTGCTTTTCGTCGATGCCCCTGAAGTGTGTGTGTAGCTCTGTTTGGGTTTTAGCACCATGTGTGGCTCTTCTGTGATGGGAACAAGGATAGGTAAGACCACAACACATGGGCAAGGTATTGCCTCCTACTACTTGTTGTCCATGGATTCTTTCAACTTCTGTGGAAGGTGGAGTCGATGCATGAGTCAAGGCCCAAGGGGCAAGCCACTGCTCTCCATTCATGCGAAAGCTTTGGAGTTTACATTGAAGGCATGGCTTTAGGTCTCCACTTTATCTTTGGTTTGACATGTGATGTTGTTCAAGAAGTCAAAAGCTTACTTAAACATTTGCCAAATCATGTACCACCAAGCCTTCCCTTAGAGCTATAATGGCAACTCCCCGATGTGGTAACACTAGCTTCTTATCAATGAGAAGGCACGCCCCAGCTTCAAGTGTGGACAAGGACATGGTCAAGCAAGGCCCAAAGCTAGCACCACGTCCATGTAAGGCCTAGATCCAGAACCATGTCCATGTAGTAAGGCCCGGAACCGACAACATTAATTTAGCTTTTTAAACATAATCTATCATGTCACTTGGGTAGTTTCTATACTAGTATCTATTAGGTACTGCTCCCAAAGTAGGCATGCATTTGGATGCCCACTATAAGCCGTTAGCTATAAAAGCTTGCCCTACAATTGATGACAAGAATAATTGAGTGTTGAAGCCCATGTTGTTCATATATCAAGATAATCAATACTTAGTGTAGTAATAAATCTACCTTTATCATTTCCATACCTTAATCATTCCTTAGACAAAGTATCTATTAAAGGTATCATTACAAGTTTGTTATTGGTTTTGACTTGAAAGTATCACTTGTTTGAAAACATGTAACTCTAAGTTGGTGCTTTGTCCAAATATATTAATAAATCTATTTTTCTCATGTCCGTACCTTAACCATTCCGTAGACAAAGTATCGAGTTTTGTTATTGGTTTTGACTTGAAAGTATCACTTGTTTAGAAACATGTAACTCAAAGTTGGTACTTTGTCCAAATCTCTTGTATTAGCTTAGTAATCCTAAATCAACATTTTTGCTCAATCAAGATGCATCTTGTGTTCACCATGCTGAATGATTTGCATGTCACCTATGATCTCAATTTTATGAAACACCATGCACTTAAAGCATGTAGACCTCAAAAAGATCAATGCTGCCACCATTAGGGACCACTATCCCTTACCTTTCACGAAACATGTGCTAGAACAAGTAGCAGGAAAGGAAGCCTACAACTTCCTTGACGGATTCTCTGGATACAATTAGGTGCTGATCAATCCCAACAAGGACCAGCACAAAACAACATTTGCCAAATTCCCCCGGAACCTTCCAACATCTCATGTGTACAACTTATAAGAAATATCTTTGGAAATTCCTTGAGTTGTTCATGGATGACCTTTGTGTCAATTCTTCCTGGAAGGGGCACCTTGCATGTTTGCAAAAAGTGCTAGAAAAGTACAGGCTATATCGTATCGCATTAAACCCCCTCAAATGCCAATTTTGGGTTCAACATGGAGTGATCCTGGGACACATTGTCTCCAGGCATTATCTCCAGGCAAGGAATCTCTATTGAGGGACAACAAAGTGCGGCTCATCTTGGAGTTGCCGCCACCCACTAACTTCAAAGGAGTCCAGTGCTTTATGGGACATGTCAGCTACTATCAACGATTCCTTTTTATGTACACTAATATTGCTCAACCTCTTTACGGACTCCTCATTATCTTCGAGTGGACTGATGAATGCCAACAAGCCTACACTACACTCAAAAAATCCTTGGTAAGAGCTCCGGTTCTCCGGTCCCCAAACTTAGACATCATCTTCCATGTCCACAGTGATGCTTCACCCTTTGCTATAGGATGCGTGCTGGCCCCAACCAAGGGAACACAAGATGGATTTCCCATAAGTTTTACCATTCACCAACTTAACAAAACTAAGCGAAACTACACTACGACTAAGATAGAGGGATTAGCTATGGTCTACACCATCAAGACGTTCTGCCATTATCTTATGCAACTAAGTTTGTTTTCTTTGTAGACCACCAAGCCCTTTTGTAAATGGTAAACAAGCCCTGTATGATAGGCAGAATCACCCGATGGCTACTTATATTACTGGAGTTTGATTTCATCGTTATAGTGAGGAAAGGTTCTCAGCATGTCCTCGTAGACCACATGTCAAGGATTCCTAACGGTAAACAACCGATGGGAGTAGATGATGATTTACCAGACACCACCCTGTTCCAACTATGTTCAATTCCTTAATGGCTAGGAAGTGGCTCACTTCTTAGCTAATGGTTATAGATCCCCTCCTCAACAAAGACTGCGCCCGTCACTTAATCAAATAAGCAACCCCCTACCAACTCGCAGGCCAACTTTATAAGCAGGGAAAAGATAAAATTCTCCGACGTTGTGTCCGGGAGACAAGTATGCATTCCTCCTTGAACAAGCTCACTCTACCTGTGCTAGGGGGGACACTTTGCAAGTAGATATCACTGTTTGTAAGGTCCTCAATGACTGGGTTATGGTGGCCCACTCTAATGGCTAATGTTGCAAAATACATCAAATGGCGTGATGAGTGCCAGTGTTGTATAACAATTCCCTACTTCAAGGACCACATGCCCCTAAACCCCATCGTGTCCTTATGACCATTCAAGAAATGGGGCATAGGTTTCATCGGACCCATTAGTCTGGCAACCAAATACACTCAAGCTCGATACATAATAGCTACTATGGACTATTGCACCAAGTGGATAGAAGCTCGTGTAACCAGCAAGGCTGATGCTAGATAGACTGCTAAAGTTCTCTATGAATCAGTCATTACACGTTTCGGTTTCCCCATTGAGCTTGTCAGAAGCGACAATGGGACGCACTTCATTAATGAGGTATTTCAATTCCTCTTGCAAGAGTTCCTTGTCACTCATAGGAAGTCCCCATTATGACTAAAATACCTTGCAAGAGTTCCTTGTCACTCATAGGAAGTCCCCATTCTGACTAAAATTGTGGAGGCCAAACGCAATGATTGGGAGTTTTCGGCTGCACTTTGGGCTTATAGAACTTCTTACAAGGCAGCAACCAATGCTACCCCTTTCAGTTTAACCTATGGTACTAAAGCGGTCATACCCATGGAGTTCTTAGTCCCTAGTTTACGTGTCACAGTACAAGAAAATCTCACTTGAAATGTCTTAGGCTATCACCTTTTTGAGCTTGAAAATCTTGACAAAACACGCCTTTTAGCTGTATGCAACATGATTGTCGAGAAGCTAAGCCACAAACAATGGTTTGACGACCAGCTTAAGGATAAACAAATGAATGAGGGCGATATGGTCCTCTTATTGAGTACCAAGACATACATAAAGAAGCTCAAGCTTAGAGGCTTAGGACCTTTCCTAGTCAATTGAAATAACACCACAAGGTTGATTGCACATGGAAACAATGGATGGTGTGGAAATGGATGGTTACTTCAATGGTAGCAAACTTAAATGCTACTACGGCTCTCTTTCACAGAGGCCAACTTGAAAGCCATCCACAATAAAAAATAGCAAAAGAAAGACCATGAGGATATGAAACGAGTTGCACAAGAAGAAGCCAAAGCAAGGCAAGATAAGCTTAGGCAAAGACATATCATGGTCAATATAGCCCAAGTGGTCGACCTTAAAGAAGATGTCTGGGAGGTGAAGCCTGCTTGGTTGTGGTTTAGGAATGACCACCCAGACAAGCTTTGTCTAAAAATTAGCTCTTGTTGATATAGGGGCTAGTTACAATTTGATGTCCTATGATACTTGGAGTTCCCTTGGGGCATCTGCACTCAACGAGACCTCTGAAGTGCCACGGGCGTTCGAAGTTTGCCACTGTCGTTCCAACCTACCCAGTGGAATTCTGCGACCGTTCCTTCCTCTGGTCAACTGCCATGCCCGTTTAAAATTTGCTATGGCTATTCCAAATCTTACTCAAAGCCCATGCCCATTCAAAGTATTCCTCAACCGTTCCTTCTCCAATTTCATGAGTGAACGCCTGCTCCCTTCTCCAATTTGGGAGCCCCTACCCATTCGTTCTTGATTTTCTCGTGCTGCGGCTGTTTGTTGGGCCTTCCATAGCCGTTCCTTTCTGATTTCATGAGTGAACGCCCGTTTCATTTTGTTTTTTGGAAGCCCGCAGCCGTTCGTTGGCCTTGTCATGGCCGTTCGCTAGCCTTTCCCGGCTCGTTCCCTTAGACTGACCATTTTCCACGGTCGTTCATTCGAATTGCCACATGATCGTTCCCTCCAAACCCCATGGTTGTTCCCCCTGGATATGCCACGGCTGTACCCTTCTGCCAAACTTATAAATAAGGTCCCTAATCCCTCATTTCCTCACTTTCAGCTCTTACCCTAGCCAAACTCTTGCCCTTTTTCTCTTGAACTCTCACACCCATCCACCAGCCCAGTACCATGTTTGACACTTCTGACTCTTCCACGGAGGTTCTCCATCTTACCACCATCAGGGGAAAGAGACCTGTAGGTGGCCGCTTTGAGGAGTATGCTAAGCACCCCACTCAGCTTTCTCATATGGGGGAGGTTCTCTCATGAAGCAGGTTAATGGCCACACGGTCCATTCCCTCATGAGTGAAGAACAACCACAAGGTGGAGCACAAGCTCCTATATTTCATTGGGCCGTGTTATAGGGCCATAGCCTCAGATCATGCTATTGAGAAGCTTGGCCTGGGCAAACTGCTAACTTTAGAGCCATGGGGGTCAGAACTCTATAAACATACTTGCGCGATGCCCCCTTCGAGGGCCCTACCGACGGAAGCAGCGTCAATCTGGCACGGGGCAGGGATCCACACTCGGGGCCTCGCCCACGGATATCTGAACAAGAGACTAGCCCGACAGTTCCTCCAAAATCGAGCACGGAAAAACTTCCCTTGCCTGGAAGGCACGGCGATTCCACTTTTGCGAGACACAACCGCTGATTCCCTCCCACAGAATAAGGGTCTTCCTCTAGGACTTAATCTAACTAACATAACTTAATCGTAACTATTTGTATCGCAGGAATCCCTCGATTGAGCCTATCAGTCCATGGGTTAGCCAACCGCCCAACCACTGTATTGGTGGGATTCCTTTATAAAAAATTGGTTATGTTTTGCCTGGGTACCGAGGAAAAGAGTTCCCAGGCCCCCTAGCCGGCGCTTCAAGCAAAATTTAAGGTAGGCATACCACTTACACAGCCAATATGAAATTGCCATTATAATAGATTTGGCTGTCTTTAAAACAATCTTTCAATGAAATCATAGTATTACTGATCATAATCCTCCAAAATATTGAGCTCATTGGTAGGCATACCACTTACACACCCAATATGAAATTGCCATTATAACAGATTCGGCTGTCTTTAAAACAATCTTTCAATGAAATCATAGTATTACTGATCATAATCCTCCAAAATATTGAGCCCATTGGTTTACAAAATATATCATCCGGACTCTCCGTTGAAGACCAGCTAGTCAACCAACGAGATCCAATATCAAAATTCAGTTCACAAAAGTCGTTCTTTTCATTTCATCTGTATCTTCCTCGACGTATGCATGGGTATCCAACCGTGAGCCCGTGCATCACCTGGTTAGAACCCTCTAGGATCCTACTTAGGTGTCTTAGCACTTTACTCAGGGACCGCTTCGTCGGTCCTCACCCATCGTACCGGAAGCGCACCATTTTAACCATACCGAGGTTGGTCAAGACCTTGGCAGGCTTTGCCACACGAGCGACATCCCTCGATGACTCCCTACCAGATGTTGCAAAAATGAGGCTCTTCTTAGTTAAACACATACTAAATGCTTCCTCCAATATTTTGGTAAAACGGTCCTTTAAAAGAAAACAAAGGTTCTATGCAAGTAGAATTCCCGGTTCGAGATTGGTTCACAAAACCCTTTTTCCTTAATCCATATTTTCTTAATGAGAGTGATTGATCTCTCATCAGGGTAATCTACCCATCATTTGACTGAATTTCCAACTAGATTCTTGGTGATTTCAGTTAAGGAAAAACTACGCTAATTCAACGGTAGTCTATTCTTTGTGTCAAGAATTGGAACGAGATTTTTGCTTGATTCAGATGGAGAGATGGGCAAGTAGTTTATTGACCACCATTCTCACAGTCGTGGTTTAACCAAAATTATTCGGTTTACTTCTATCTTTGATTCTGAAGGATTTTCTTCAGAGATAAATATTTATTGTACTTCTAACTATAAAGAAAATTCTAACTTTATGAATTTCATTACTTCCTAACCATAATAAATTAAGAAATGGTTCTATACGAGAATATCGGGTTTTTATAAAAAATGCTCTTCTTCCATTAATCTAATTTTGGGTAAATATCAATTTGGTGATTTATCCACATAAAATATCTAAGAATATTCTTTCTAGCAATTTAATTATCAACCCTAATTTTCTAGGTGGAATTATGGTAAAAATTCCTCTTTTGTCACCAAAATTTAATTTAAACCTTTCTCTAGTTAAAATACCATAAAAATTCTTCTTTTAATTAAATACAAATATCTAATTTTTTGAATATGCTTAAAATTCTCCTTTTTATATTTAAATGATTGAATTCCAAATGTCATGGGAATTCCTCTTTTATCATTTAAAAATTTCTTATGCATAAAATAAATTTATCTAAAATTTCTCTTGAAATTAAATAAAAATATCTATTATTTTAACATACCAAAAATTTCTCTTTTATCATTTAATTACTTGGATCTCAATTATCATGGGAATTCCTCTTTTCGCATAAAAATAAATTTACCAAAAATTTCTCTTTTCTTTTAATTAATTATTTATGCATAAATACTAAAAATTTATTTCACATGAATATGATGAAAATCATTCTTTTTGCATAGGGTGTCCAATCCTAGAATATGGTAGGAATAATACAAAAGAATGAGGGTCTATTTATAGGTGAGGGAGGCCTCTAACTGAGTCCAACTGGGCTCTAGAATTTTCCAGCTTCAGTTTGACTGAATTTGGACAAGATTTGGACCAGTTTAGCTCCCCTTTTGATCCAGTTTGATCCAGGAGAGAGGAGAGGTAAAAATATCACAATTTTTTTGAATTAAAAACCCTTCCACACATGTGAAGGAGGTGCCTACCTCAAAGGTCCCGCTCTCCTTAACCAAGGTGTCAAAAATTCATCATTTCTCTAAAATATCTCATTTTTTTAGTAATATCTCTTAATTTTTAACTAATAAACCTTGTACTCAGTCAACTCTTCATCTTATAAGAGCATTTACTCATTTTTGGGTATTTTATTTGATTCATTGGATTTATCTCATCCCAACACTTGGATTATTCCTATTGGCCCATTGGAACCTTAACTGGACCATAATCTATTTTTTTTGAAAATCTAGACCCTTAGGCTAAGGTCCCTTATATAATTTTTAATTGATTCCTAATGCACCTTGGAGAGTTTATTTTAAACTTCTGTTTCAGGGAAATATATTTTTGATATTAGGAGAATTTGTGTATCTAAAAATATCTCAATATTGAATTACCTCTCTCTAGAATTTTTCTTCTCTCTAGGCAAAAACAAGGAAAAATAATATTTTCTTATATTCTGAAATAGGAAATGATTACCCGCAGCTACAAAAGCTACCTAGAAGGCCACGGAGGAGGAGAAAGAGTGGTAGAAACATGAGTTTTTCAACAAGAACCTCTTTGAAACACCTCCTCTAGAATGCTTCATCGAGATGCCATCCGAAGAAGGGGTAGGCCCTTCTTCCCTAAGTGCTACACAAAACATAGTCACACTCTCCATTGGGCACACTCGGACAGCTTCCATTCTAGTCAAGCTTACACAAAAAGTGTAAATGCGGCCCATGGAGATGTGCCAAATTTCTCTCTTGGATTCTCTCACATGGCAAGAGAGCTCATCACACATATGACTCACTGTATTTACCACCATCAATAAGAGATGGCCCAGATGTCCCATAGAGAAATGCTGCTAGCCAAGGCCCAAGAGCGAGTTCTGAGGATCTATACCAAACAAACCTCCAGTACATGCACCTTTAAAAGAAGTTTGATGAGTAGACAAAGCAATTGGGGAATGCCATTACCCGCATCACTGAGCTCCAATAGCAAGTTGCTCAAGCCCATGCAGTGGCCAAAAGGGCCCATCATGAGCTCACTATCATTGAGGCTTGCATCAAGATGCAGAGAAATGGTCCTAGACTACGGAGGACAGCCTTGCCCACACTCAAACAGATTTTGTCAAACATTGGGAGCTTACAAAGGTCACAATATGTACTCTGGAAGAGCAGCTCAAAGACACTCAATCCTAGGAAGCCTGGCCTCCTCCCACACACTCTGTTGCGTCCTCTAGCACCTTAGATAGAAAGGTGTCTTGGTTCTTCCCCCACAAACTCCCTACCAGCTCATCGATCTCCAATTCTGAAGCATCCATTTAAACCTTTTACAACATAGCCTCTACATTGATGAGCCGCTCTCCCGCCAACACTTCACATATGCCCTCACCAAACTCCCCATGGCCAGTGTAACCTTGATTCCCCATTTTTACTTCTAGGGGTTTCTCTCTTTCCAGCACCCTTATGACTTTTTTGAGCTCCCCCAGCACCCTCTCAAGGCCATCATGATGAGCTAGAGCCATGTGGCTTGATTTGGCTTTCCCTCTGACCTTGACCACCCAGGTGACCTAATTGACTTATCAGTCTTAGAGGCTTATGCCCCCACCCCTACTCCTTGTAGATCTCCACAGGGGCACTACATTATAATTATCTACAGATAGTCAAGTGGCACGTAGTCAACATGCCTATCTTTCTCTTCAGGCGGACCCCCTCCCACCATACTTCATTAGATGGCTTGATGGTTCTCTACCATAGCAGGTGCTTTGAGTAGATCGAGGTGATGGCAACAAGTGGCATTTTCTAGTTTGATGATACACACGTAGCTTTCCCATGGGAGTTCTCCGTTAATGAGGCTACTGTTACTGTTACATTATTTCATGCCCACAGCCCCACAGATGCCACTGGAGTTGGCCTTGCGGATGACAATGACGGAGTTGATGATGGGCAGGGTAGCTTGCCACCTCCACCCCCAGGACTCTCTTCTCCCCCACCACCTCCTCCTCCACACTCAGCTCATCCTCTGCACCTCCTAATAACCAATCCCCACCATCACCACCCCCCTCAAGCACCTCTACCCTTCCTCTTTTTCATGCACCATCTTCTTCTCTCCCCCTTCATTTTCCCACTCCATCCCCCTCACCCTCACCCTCACCCTCACCCACACCCCCCTCCCCACCTTCCTTATCCCTTTAGTTAGGCATGCACATCGCATTCAGGGATATATCCTCCACATCCGCTAAAACCCCACCACTTCTCGATGCCAGCCTTGCCACAAGACCCTAAACATTAACAACCCCCTCCGCCCCTATCTCACCAGCTCAACAAACACCCACCCAAACCCTTGCAGAAGGGGAGATCCTGTTTGGCATCATCTGAGCAAGAGGAGGTTGACCCTCTACTAAACTGGTGCAATCCCCTCAACCACAGGGAGTTCGAGTAGGCCATAGCCATCCTACTCGGTTGACAACTCTAGGCTGAGCCCCTTACCTGCATCACCGACCGCCTCAACCTCAACAACCTTCACCCGTACCTTGACACGAAGCATCATCAATGGTGGCCGACCACCCACCCCGAACCCATGTTGGCTACTACCACCAGCCACCTACCACTACTCGCCCCATAACGTTTGCACTCATGGGCAAGCAACCGGCTTGGCGGCCATTCCTCGCCAAACCATTTATTTAGGAGACCTACTGCAACGCGCCACGCGCAGTGAGGATCAGCCTCGACTACCTCCCAATTCACTGAACAGTGGGCCTGGAGTGTCTTTCTTCATGAAGAGCAGATGAAGAATTGCAAGTTAAAGTTCAACTTTTCATGGTCCCCCCCCGGTCCATGCATCATCCATGCACTGAAGAAAGTATGGTCTGGTGCTTCCACGAGTTCATCCGCCGGCGCTACGACCAGCTCCTCGACCCAACCGAATTGCCACCATTCGGTTCTTCAATCTTATCGTCACGTTGATGGTGTCGTTTTTGGACTGGTACAATTTCTTTGAAGGTGCCCAAGGTCTTGCTTTCTACATCAACAAAGGGCCCACCCTCAAGAATATCTTCAGCTTTACGAGCGACTTATGTGGATGCCTGCTTGGCACCTTCAAACTTTTAAAGATATGATGAAGACCACTTTTTGGACCAGCTATCGGGTCTTTCATCGAGCCCCTCTTGTTCCTACCCTGTGTCAGGATTTCATTCGCACCTACTCTAATTATTACCAATAGATCCAGCTAGCTCCAAGGACGGACTTGCTTTAAGAAGGGGGGGTATGTTAACCACTCCAGTTAACATTACCTTTCGCACAGCTACTACATCCCTTTTGTAACCCATATTTTTGTAACCACGCAATGCGCTGATTGTATATGAGACATGGGATGACCGAGCTTACGGCTTATGTAATTCTGGTCATGAGAAATAGATGTATATAGAGCTAGTGAAACTAGGAAGACTAGTTTTGGGCCCCTACTTGTAAATGGGCGGCTGGACATTGTAAATATGAGCTTATGTGTATAAGACATTTTATGAAATATGAACAGGGACAATCCCATTTGTCTCACTTGAGTTTGCCTTCTCTCTCTCTCTCTCTCTCTCTCTCTCTCTCTCATTTGAGCTTATAGTTGCATGCTTGCTGTTGTTCTTGCTTACTTGTATGCTTAGATTGTTGGCGTATGTGAGTAGGAATGGTAATGCTCTCCCTTATCTTCTCCTCTACCCTCTCCTTGCTATCTACCATGTCCCATTTTCATACTAGTGGCATGAGGAAGAGGTTGAGATTTTGAGCTCTCCACAACTCCTTCCCTCTTGCTCTCTACCTAGCATTGGATCTCTTCTTGGGTGACACAAGGAGAGTGTGCAGTGAGCCCCTAGCGGCGTTACATCGAGGAGTTAACCCTCATAGGGTTGGCTAGGTGCTATTCTCCGGATTCGACACTTGCATTCATACTTTTCTTCTTCTTTATCTCTTTTGTGCTTCGTAGTGTGATATTCTTTAACAAAAAGGAGTCTATGTTGTGAGACCCCTGCCCCCTCTGCGCATCGGAATCCGGGGAGCTAGCAACGGAAGTAGCAACCTCTTGCAGGTGGGGCAAGGTTTCCCACTCGGGGCCTCGCCCACGAATGTCTGGAAAAGAGACTAATCCCTCGGTTCATCCAATACCGAGCCCGAAAAAACTTCCATCGCCGAGAAAGCATAGGCAATTCCTCCAGGAAAATTCTTCTAATGTAATCAAGGGTCTTAACTAACCTTTGTATTCCGACGAAACCCACGGGTCACATGGCCGAATCAAAGGAGGAACTTGCACTTGGTTCATAGAGACCAATGCTTTTTTCCTCATCATTAGAGGCACAGACGTTGATTCTTTTTCCATAGAATGAGGATTATCCTGGAACTTACTTCAACTATCGTAACTTGAACAGAATTGAATTTTAATTATAGGGATCCATCAGTCCACCCTAACCCCATCCAGTCCCATGGGTTAGCCAACCGCCCCAACCACTGTATTGATAGGATCCATTATGAAAATTTGGTTATGTTTTATCCCGGGTACCAGGGAAAAGAGTTCCCAGGCCCCCTAGCAGGCTCTCATGCAAAAATTAATTAGATACACCACTTATGCACCCAATATGAAATTGCCTTTTCTTAGACTTAACTATTTTCAAAACAGCATTGCAATAATACCACCACAGTGTTTCCATCATATTCCTCAGCATTCTCCAGTTGCAAGTCTAATCATTCCTTCCTCGGCGTACCTAAGGCATCATTGGCAACCAGAATGCTCACCACCACTCAGGGGCCTTTTCAATAGTTCCTAGCTCATAGTACCCAAGAATATAATCAAGTATTCCATTCATTCCTTCCTCAGCGTACCTATGGCATCATTGGCAGAACGCTCACCGCCTGCTCACTCAGGGGCCTGAGTTCCCAGGCCCCCTAGCCGGCTCTCATGCAAAAATTAATTAGACACACCACTCACACCACTTACGCACCCAATATAAAATTGCCTTTTCTTAGACTTAACTATTTCCAAAATAGCATTACAATAATACCATAGTGTTTCCATCATATTCCTCAGCATTCTCCAGTTGCAAGTCTAATCATTCCTTCCTCGGCATACCTAAGGCATCATTGGCAACCAGAATGCTCACCACCACCTACTCACTCAGGGGCCTTTTCAATAGTTCCTAGCTCATAGTACCCAGGAATATAATCAAGTATTCCATTCATTCCTTCCTCAGCGTACCTATGGCATCATTGGCAAAACCGGAACGCTCACCACCTGCTCACTCAGGGGCCTTTTCAATAGTTCCTAGCCCATAGTTCCTAGGAATATAATCACATAAAAATCATATGGACTCTCAATTGAAGATTAGCAAGATCAACCAACAAGATCCATGTAAAAGAGCCATGAACTCATCCGAAGACCAGCAAGGTCAATCAACCAGACCCATGCCCGTGTTCAGAAAACAAACTCCGACTCATTTTCTTCCTCGACGCATGCGTGGGTATCCTGGGTGACCTAGAGCCCGAGCACTGTATGGTCAGCACCCTCTAGGATCCTTCGCAGGTGACCTAGTGCTTCACTCATAGGCCGCTTCCTTGGTCCCTCATCCACCATCATACCGAAAGCTCACCATTTTAATCGAACCAAGGCTGGTCAAGACCTCGGCCGACCTTGCCACGTGAGACGTCCTTCATTGACTCTCTGTCAGCTGTTGTAACTTTTTCACTTATGTCCCCACAATCTCATTCACAAGATGGTCAAAATGCTTCCCCAGCATTCTTGACATAAAACAATCTTAAAAAAATAGGTTTCACATACAAATACAGTTCCAAACAAAATTCCCATCTTTCCTCATCACTCCGCATCCTTTCACATTATTCCTCATTTTTTCTCATCATTCCACATCCTTTCACATTATTCCTCATCATTTCTCATCTTCCTAAGTTTTTCTACATCATTCCCACACCAGCTCACATCCAATCACATTATTTTCACATCCAATCACATTATTCCCACATCAACTCACATCCAATCACATTATTTTCACATCAACTCACACCTAATCACATCATCCCACATCAATTCACATCGAATCACATCATTCCCACATCAATTCACATCCAATCACATCATTCCCATATCAACTCACATCATTTCCACATCAACTCACATCCAATCACATCATTCCCACATCAACTCACATCCAATCACATCATTGCTACATCAACTCACATCTAATCACATCATTCCCACATCAACTCACATCCAATCACATCATCCCACATCAACTCACATCCAATCACATCATTCCCACATCAATCCACATCTATTCACATCTTTCCACATCAATCACATCATTTCACATGTATTCACATCATTTCACATCCATTGACATCATTCCACATCCATTCATATCATTTCTATCTAGATGAATCATTTCCATAATTCATCTAGAATTTTGTGCATAACCTTCTTTATTTTTCAAGCATATGAATAATGCTCAAAACTCCACTTTTATCATAAAATTTATCATGCATAAATTCATTCTTTAATGATCTAAAATTTCCCATAGCTTCCCCACATTTTCTAAGAAATGATAATACTCAAAATTTCACTTTTGATATAAAAGTTATTTATGCATAAATTCCATTTTCTAATGATAAAGATTTTACCAATACTTCCCCATGTTTTCTATGAAATGAGAATGCTTAAAATTCCACTTTTAGCATAAAAATTAATTATGCAAAAAATTCATTTTCTAATGCTGAAAATTTTGCCATAGTTTCCTTGCATTTTCTATGAAATGATAATACTCAAAGTTCCTCTTTTAGAATAAAAATATTTATGCATAAACCTTCATTTTCTAATTAGAAAATTTTGCCATAACTTCCCCGTAATTTCTATGAATTGAGAATGGTTAAAATCACACTTTTAACCTAAGAATTAGTTTATGTATAAACCTAAGCTAAAACATAAACATTAATTTCAAGAAAAACATGGTTTTTAAGAGGAAACCCATAGAATAAAATGCTTCCTAAGCATGAGGGAGGTTGGGAAGAAGAATAACATTAAAAGAGAGCATAAACAACATTGTTTAGGCTTACCCTTGGTTTGCTTGATTCTTTACCTTGCAAAAATGGTGTAGCCTTCATGGAAGAGGCTTGGCCACCAAGGGGGAAGGGTAATCTTCAAGAAAGAAGAGGTTTAATGAAGCTTCAAAGCTTCACAATAATAGAAATATATTAAACTAAAAATTACACTAGCATATAGTTACTCCAATATGAAAATACAAAGGAATAGGGGTCTTTTTATAGGTGAGGGAGGACACCAACCAAGTCCAACTGGAATCTAGAGGCTTCTAGCTCCAGTTTGATCCATTTTTAACAAGTTTAGACTAGTTTGGCTCAGTTTTTTTTAATTTGGTTTGAAGAAGGAGAGAGGAGAGATGAAATATCTCACTTTTTTGAATTAAAAAATACCCTCTTGATGTGATTTCTAGGCGTCTCCTTCATGAGCCCTTCTCCCCATTCTGAGGTGTCAAAAATTCTATTTTTAAACTAAGAAATCCCATTTTTTTAAACTGATAAACCCTATACTAGTCAACTATTCATCTTATGTGAGAATTTACTCATTTTTGGGGGATTTTATTATAATTTTTACCTTTTTCTCATCCCAACACTTGGATTAACCTTATTGGCCCTTCTTGACACTCTTTGGACCTTAATGATAATTTTTCTAAAATTTCATACCCCTAGGCCAAGATGTCCAATTCACATATTTAATTAATTTCTAATGCACATTGGAAAACTCTTTTTAAGATTTTGTTTCAGGGGATCTCTTCCTATTGATTGGGAGAAAGTTCTTATCTAAAGGTATTTCAAAACTGTATTATCTCTCTCTAGAATATTTTCTCTCTCTAGACCAAAATAGGGTAAAATAATGTTTTCTTGCATTCTGAAATAGGGGATGATTACAAAGATTGAAGGGGAGGTTCTTGCACCTTTACATTAGCTGGAGGGAGGAATCTTACACATGTCTAGACAACAAGTCGAGCAGTTGGCCTGTTGACTTCATGCAACAAATGACCCAACAATGGAGAACCGACCAAGGTCAGGATCGGGGAGGTCAACCCCATCTCTATCCAAAGAGGGAGCTTGCATGGTGTCTAGTCTGTCGAGCTAACCATACTGGCATGGATTGTCCACATATGATACCCTGTCCTAACCTCTACTGCACCTATTGTGTAAAATGGGAAAATTATGAAGTCTCCAACTGGTATCATCAGAGAGCTGCCTTAGCTTAGGCTCTACCTCAGGCCTTGCCAGCCAACCCTAGGCAACCACTGGCTTTGCCAGCACCAGTGCTCCATAATGCACCTCAACTAGGCTAAGAAGTGGCCCAAAGAGGAATCCTCAGGGTACCCGAAATGAACTAAAAACCTCCGGTTTTTCCACCTCAACCCTCACTGCCAAGAGTTGCACTAGTTTGTCAGCTAACCCTCACTAAAATATTTGAAGATGGGAACGAGGAAGAAATTTTGGAAGTTCTTACTTATGAAACCCTAGAGCTAACAAGCCCACCCTCTCAAATCTTAAGTCACTATGTTATGTAGGGAGATCAAATGTACCTAGTGTACTTAGTAGCCCCCCAATGCCGCAGGCTAGAGACATGAATAGGATGGTTAAACAAACACCTATACAATGTTATGAATACACAAGACCTCACCGAGTGGCTGAGTGTCCCAAACCAGAAAGAGATGGTGAGTACCTCTGCAGTGCTTCCGCCCTAACTCCATTATGTATAGGGTATGGTATTGATCACATGTATAAGGAATGTTCACTAAGACCTGGAACAATAGGAAAGGCTTGCGAAGCTGATTTGAGCACCAGCCTTAGCTTGCTGAGTGTTAGAGATGGCTTCATCAGAGCAGTCCCACACTTAACATTATAACTAGACTGCAGAACAAGAAGAGGGCCACAACTCATGCTACATAGGCAAAGGCATCAACCTAACGAGACCAGGGCCAAGCAAGTGCCCCTGAACAAGCACGAGTGACCAGATGCTCAAGAAAGAAAACCATAAAGATTGGCAAGAGTAAGAGCATGGTGGTTATCAAAAGCGGTTCAGAAGATGGCACAACAACTCATGCGTCAACTTCTTCATCTAAAGAGGAATATTAACTACGCTCTGCTGCCCGATCCAGAAAACCCATCAACATGCGCCAACTACCAAAAAAGCTCTCATTGAATATCCTAACCCCATAGAGGAAAAGGAGAGACTCTTGGAAACCCAAGAGTTGGTCCGAGACTGCTAAGCACAAATGGAATATGAGCCTCCTATAGCCTATCTTGAGCCATGCCCATCGGTCTCAAATTTGAGACCTACTGAAGAAGCTCAAGTATATCCTCCCAGACTAGCCACCCCCATAAAGGCTAACAGAAGCAGTAGCTTCCACTACATCACATACCCCCCCACCAGCAGGGAGATAGGGTGGCTGAATATCTTAGAAATCTAGGGGATGACCATCTTAGGAGAACGAGTACTGAAAACCCTATTCACATCCCGTACACTCAAAAGATCTTAAGACAAAGCCAAACCAGCCTTCCTCAAGGGACAGCCTCCATTCCAAGAGACATCACATGTCTCTCCTCCTTCCTCTTCTAAGATCCAAATCCCTATTGGCACCTTGCTCCAAGGCAGCCCAAACTTATGGAATGATATGAAGGATTGAATGGAGGGAGGCCTTGGGGCAGGCATACACAAATCTATGGAGCCTGACAACTCTAATGAATCTGAGAAAGAGGAACTCATTATACCTCACAAGATAACTGGCACCCCCACAGTTCAAGTGAATAATCTTGGACAATACTTCAAAGGGGAGATACCAACCTTTGATGGCCTCCAAGTCGTAGCAATCTTGGATGGGGGAGGAGGAGTAAGTATTCTTACAAAAACATGCTGGAAAAAATGGGGAGCGCCTACCATGGAAGACACCACTTTTTTGGTCAGACTTGTTGATGGAGCCACAGCTAGACCCATTGGTCTACTGAGGGATCTAAAAATTAAGATCCTTGGAACTACTTACCGTCACACCTTCGGCTTTGGATGTTAGCCAGTTTCTTATGACTACATCCTTGTTTGGTAGACCATTCATGATGGAATAAAAAATTATTCATGACTGGGATATTGACCACATATATTTGGAGAAAAAATCAAACATTCAATATCAATCTATGCATGTGGAAGACACACCCCATGAGCGGCAGACCATTTGCAAAGGACTCTATCACAATAACATGATCCATCGCAATCCATCTGTGTCAGACGTGTCACAAAACACTTTAAGATGACAAGGATAGTGAGGAGTGTGCACCTCTTCCAGATCCTGAAGACTCTGAGAACTGGATGCATATCCTTGCTACCCTGGACATTTTGCCTAGACGCACTGGCACAAGGTTTGCTACACTAGACAGGCAGGAGATTACATCTCCATACATGCTCAGTTCAGCATACCTACCCAATGTTGCAACCCAAGAACTTGAATACGTTATTAGAGTAGAGCCATCAAGGGGAACACACTCCTATAGAACTCACTGACGTGAGGGATTCCCTAGGCTAGAACTATACATCTTCCCAGACGATTCAGATACCCACTAGCTAAAGTATGTTGGGGCAGTGGAAGCACACGACCACTTCAATGAAATGTGGCAAAAATAGTTTGCCAATAGCTCCCTTCTGGTCCACACTACCATCCCACAACCAGCAAGGCCCATCAATTCCCAAGCAGAAATAGAAAAGCTTTGTCGCTCAGCGTGCAGAGCATGCAACAAAAAGTTAGCACTCAGAAAAAGAAGCCAAAGGCTAGTTGATTTGAAGAAATTGCTAAAACCGAAGAGACTAGACAGGTGCCTAAATATTTCAAGACCTTCTAGATGGCCGATAGATTCGTCCAATATGATTCGCCCCAAAGGTTTGATAGTGGACAACTAGGGACCTGTTTACGATGGTCCAGCCAAGATCAAGGAGATAAATCTGGCAAGGCAACTGGATGTAAGTGGGTATATAAAATAAAGCACAATGCTAATGGTTCAGTGAGTAGGTACAAGGCAAGATTGGTTGCCAAGGGCTATCTGTAGACTTATGGCATAGACTATGAGGAGACATTCAGCCCGATTGCAAGAATGGCAACCGTGAGAGCTGTCATTGCTATGGCTGTTGTGAAGGGTTGGTCGTTACATCAAATGATGTAAAGAATGCTTTCTTGCATGGTGATTTGCAAGAAGAAGTGTACATGATGCAGCCACTAGGTTATGAGAGTGATGCACATCCAAATTTTGTGTGCAAGTTACGCTAAGCCTTGTATGGCTTGAAGTAGGCACCCAGAGCATGGTCAAACAAGATCGGGGAGTATCTTGTTACCATTGGATTTCAGATATCCAATGCGAATTTTTCACTATATTTAAAAAAGACAGATAGAGGGATCATGCTATTAGTCATCTATGTGGATGACTTGATTATCACTGGTGATAGTGATGCAGACATACATGATGCCAGGATGCTTTTAAAGCAAAAGTTTGAGATCAAGGATTTGGGTGAGCTGCGGTATTTCTTGGGCATAGAGGTGGTGAGATCACCTCATGGTAGTTTGCTATTGCATAGGTAGTATGGCTTGGACATGTTGTCCAAGTATGGTATGATAGGCTTTAAGCCTATTTCAGTGCCATTGGAATAGAACACAAAGCTTTCAACATATACAGGTGAGCTTTTGGAGGACCCCACTACGTATAGGCGCATAGTGGGTAGTTTGATCTACATGACCATTACAAGGAGGCCGGACTTGAGCTATGTTGTTGGACTTGTGAGTTAGTTTATGCAGGCCCCTAGGGAGCCACACTTGGATGCAACTAGACAAATCCTCAGGTACATAAAGTCCACAGTTGATTATGGACGTTTCTATGAGGCTGGTACAGAGATACAGTTACATGGGTACATAGTAGATGTTGATTGGGCTGGTAGTATTACAGACATGAGATCTACCAGTGGTTTTATATTCTCATTCGGGAGTGCTACTATGAGTTGAAGCAGTAAGAAGCAACCAACAGTTGCCTTGTCAAGTATAGAGGCAGAGTACAGGGGTGCTGCTATGGTAGCTTGTGAGGTAGCTTGGTTTCAGAAGCTACTTGGTACATGGGAGAGCCCATGGATAGGGCAATTGTCATATATTATGACAACATGAGCAGCATACAATTGGCCAGTAACCCGGTATATCATGCTAGAACGAAGCACATTGAGGTGCATTATCACTTTGTGAGGGAGAAGGTTCTAGCAGGAGATGTAGATCTGGTATATGTCCGCACAGAGGATCAGGTGGCTGACATCTTCACACGAAGGCATTGGGAACAGAGAAGCTCCATAAGTTTAGGAGCTTACTTGGAGTGCAGTGTATGGAGTTGAGCTTGAGGGGGAGTGCAGTGTATGGAGTTGAGCTTGAGGAGGAGTATTGAAATATCGAGCTCAACTAGTGCTATGCAACAGACATTGATGACCCGCCTGGGTGATAGCTTCCGCATCTACACCACTGGCATGGTTGGCATTGCAAAAATACCACAGTGTTTCCATCATATTCCTCAGCATTCTCCAGTTGCAAGTCTAATCATTCCTTCCTCAGCGTACCTAAGGCATCATTGGCAACCAATATGCTCACCACCTGCTCACTCAGGGGCCTTTTCAATAGTTCCTAGCTCATAGTACCCATGAATATAATCAAGTATTCCATTCATTCCTTCCTCAGCGTACCTATGGCATCATTGGCAAAACTGGAACGCTCACCACCTGCTCACTCAGGGGCCTTTTCAATAGTTCCTAGCCCATAGTACCTAGGAATATAATCACATAAAAATCATATGGACTCTCAATTGAAGATTAGCAAGATCAACCAACAAGATCCATGTAAATGAACTCATCCGAAGACCAGCAAGGTCAATCAACGAGGCCCACTCCCGTGTTAAGAAAACAAACTCTGACTCATTTTCTTCCTCAACGCATGCGTGGGTATCCTGGGCGACCTAGATCCCGAGCACTGTATGGTCAGCACCCTCTAGGTTCCTTCGTCTCGCAGGTGACCTAGTGCTTCACTCATAGGCCGCTTCCTTGGTCCCTCATCCACCACCGTATCGGAAGCTCACCATTTTCATCGAACCGAGGCTCGTCAAGACCTCGGCCGACCTTACCACGTGAGACGTCCTTCATTGACTCTCCATCAGCTGTTGCAACTTTTTCACTTAGATCCCCACGACCTCATTCACAAGATGGTCAAAATGCTTCCCTAGTGGAAGATGGCAGCATTGGATGCAAATGCAACATGGGAGTTAGTGTCTTTGCCTAAGGAAAAGAAGGCAATTGGATGTAAGTGGGTATATAAAATAAAGCACAATGCTAATGGTTCAGTGAGTAGGTACAAGGCAAGATTGGTTGCCAAGGACTATCCGTAGACTTATGGCATAGACTATGAGGAGACATTCAGCCCAGTTGCAAGAATGGCAACCGTGAGAGCTGTCATTGCTATGGCTGTTGTGAAGGGTTGGTCGTTACATCAAATGTATGTAAAGAATGCTTTCTTGCCACGTGAGACGTCCTTCATTGACTCTCCGTCAGCTGTTGCAACTTTTTCACACTTAGGTCTTATTCACAAGATGGTCAAAATGCTTCCCAGCATTCTTCACATCAAACAATCTTAAAAAAATAGGTTTCACATACAAATACAGTTCCAAACTAAATTCCCATCATCACTCTGCATCCTTTCACATTATTCCTCATTTTTTCTCATCATTCCACATCTTTCACATTATTCCTCATCATTTCTCATCTTCCTAAATTTTTCTACATCATTTCACATCAACTCATATCCAATCACATTATTTTCACATCAACTCACATCTAATCACATCATCCCACATCAATTCACATCGAATCACATCATTCCCACATCAATTTACATCCAATCTCATCATTCCCACATCAACTCACATCATTTCCACATCTCACATCCAATCACATCATGCCACATCAACTCACATCCAATCACATCATCCCACATCAATTCACATCCAATCACATCATTCCTACATTAACTCACATCCAATCACATCATTCCCACATCCACTCACATCCAATCACATCATGCCACATCAATTCACATCCAATCACATCATTCCTACATCAACTCACATCCAATCACATCATTCCCACATCCACTCACATCCAATCACATCATGCCACATCAACTCACATCCAATCACATCATTCCCACATCAATCCACATCTATTCACATCTTTCCACATCAATCCACATCTAATCACATCATTTCACATCCATTCACATCAGTTCACATCTATTCACATCCATTCACATCATTTCTATCTAAATGAATCATTTTCATAATTCATCTAGAATTTTGTGCATAACCTTCTTTATTTTTCAAGCAAATGAATAATGCTCAAAACTCCACTTTTATCATTAAATTTATCATGCATAAATACATTCTTTAATGATCTAAATTTTCCCATAGCTTCCCCACATTTTCTAAGGAATGATAATACTCAAAATTTCACTTTTGATATAAAAGTTATTTATGCATAAATTCCATTTTCTAATGATAAAGATTTTACCAATACTTCCCCATGTTTTCTATGAAATGAGAATGCTTAAAATTCCACTTTTAGCATAAAAATTAATTATGCATGAAATTCATTTTCTAATGCTGAAAATTTTGCCATATTTGCCCTGCATTTTCTATGAAATGATAATACTCAAAGTTCCTCTTTTAGAATAAAAGTATTTATGCATAAACCTTCATTTTCTAATTAAAAAATTTTGCAATAACTTCCCCGTAATTTCTATGAATTGAGAATGGTTAAAATCACACTTTTAATCTAAGAATTAGTTTATGTATAAACCTAAGCTTAAACATAAACATTAATTCATCATAATCAAGAAAAACATGGTTTTTAAGAGGAAACCCATAGAATAAAATGTTTCCTTGATTCTTTACCTTGCAAAAATGGTGTAGCCTTCATGGAAGAGGCTTGGCCACGAAGGGGGAAGGGTAATCTTCAAGAAAGAAGAGGTTTAATGAAGCTTCAAAGCTTCACAATAATAGAAATATTATAAATTAAAAATTACACTAGCATATAGTTACTCCAATATGAAAATACAAAGAAATGGGAGTCTTTTTATAGATGAGGGAGGACACCAACCAAGTCCAACTAGAATCTAGAGGCTTCTAGCTCCACTTTGATCCATTTTTGACAAGTTTAGACTAGTTTGGCTCACTTTTTTTTTATTTGGTTTGAAGAGGAGAGATGAAATATCTCACTTTTTTGAATTAAAAAATACCCTCTTGATGTGATTTCTAGGCGTCTCCTTCATGAGCCCTTCTCCCCATTCTGAGGTGTCAAAAATTCTATTTTTAAACTTTAAATATCTCTTTTTTTTACTGATAAACCCTATACTAGTCAATTATTCTTCTTATGTGAGAATTTACTCATTTTTGGGGGATTTTATTATAATTTTTACCTTTTTCTCATCCCAACACTTGGATTAACCTTATTGGCCCTTCTTGACACTCTTTGGACCTTAATAATAATTTTTCTGAAATTTTATACCCCTAGGCCAAGATGTCCAGTTCACATATTTAATTAATTTCTAATGCACATTGGAAAACGATTTTTAAGATTCTGTTTTAGGGGATCTCTTGCTATTGATTGGGAGAAAGTTCATATCTAAAAATATTTCAAAACTGTATTATCTCTCTCTAGAATATTTTCTCTCTCTAGACCAAAATAGGGTAAAACAATGTTTTCTTGCATTCTGAAATAGGGGATGATTACAGAGATTGAAGGAGAGGTTCTTACACCTTTACATCTCAAAAGCTCGAGGGAGGAATCTTACACACGTGTCTAGACACAACAAGTCGAGCAGTTGGCCTGTTGGCTTCATGCAACAAATGACCCAACAATGGAGAACCGACCAAGGTCAGACCAAGGTCAGGATCGGGGAGGTCAACCCCATCTCTATCCAAAGAGGGAGCTTGTATGGTGTCTAGTCTATCAAGCTAACCATATTGGCATGGATTGTCCACATATATGATACCCTGTCCTAACCTCTCTGCACCTATTGTGTAAAATGGGAAAATTATGAAGTCTCCAACTGGTATCATCAAAGAGCTGCCTTAGCTTAGGCTCTACCTCAGGCCTTGCCATCCAACCCTAGGCAACCACTGGCTTTGCCAGCACCAGCACTCCATAATGCACCTCAACTAGGCTACGAAGTGGCCCAAAGAGGAATCCTCAAGGTACCCGAAATGCCCTTACCACCTCCGGTTTTTCCACCTCAACCCTCACTGCCAAGAGTTACACTAGTTCGTCAGCTAACCCTGACTGAAATATTTGAAGATGGGAACGAGGAAGAAATTTTTGAAGTTCTTACTTATGAAACCCTAGAGCCAACAAGCCCACCCTCTCAAATCTTAAGTCAGTATGTTATGCACGGAGATCAAATGTACCTAGTGTACTTAGCAGCCCCCCAATGCCGCAGGCTAGAGATATGAATAGGATGGTTAAACAACCACCTATACAATGCTATGAATACACAGGACCTCACCGAGTGGCTGAGTGTCCCAACAAGAAAGGGATGGTGAGTACCTCTGCAAGTGCTTCTGCCCTAACTCCATTATGTATAGGGTATGGTATTGATCACATGTATAAGGAATGTTCACTAAGACCTGGAACAATAGGAAAGGCTCGCGAAGCTGATTTGAGCACCAGCCTTAGCTTGCTGAGTGTTAGAGATGGCTTCATCAGAGTAGTCCCACTTAACGTTATAACTAGACTACAAAACAAGAACAGGGCCACAATAGGCAAAGGCATCAACTTCACGAGACCGGGGCTAAGCAAGTGCCCCTGAACAAGCCCGAGTGACTAGATGCTCAAGAAAGAAAACCACAAAGATTGGCAAGAGTAAGAGCATGGTGGTTATCAAAAGCGGTTCAGAAGATGGCACAACAACGCATGCATCAACTTCTTCATCTAAAGAGGAATATTTACTATGCTCTGCCGCCCGATCCAGAAAACCCATCAACATGCTCCAACTACCAAAATAGCTCTCATAGAATATCCTAACCCCATAGAGGAAAAGGAGAGACTCTTGGAAGCCCAAGATTTGGTTCGAGACTGCTAAGCCAAATGGAATATGAGCCTCCTATAGCCTATCTTGAGCCATGCCCATCGGTCTCAAATTTGAGACCTACTGAAGCTCAAGTATATCCTAGAGAGCTCCCAGACTAGCCACCTCCATAAAGGCTAATAGAAGCAATAGCTTCCACTACATCACATAGCCCCCCCAGTAGGGAGATAGGGTGGCTAAATATCTTAGAAATCTAGGGGATGACCATCTTAGGAGAACGAGTACTGAAGACCCTATTCACATCCCGTACACTCAGACAAAGCCATACCAAGCTTCCTCAAGGGACAGCCTCCATTCCAAGAGACATCGCATGTCTCTCCTCCTTCCTCTTCTAAGATCCAAATCCCTACTGGCACCTTGCTCCAAGGCAGCTCCAAGGCAGCCCAAACTTATGGAATGATATGAAGGATTGAATGGAGGGATGCCTCGGGGTAGGCATACACAAATCTATGGAGGGATTGAATGGAGGGATGCCTCGGGGCAAGCATACACAAATCTATGGAGCCTGACAACTCTAATGAATCTGAGGAAGAGGAACTCATTACACCTCACGAGATAACTGGCACCCCCATAGTTCAAGTGAATAATCTTGGACAATACTTCAAAGGGGCGATGAACTCAATGCAGCTTTACCAACCTTTTGTTGACAAATGGGTAGAGGGAGAGGAGACACACACACAGGAGCAAACCCTAATGTATATTGCAAACCCTAACCATAGAGGGAAGCAATCTCCCTTCTCACACAATGCATAAAGCCATAATCCATAATACACACAACACACTATGAGTTGTGTCCACACACATCTAACCCTAGCTAATGTCCACACACTATGACCAGCTGGACGCGGTCATTTATGTCTCACACATGTTCCTACCTAACATGCCAGCACATAGCATAGCTAGCTCACACTGACATCAAGCTTGAATCTCAACAGCCCCTCTCAAGCTCATGTCGTACTGCCGATGAAGATGTAGATGAGCTTGGGATATCAAGGCTCCCAACACTCCCCCTCAAGCTCATCCCATGTACTCCCAACATAGTACGGAAGTACTCAAACTTCTCTCTGTTAAGTGGCTTGGTAAAGATGTCAGCCACTTGCTCATCAGTCTTCACATACTGTAGATCAACTGTACCATCCAGCACCTTCTCTCTGACAAAGTGATAATGGACCTCTATGTGTTTGGTCCTCACATGAAAAACTGGATTCTTGGCCAACTGTATACTGCTCATGTTGTCACAATGAATGACAACTTTGCCATCAATAGGCTCACCCAAATCTGCCAAGAGACTCTTTAACCATATTCCTTTACAAGTAGCAATGGCTGCACCCCTGTATTCAGCCTCTGTACTAGATAGAGCAACTGTAGGTTGCGTCTTGCTACTCCAACTCACCACGGCACTTCCAAGTGTAAAAGCATAACCACTAGTAGACCTCCTGTCATATGAGCTACCTGCCCAATCAGCATCTGTGTAGCCATGTATATCCAAACCTTTACCACTCTCATAAAGAAGACCATAATGTGCAGTGGTCTTTACATATCGCATAATGCCTCTCACTGCATCCAAATGAGGTTTTCTGGGGCTCTGCATAAACTGACTTACTAGCCCCACAACATAACTCAAATCTGGGCATGTGATAGTCATGTAAATGAGACTACCAACTATCTTTCTGTACATAGATGAATCATCCATCTCCTCACCAAAATCAGCCCGCAAGTTCACATTCTGCTCCAAAGGTGTACTCATAGGCTTACACCCTGTCATGCCATATTTTGCCAACATATCCAATGCATATTGGCGTTGTACTAACCATGTACCTGCATGGTCTTTGATCACTTCAATTCCAAGAAAGTATCTTAACTCACCAAGGTCTTTCATGTCAAATTGCCCACTCAAAGCTTTCTTGGCATGCATCACATCTGTACCATGATCACGTGTGATAATCAAGTCATCCACATAGATGACGAGTAAAACAATCCCATGATCTGTTTTCTTCACATAGAGTGAAGAATCCGCTGTAGAAACCTGAAATCCAAGGGATATAAGATATTTGCTCATCTTATCACTCCAAGCACGAGGTGCTTGCTTCAAACCATATAATGCCTTTTTCAATCTGCATACATGAGTGGGATATCTTGGGTGTACATTCCCTTCTGGCTGTGCCATATACACTTCCTCTTGTAGATCACCATTTAGAAATGCATTTTTGACATCCATTTGATGCATTTCCCAACCATTAGCTGTAGCCATAGTAATGACTGCTCTCACTGTTCCCATCTTTGCCACTGGATTAAATGTTTCATCATAGTCCAAACCTTGGGTTTGTGCATAACCCTTAGCTACCAATCTTGCTTTATGGCGTTCAATGGAACCATTAGACTTGCACTTTACTTTGTAAACCCATTTACAACCAATGACATTTCTATCTTGTGGTAGTGCAACCAAATCCCATGTGTCATTATGAACCAATGCGTCCATCTCAACATCCATTGCTTTCTCCCATACATGCTTTCCAATAGCTTCTGTATAGCATGTAGGTTCCACATGCTTCACCATAGATGTCAACATAGCAAAATCTCGATATGTCAATTTGTCAACTAGATATCTGACTCTTTGGGATCTGTGCAATGCATGCGGATCACTTTGAACACCTGTCACTCTAGCATGTGGTGGCACATATCTATCCTGCCTAGCACCAGGTGTGCGTAAAACAGGTATGCCAAGTTCCTCATCCAAACTCTCTGAACTAGATGACTCATAACCTGTAATTCCAATTCCTTCAACCTTCTTCTTTCCTTTATCTATAGCACTACTCCCAGTGCTCACACTCTCATGCCTCAAACGTCCTGACCATGGACGTACAGTACTACTCTCAGCTTCTGCTGCTGCTGGCCCAGACATAGTAGTAGAACTAGAACTTGCTTGTGGCAAGTTCACATGCACATCAGCTTCAAGTGACTCAATGACACCCTCATCCTTTGCTTTGTACCAACTAGCAAGCTCATCAAACACCACATCTCGTGAGATAACAACTTGTCTAGTTTGTGGATTATAACATTTGTATGTCTTACGATCCTGTGCATATCCAACAAATACACATTTTTCTGCCTTAGGATCCAACTTCCTTCTTCTTTCATCAGGCTTCATCAGGCACATGTACATAAGCTATGCATCCAAAAACTTTGAGGTGTCCAATGTCTGGCCTAAAACCTGTAAGCCGCATCTCTGGCGTACTTCCATGAATGGCTGCTGTAGGTGTTTTGTTCAGTATATACACTGCAATAGCACAAGCTTCTGCCCAATAATAATCTGGCATGCTCTTTTCATTAAGCATTGCCCTGGCCACTTCACATATGACTCTATTCTTTCTCTCAGCCACACTATTTTGCTGAGGTGTATACCTGCAAGTCAATTCTTATACCATGCTTCCTCAAGAAATGCTCAAAAGCATTTGAGGTGTATTCCACCACCTCCATCTGTCCTCAAACATTTAATCCAACAGCCATATTGCTTCTCTGCAAAAGCTTTGAAATCCATAAACTTTTCCAACACTTCACTTTTCTCTCTGAGAAAGTATATCCATGTCATCCTGCTGAAATCATCAATGAATGTCACATAGTATAAACTGCCTTTGATAGATGGGTTTTGTGCAGGACCCCATACATCGCTATGTACTATCTCAAGTGACCTGCTACTCATGTTTCCTTCTCTAGGAAACCGCAACCTTGTTCTGCTTTCCAAACTGACAGGCTTCACAAACATGCATATTCCCATCATACTTGAATCTAGGCAGCCCACTAACAATGCCTCTTGCCTGCATGTTCTTTAACCTTTGTATATTGACATGTCCAATCCTCTTATGCCACATATCAATGTCTTGTACCACATTTTTACTTTTAGAGAACATGGCTGATTTAAACTCAGGAATTCCAACATCCAGCTTAAACAACCTGCCTTCTTTCTTGCCTTTAGCAATGACTCTACATCCATGTTTGAAATCCTCAACGAAGCAACCATGCTCGTTGAAACGAACCTGTAATCCCTGTTCCACCATTTGACCAACTGAGGCCAAACTTTTTGTGATAGAAGGCACATACAACACATCTAACATAAAATTTGTTTGACCATTGTGCATAACCAATGGTACACTTCCAACATGTGTAATGGCATGCTGAGTATCATCTCCTGTTTCCACATAGCCTTTCACATCCATAGGCTTCATATGCTCAAACCATTCACCATGACAAGTCATATGGTTTGATGCTCCAGAGTCCATATACCAAGTATCATCATTCTCAGCATTTGTCATCATAGATCCCACAACATGTTTCATGGCAAACAAGTGATTTGCAGTGCCATCATTACTGCTTGATGCATAATTTCCACCACCATGTTGTGCATAATTTCCATGATGTTGTGCTCTACCCCCTCTCAAATCATTCTGTTTGCGGAAACAATCTCTTGCCATATGACCAAATTTTCCACAATAATGGCATTCCACATCTTGCATAGATGTTTGTTGGCCTTGCCAACATCCTTTACCATGAGGATTACCTCTGCCTCTCTGAGGTGTATATCCACGACCACCTCTAGCACCATATGAAGGCTGAAAATTCTATTGTGGTGACCTGTCCTGCCATCCACAACCATTACCACCACGGCCACGTGATGCGAATCTCCCCCTACCTCTAAAACCTCTTTGCGAGTAGAAAGCCTGATTTCTGCCATTATTATCATGGCTAGTAGATGCATCCAAAAAAGAATCACTAAGTTTGATTTCCTCAACAAGCAAGAGTGAAACCAACTCATCAAATTTTGGTAAACCTATACTCTGAACTGAGATAGATGTATCAAATGATTTATACTCCTTGCCAAGACCACGCAAGGTAATATCTACCAAATCATCATCAGGCATGGGGGCATTAATTGTTGCCAATGCATCTGCAAACTTCTTTATTTCTTGCACATAATCATGGATGCTCCTTCTATTCTGCTTCACATTATGTATCTGTTGTCGCAATTGAGACTTGCGAGCACTCGTGTCTATATCAAACAACTTCACCAATGTATCCCATGCATCCTTGGGATTCTCAGCATCATGTATGTGTATGAGCATAGCATCCGAAATACATATAGACAGATAATGCAACACTTTGAATGCTCTTTCTGACCATTGCTTATGAGCTATAACCTGCTGCTGTGTAGGTTTTCGGGGTAGCTCTGGCTCTGGCTCAGCACCTGTAATGAGATTCCAAAAACCTTTTCCCTTCAAGAAACTTTTGATCCTGTACTTCCATGCCTGGAAGTTCTTCCTATCCAGCTTTTCACCAACAATCTGTACTGGATTATCCGACATGTTTGCTCAATGCAAATACAACTTTCGCACACTTCAAATCTGTAAATGAGCCTTCCTCAGCTCAACCACACTCCAATGAGTGTTCTAGATACTCCAATGTAGTCAACAATCTTCAAATTTGATGTAGAAAATCAACCTGTATGCATTCAAAATGAACTGGCTCACTCAGTCCAAGATACCCTGCTTTGATGCGCTTTCCAAGGCTCCAAATTGTAATGTAGTGGTTCAATCAAGTATGGGTAACTTGCATTGACACCTAAACAACCTCAATGTTGAATATCAACACCATCCGCCGACATGTGTACAGATCAATTTTATAAAACCCCTTTCTCTGTTTTGGGAAAAACCAGTAGTAATTTTGCTCTAATTTCTTCAATATTTGTCCAAATTGAGCAACCAGGCATTCATTAGCTTAGCAATGATGTCCACTAGCTCCATGTAAGAGGAATTAGTCCAATTGTATAAGACCAATGAGTAATTGTTCGATTAAAATCACTCTGTTTCTCTGCAACCAGTAGACAGGCTTTTTAATCAGCTCATTCCCAGCTCAATTTGGCATAATTGATCAACCAACCATGTAGCATTCTTCTCTCTAGTGTGTATTAGCCAATTGCTAAACCAATTGTGGAAGTAATCAAGCACCAAAGTGAAATTTGATCCTCCACTCAGTAAAAATGTCAAAGTATGCTCTGTTTCTGTTGTCCAGTCAGTGCCGCCTGCTCTACAGAGTGATTTGGGAGTGATTGTAGTACTAATTGATGATCCAACACACCTAGGTATGTGTGCAACCAGTCAATGCCTTGATTTTTGCCAAAAACATGCTCCAAATGTATCAAACTTTAGCTTCCTTTTCTCTGTTTTGTGAGATCTCAAAAACCAGAATTTTTCACTCATTCAAATGCATGTAAATTGCTCCAAAATCAGTGTAGGTCTTGCATATGAGTTGCCAAAACATTCCTCCTTGTCAGATACATGTGTCTTTTGCCAGATTTACATGTATTTCCACCATACATCACCGCTTCCAAGCTTTAATGGAAAGCTTTCAAAAACCAAAATTTCTCTTTGCTTTGAGTTGCCCTAAATTGCTTTGTTTCTGCCTGAATCACCTGCAATCCGCTCAAGGATGTTTAGAAGACCTTACCCGATAGGCCAAGCTCCTAGATCTGATAGTAATCGGTGTGCTCCAAGCTTCACAACATCAATGGCAAGCTTCACAGCTTTTCTTCACAGCTTCTTCTCCCTCTTCTCTCACTCACTCATAAACCCTAATAGACAGCACAAGGCTTTGATACCATGTTGAAAGATAGGTAGAGGGAGAGGAGACACACACACAGGAGCAAACCCTAATGTATATTACAAACCCTAACCATAGAGGGAAGCAATCTCCCTTCTCTCACACAATGCATAAAGCCATAATCCATAATACACACAACACAAAAGACAGATAGAGGGATCATGCTATTAGTCATCTATGTGGATGACTTGATTATCACTGGTGATAGTGATGCAGACATACATGATGTCAGGATGCTTTTAAAGCAGAAGTTTGAGATGAAGGATTTGGGTGAGCTACGGTATTTCTTGGGCATAGAGGTGGTGAGATCACCTCATGGCAGTTTGCTATTGCAGAGGTAGTATGGCTTGGACATGTTGTCCAAGTATGGTATGATAGGCTGTAAGCCTATTTTAGTGCCATTGGAGCAGAACACAAAGCTTTCAACATATACAGGTGAGCTTTAGAGGACCCCACTACGTATAGCGCGCATAGTGGGTAGTTTGATCTACATGACCATTACAAGGCCAGACTTGAGCTATGTTGTTGGACTTGTGAGTTAGTTTATGCAAGCCCCTAGGGAGCCACACTTGGATGTAGCTAGACAGATCCTTAGGTACATAAAGTCCACAATTGATTATGGACGTTTCTATGAGGCTGGTATAGAGATACAGTTACATGGGTACATAGATGTTGATTGGGCTGGTAGTATTACAGACATGAGATCTACCACTGGTTTTATGTTCTCATTTGGGAGTGCTACTGTGAGTAGGAGCAGTAAGAAGCAACCAACAGTTTCCTTGTCAAGTATAGAGGCAGAGTACAGTACAGGGGTGCTGCTATGGTAGCTTGTGAGATAGCTTGGTTTCAGAAGCTACTTTGGTACATGGGAGAGCCCATGGATAGTGCAATCGTCATATATTGTGACAACATGAGTAGCATACAGTTGGCCAGTAATCCAGTATATCATGCTAGAACGAAGCACATTGAGGTGCATCATCACTTTGTGAGGGAGAAGGTTCTAGCAGGAGATGTAGATCTGGTATATGTCAGCACAGAGGATTAGGTGGCTGACATCTTCACACGAAGGCATTGGGCACAGAGAAGCTCCATAAGTTTAGGAGCTTACTTGGAGTGCAGTGTTGTATGGAGTTGAGCTTGAGGGGGAGTGTTGAGATATCGAGCTCAACTAGTGCTACGCGACAGACATTGATGACCCGCCTGGGTGATAGCTTCCGTATCTACACCACTGGCATGGTTAGTGAGATTATGGGTGTGATATGCGGCCAGTGGGAAGATAGGATGTGTGACAGCCATTTGGGATTACTAGAGACTGGCATAGTTATAGCGCCAGCTCATTTAGTCGGGTTCACATTATGGACCGACCCTTGTATGTTGTAGTAGTTGAGTACTAACCCATATAGTGTGTACTCTTATCTTTATGTTAGGTTGGTTGATTACAGAAGAAGAAGATAGAAGAAAATTTAATTATACATCTCTCTTGTGTCTTGCTCTCTCTTATGTGTGTGTTTTCTTGCTAGGGTTTGAAGCTCTCCCTCTCCCCCACATTGTTTTTACTTTTAAGAGCCATCCATGATAAAAAAACAGTGCAAGAAAGACCATGAGGATATGAAACAAGCTGCACAACAAGAGGCCAAAGCAAGGCAAAGCCAAGCTTCAACAGAGACACATCATGGTCAATATGGCCCAAGTGGTCAATCTTAAAGAAGAAGAATGGGAGGTGAAGCCAGCTCGATTGTGGTTAGGAATGACCACCCTGACAAGCTTTGTCCAAAAATTAGCTCGTGTTGATACAGGGGCTAATTACAATTTGATGTCCCATGAAACATGGAATTCCCTTGGGGAACCCTCGCTAAAAGAAACCCTTGCCATTGTTACCACTATAACGTCACAACAAGTTCATTGTTTAGGCACAATTATGCTTTTATTCCACATTGGAAATAATCCCTTGGAAGGGAATTTATATGTGATGCTGCAAGAACCATGCATGAAGAAATGCTCCTTGGAAGGGGTTGGATGGGACATAATAGGTGCAACATCAACTGGGACACATGGATGGCGACCTTACAACTAGCCTCTGGTCAAGTTACTATCCTTATGACAAATGAAGAGCCAGTACCCGCTGCTCTCCCCATGCCAAGGACTTCCCCCTTCACCACCCACCATCAATCCATCACCACACTCCCACAAATCCATCCCCCTAAAAAAGAGGCCACCACATCAATACCTCTCACATGCTCCCTACTACCACGCTTGGTAGCAACCCACTCTCATATCGCTGTTTCAACGACTGCTAACCTACCAACCCAAACTAACATTTCTAACAAAAGTAACAAGACTCCACAAGGTATGCCATCTCCCCATTGGGTACCTAAAAAGCTTATCGTAGCACAAGGCTATTATGAAGGCAAATCTACATTGTGGATCCCCCCGACGATCCAATCCTTCCCCTCGTCCCCCCACAGGCAACCGAAGCCCAACGAAAAAAATTCACCAACCATAAGCCTATACGGTACAAGACAAGCGCATCCTAAACGCTCTCCGCAACACTCCAATCCTCAATTAAACCCTCAACCATGCCCAAAATCAACCGCCCGCTGAACCTCTCCTAAAAGCCAAACACTTCTACAAGGGAAATCATCATATTTGGATCCCCAAGCTCAACTTCCACCTTGTGTCGCTCAGCAGTCCCCTATCTTTCAACGAAAACCAAGGGTGGCCTCCCGCCACAAAAGGACTGCCCAGGAAAAAGGGAAGGAGAAGCTTCATAGTGACCCTATAATCCCCATTCTGCCGCCAAGACAGAGCTAACTAATGATATACCCTCAACGTCAGCAACTCTCACACCTATCATTGTGAGGCTGCAACACAGACTACTACAATGCCATCATCAACTCCTTCAGTCTCAGGTAGTTCCTTACCACCCACCTCAGAATCCCTCAAGGAAGTACTACCCCCCCACCTCACCATCACCAAACTAGAATCAACTTCTTACCTTGGAAAATTGGGCACGTAGTTAGTACAAAACCCACAATGGGGTGATAGCAGTATAGCCCACGGGTACAAAACTTGATTCACGGGTGACAAAAAAAAAAAACAATGCCACGGCGGCCATACCAACCTACTTTGCCACGGCCACACTCCTCACAAGTTCTGATTTTCCACCCATTGGCTGTTCCAAGTTCACCATGGCCGTTCCAACCCACACAGTAAAATGCCACAGCCATTCCATCCTCGACCATCTGCCCCATGGGCGTTTGGAATTTGCCACACGGCCGCACCAACCATGAATCAAAAGGCCATGCTCATCCCTTCACAACCCGTTTGGTACGCCCATTCCTTTTAGCTTTTGGAAGTGAATGCTCATTCCCTTCTCCATTTCAAAAGCCCATGGATGTACTAAAACCAAAACAAGATACCACGGCCATTCGATCATCATGCCACGGCCGTTCATTTTAGATGCCATGGTCGTTCGTTTCAATTTTGCCATGCCCGTTCGCTGTAGATGCCACAACCCTACCCTTCTACAAAAACTATAAATATGGGCCCCACACCCTCTTTTCCTCACTTTTAGCCTTCTTTGCAGCCAAACTCTTGCAGTTTTTTCTCTTGAAACTTTAGACTCATCTAGGGAGGTCCTCCACCATACCTCCATGAGGAGAGAGCAATCGGAAGGGGGCAGATTTGAGGAGTATGCCCGGCACACAATTATCTCATCTAGGGGAGGTCTTGTTGAAGCAGGTGAATGGCCACACAATGCACTCCTTCATGAAGAATAACAATAAGGTGGAGCGCAAAAGCTTCTATATTTCACTTGGCCATGCTACAGGGCAATAGCAGTCGACCCTGCAGTTGTACAAAAGCTGGAGCAACTAGGCCTAGGGAGATTGCCTACTCTGGAGCCATGGGAGCTAAATCTCTACAATATCCTTTATTTAACAGAGAATTATGATGCCAACCTTCATATACAGGTGAGGTTTTGGACAATGACAGCCAGAGACACAGGGTCCAGCTCAGCATTGAGCTCATCAGAGATGCCTGTAGCTCCCCAACTTGGACCAACCCTATGTCAGGCTCACCAAAGCCCCCATGTTGACCATGGGCGTATACATAGGCATCCCAAACAAAGATGGGGTGTGGAGTGGGCAAACATCACACAAGAGGATCTGATCATGCCAACTCGAGCCCTATAGTTTTTGCTTACTCCTCACTGGATAGATAGGTTTAGCAGGTGTAGCATGACCACATTGGCACATGTGGACCAAGGCCAAATGGTGAATTGGACAAACTACCTCTTCAAAGAGCTTCATATGCAGTATGTTTGAACCCCCACGAATTTGCTACTACGACCAAGTCCTAGCCCTAGTCGTGACGCAACAATCAAATGTTTCCACTTGATCATCACATTACTGGAGTCATTCCCTGATTAGAAGGCACACAGGGGTTGGCCTCCTTCAACATCAACAAAGGCCCAACCCTCAAGTAGATTTTTGGCTTCTATGAGTGGATCATGTGGATGCCCGCCTGGTGCCTGTAGACCTTAGAAGGCATGATGGAGATGACCTTCTGGACTAGCTACTATAAGGTCTCCCATTGAGCCACCCCTACTCCATCCTCACACTGCGACTTCATCAAAACCGACTCGATCTACTACAGATAGATCCGGCTAGCTCCAAGGATAGACCTGCATAAGGAGGGAGGTACGGTAACCACTCTGGTTAACATTACCTTTAGCGTGGCTATACTCTTTGTAATCTATCTTTTGTAACCACGCAATGCACTTATTGTATAAGAGACATGGGATGACCGAACTTACGGCTTGTGTAACACCGGCCATGAGGAATAGTTGTACATAGAGCTATAAAGACTAGGAAGACTAGTATCGGGCCCCCAATTGTAATGGGCAGCCGGCCATTATAACTAAGAGCTCTTGTATATAAGTCATTTTATGAAATATGAAAGGGGACAATCCCATTAGTCTCATTTGAGCTTACGTCTTCTCTCTGTCTCTCTCTCTCTCTTTTGAGCTTGTGGTGTATGTTAGCTTGTGTTTTTCTTGCTTGTATGCTTGATTGTTGGTGTATGTAAGTAGGGATGGTAATGCTCTCATTTCTTTTGGTCTCTATTCTCTCTTTGCTATCTACCAAGTCCCTTTGCATACTTTTTGCATGAGGTGAAGGTTGAGCTCTCCATAGCTCCCTCCTTCTTACTCACTGCTGCCTAGCCATTGACTCTCTTCTTGGGTGACACAAGAAGAGGTGGAGTGATCCCATATCAGCTTCACATCGAGGAGTTAACCCTCTTAGGGTTAGCTAAGTGCAAATCTCTAGACTCGACCCTTGCATGTATCTCTCTTCTCTTCTCTTTGCTTGTTGTGTGCAAGGTGTCATGTTATCCTTAACACATCTCGCTGCATGAGGGTCAAAGAGAGTAGGCGAACAAGGGAGAGAAAGGATATGTTTCAATTGAGTTTGCAGAATCAGTCGGTTCTGTGTCAAACTGCTGAGTCGGAAAGTTTAGATAGGTGTGAGCTATGTGTCAGTTGAGGTTTAGCAAAGTATTCAGTAAGGTCCTGAGGTTGTGGTTTGAGTGTAGCTTATGCTAGAGGACAATAAAAGAGTATGGAGGATAGTTTTTTGGCTGGAGTCAACGTCAGCCATCCGAATCAGGTTTGCTAATCAGTTGTGTGTGGTCAACCAGTTGTCAGCTGAGGCATTTTAGCTAAAGAACAAAGGTGTTAGAGATCTCATCTAACTTAGGAGGACAGAAGGAGGAATCAATAGAGTCATATTGGAGTGTGTTAAAGTGTCGTTTAAAGGATTGGGGGCATGAGCAAAGTGGATTGATGCCCTAGGAGTAAATGTTTTGGGTGTCACACAAGTTACATCAACACAATCGCAATAGCCTAAAACATATATTAGGCAAGTTTGTGCGACCTTTTACCTTTCCCCTTTTACCTTTTCAATTTTTACCTTTTATTTTATTTTTATTTTTTGCTTTTTACGTTTTTGGTTTACTGTTTATGGTTTCCATTTTCGATTTTAGAGAGAAGAGGTTTTCCTAGAATCTTGGAATTGAGGCCTGCACGCATTAAATGCGTCCAACCACTCAAAAAAGACTTTTGGACTTTTTTGGTGGTTGGCTAGTGGCCTAAAAGCTTGCATGCATTAAATGCGATCGACCAATCAAAATGCCCCAAATTAGGTAAAGAATTAAGCATAATTAATTTGTGTTAATTATACTAATGCAAAAAATATAGTAATTTTATGTGTGCCAAATCCTCCCCTAATTTTTGTTATTATCTCATTTTCTCTATATAAAAAGTAAAAATTGGGATAAACACTATGCTAAGAAACTAATTTTGTGGTAGTGCCATTGTCTATGCAGGATGGCAAAGTGAAGTACCTTGCAGATGTACTTTATGTTCCGAACATAACAAAGAATCTGGTTTCAGTTGGCCAGATGATTGAGCAGGGTTTGCAGGTTCGGTTTAATCCTGATGGTTGTTATGTTGAAGACTTTTAAGACAAGTGCAGGTTGTTGCAAAAGGCAACAGAGTGGGCAGAATGTTTACATTGAATGTAAACATGCCTGAAGTGAGTGCTGCAATGTTTACAAATGGTTCAGGAATTGTTGCAGACACATACATTTGGCATAAAAGAATTGGACATGTGAATGTGCAGAGAATGAAGTCTATGCAGACTAAAGGAATTGTGACAGGGCTACCAAAATTTAAAGCTGAAGGTATGCAGAGAATATGTGAAGCATGCCAATTTGGAAAGCAAACAAAGCATGTATTTCCACGTAACAGAAATGTGAGCAAAAATGCACTAGATGTTGTGCATTTGATGTATGGGGTCCTACGACGAAGACCATGTCTATGGGAGGCTGCAGGTATTATGTGACATTTATTGATGATCACACAAGGGAAGTGTGGGTATGCTTCATGAAGGAGAAGGGTGAGGTGTTCACTCACTTTCAGAATTTCAGAGTTATGGTTGAAAAGCAAATAGGGAAATATGTAAAGTGTCTAAGGTCAGATGGAGGGGAGAGTACTTCTCCAATGAGTTCTCTGAATTTTTGAAGAAAAATGGTATTCGGAGACAGTTTACATATGCAGATACACTCCGCATGGAGTTGTTGAGCAGAAAAACAGGCACATTGCTGAGATTGCACGAGCATTGATGGAAGAGAAGAATATGCCGCATAGCTACTGGGTTGAGGCTATTTCTACAGCACTTTACATCATGAGAACAGGACTCCAACTGCAGCCATACATGATGTAATTCCAGAGGAGAGGTTTACTGGTAGAAAACCTGATTCATCTCATCTGACAATCTTTGGATGCATTGCATATGTGCATGTGCCAGATGAGCTGAGAACTAAGCTGGATCCAAAAGCTGAAAAATGTGTGTTTATTGGATATTCCCTTGAGAAAAAGGGATACAGGTGTTATAACCCTGCTACACACGTTGTTAGGTATTTTTTGGTAATATTTTCTTGGCATATGTACACACTCATGCATGGCATTTACAAATAAAGGATGTCCATCTCCAAGGGCCAAAGGGGGTATAAGGCCACATGTGAACGGATCTAACAAAAATATGCAATGTGTACAGTTAGTTATTGGTTTACCTGGATAAATAATAAATGGAAGAAGTGAGAGATGAGAATCAGTTTCACAAGACAGGTTTTAGCACTATCATGTATGGACAAGGTTGTTGACAAATAATGTGAGCATGCAAAGCATTATTTTTTTTTAAAAGCTGGATAGGGACCCGTTAGAGGAGGTCAGCTACAGTACCAGTCCTTGGCATTTCATGGGAAACAAAGGTATGTGTGGTGCAAAGTCTTCCTTGAATGAAAGAGTCACCTTGGGATTTAATACAAGGCTTGCTAAAAATAGAAGGTGGCCTTGGATTGCCTTAAAAAATTCTTCAATTTGCCTCAATTTCAAAAGGGCGCCGTGTGGAGGTGGGGGAGCTCTCTGACATGCCTTGGAGTATTATGAATAATATAATGGTCTTTGGTTGAACGAGCAGCGCACGCTGGTGTATAAGAAGAGAAGGGGAGCAAGCTCATGGAGATAGAGAGAGGGTACCCGTAGTTCTAATGCTCTCAATGAGCTACGTGGCCCATGTGTGGGAGAGAAGCGTGGCTCTGTAGCTCTCAGAGAGCTGCGTGGCTATAGTGTTTATAGAGTATGTGGGGGGGCTCAGCTCTAAGATTCTCGAAGAGCTGTGCAATACCCAAAGGGATGAGTTTATTGCTTTAATGATTTCAGAGAACTGCGCAATACATGTGCGCAGCCCATTGTGTGTAGAGAGGAGGGAATGAGCCTTGTGTAGTTTCAGAGTTGTAAATGAGAGCTCGCCTCTTCAAGATTCTCAGGAAAGTGCGCAGCCCATTGTGTAGAAAAGAGTAAAGCGTGGCTGTAGTGCAGAGTGTGTGTGGGGAGAGTTCATTACTCTAAAGCTCAGAAATCCTACGCAGCTGATGTAGGGGAGCTGTAGTTTTCATGTGTTTCAGAAAGTTGCGTAGTTTCCAGTGTGTGAGAGGGAGAACTGCAGCCCACGAGTGTAAATGAGAGCTGCGTAGTTATGAGGCTCTCAAAGAGCTACGAAATCCAGGATTATAAGAGTGTGAGAGAGCTCGTAGTTTCCAGTGTGTGAAGGGGAGCTGTAATTCTAATGTTCTTTGAGAGCGCAGCCCATGTGAGTAAGGGGAGAAGCGTAGCCTTTGTGTGAGAAGGCACCGTCTTCAAGGTGTGAAAGCCGTGTGTTTTTTTCCTTATGAGTAAGAAGCTGCTCTCTGTGTTTGAGAGAGAAAGGAGACGAGCTCGTTTTCTTTGAAGAGAAGTACCCTCAGAACGGCCCACGGCACTCCAGTTTGGGAGGGGAGGAGAAGCTGCAACGCTACTTGTATGAATGAAGAGAAGGTGCCACGCCTTGAGAGTGCGGCTCTCTGTCATGATGACAGCCCATGCAATGTAAGTGATGGCTGGCCAGCTTTTTTGTTCTCTTTTTTGTGAAATAACTCCTATATATATGAGGAATCACCAGTTTGTGGCATTGGAAACCCCATGTATATGATAACCAAGTCTCTGATTTTGTGGAAAGCTCATGTGTATGAGAAAGACAGCTCTCTGGTTTTGTTTGAGAGAACATGTATGTATGGTGGTGTGCTTCTTCAACAGATAGACTAAAGACCATAAAGTGATTGTGCCTCCTAGTCACACACTGCTTGCCAGGTTGGGAGAATTGAAGTTCCTTACTGATGTTGTCTTTTCTTGGAAAACTGAAGTATTGCAGAAAGCTCATACTTGATGGAATGTAACCTTGTTATGTCAAGTGGTTCTCTCACCATTTCTCTGTGGTGATCATTTTGTTTATGGCTGTGAGCCTATTTCATAATAAGGGTGCACCCCTATATGCATATGTATCAATTGAGTAAAGGGTGGCAGATGTTGATGTGCCCATCTCTCCTTGCATGTCTTGATCAAATGTATGTAGGCTCCCTCCAGCTACTTAGAAAATTGAATGAGGGTAGAAATAAGGTTTCATGCTTAAGATGTTAAATTTTGTGTCAGCTCACTGAGTAGCTGACTGGTGCCCCTTTTTCTTGATGTTGGTGTGTACTCCAAACTGTGGAAAGGCATTGCTATAGAGGTGTTCCGTGTTTCTCCGCCTCCCTTCACAGTTTTTGGTGCCCCCACTGAGGAGCATTCCAAGAACCTTCAGTTTACAAGACTGAAAACAGGTGCATGTGATTAATCTCAGTGAATGACTGCTATGCCAGGACAGTTGTGTGACAGATGCCTTCTAAAATTGTGCTATATTACCTTGATTGGACAGCCAACTGAAGTATGGTTTGCAGGCTGAAATTCTTGGGATTGGTGCCGTTTCACAGTTGATGTGTTGCCTAAAAATTCTGGTAGAATTGGGAAATTAGTCAGTCGTGCCTTTTGGGAGTTGGATGGCCACTCTCAATGGATAATCACAATGGACCTCAATTTACTCCCTTCCATTTTACCCAAAGAATTCAGATAAATGTTCATGTGGACAGAAAAATTTTCTTCCAACAGCGTATGGCATATATGTTTGGGCCAGAAAGACTGAGGGAAATATTGGAGTCTCCTTTGCCGGTGGTAATTCCCATGATTAACTATGCAAATTTGTTTGATGTGCATGTGTTCATCCTCTTCTAAACTTGAAGTGTTTTGAAGTTTTCTTCTGAGAATTGATTTAGTAGAAGGTTTTGTTTTTGCATCTGTGTCAAAAGGGTTTTTTTTGGGTAACAATGGCTTTCCCTTATCCAGAGTTTCATGGAAAAAATGATGAGAGTGTGGAAGAGTTCTTAGAAAACATGGAAGTTGTGTGCATAAGCAACCATATCCAGATACCCGCTCAAATGTTACGCCTTTTACAAATCTGTTTGAAGGGTGATGCACGGAGCTGGTGTAAGGGTTATGAGGAGGAGTTGCAGAGGGCTGATCCACCTATGCCATTGACATGGGATAATGTCCGACAAGCTTTAACAGCACAGTTTGTGAAGGTGAAAGATCCAGACAAAGTTTGGCATGAAATACAAGAATTGAGACAAAGAAAAGCGGAGCCCATTGAGGATTACATCAAGAAGTTTTCCATATTATGGGAGAGCTTGTGTCAAGCCTTGCAGCCACAAGTGCCCCCACCAGATATGATGAAGAAGGATCGGTTCTTGGTTGGCCTCAAGGAAAACCTGCGTTGGAGGGTAGAATTGAAGAAGCCAAGAACATACGAGGATGCATTGGAGGTGGCAAGGAACAAAGAGTGGAAATTGAATAGACTAACTCAATTGGGAGTGAGCTCACTACCTATGGTGTCAGAGATGAAGCAAATGGATTCCATGCAAAGTCGGGTTCCAGAGGAGGTTCATCCGGCAGATGCGGTTTCAGTAGCTACTCAAGTTGTGCCAGCAATGGTCACTACTGCAGCACAAGATGATGAACTGAGGCAGGACTTGAGGCAAGTGGTTGATTTGATGAAGAATCTTAGCCTAAATATGTTAAGCAATGTGGGAAATAATCGAGGTCGTGTGAGACTTGCAAATCAGCCAGGAGGTGAAGGACAACCAAAGAATGGTTTTGGTGGACAGAATAACGGCAGGGGTTGGAGGCAGTTGCCCACATGCTATAACTGTGGAGAGCTTGGCCACATCAGCCCACAATGTGATAAACCACCAAGAATGGGTGGAGATATGTATCCATTGCCTGCACAGTTGCCGAACCGGTCAAATGATTATGGCATAGAGATTAAGGGTGAGGCAGGACCTAGTGGATTGACCAAGGAGGACAAGGGAAAGACAAAAGTGTTAAGTGTGGTCACCTTGGAGAAGGCAGCAATGTTGGAAGATACATTAGTAATGCCTATTGGGAAGAGAACCACAGAGGATAAAGAAGGAAGAAATGAAGCAGGTCCCAGTAGGAAGAAAGGGAAGAGTCATGAGGGTGAAGATGTGAAAGCTAAAAGGAAAAGGAGAGCCCGCCGAAAATTTCACGTCTCAGATTTTCCACTAGGGGAAGGGCAGGATAGCTATGACTTGAAACAGGACCTGAGCAATAGGAAGGCAGACGTGACCTTTGGACAACTAGTGGAAATGATACCGAAGCTGAAGCGCCAATGGAAGAAACTAGTCAGTCCGCTGGGGAAGGAACCCAACAGAGGGTCAGTGAGAGTGTTGGCCATTGATGAGTCTTCAGACATTTGTCCCATAGTAGATGTTTGGCACAAGAGGAAGAATCTTGGGCAGGGATACGTGGATGGTGGTGCACAAATTTGTGTAATCACTCAAACATGTGTAGAAAAGATGGGCCTGACAGTAGAAGGAGTCTCAGGATTCCGCATACGACTGGCAAACCATCAAAAGATCAAGTGTTTAGGGGTAGTGAAGAGCTTGGAAATCGAAGCCTATGCAGTTAAAACGGTAGTGGATTTTCATGTAATGCCAGCAGGATTAGGGGCTTATCCTATCATCCTTGGAAGACCATGGCTACGCGCAGTGCGGGCCGTTCAAGATTGGAGACACGGTACAATCAGCTTATATGGGGAGACAGGGGGCAAAAGATTATTTGACATGAGTAGCAGGAAGCCACTAGATGAAGATTATGAAGAGGGGGAGAATTCAAGTAGTGAAGAGTCTTCCACTGTGTCAAATGGGGACAGTGGCACCACCACTAGTAGTGAGGGAGAGGTAAATGTGGCATTTCTGATGGTGGACAGGATCCTTGAACAGACCAGCATAGTCGCATCCATGAAAGGGATTGAAGATGAGTCCAAGGGCCCATATGAGGTGATTGAAGAGCTAATGCAACCCCAGGTGAAGCCACACGAGAAACACGAATTGATGGCCAGGATGATTAGCACAGATCTCTCAGTCATGGAGAAGGAGAAGTATTTAAAGATGTTGTCAACATATCCAGATTTATTCATCACATCGTATGAAGAAGTTCGGGGCTTCAAAGGGGAAGATTTGCACATAGAGCTAAAGGAAGGAGCCAAGCCAGTACGTCAAAGATTAAGGAGAATGGGTCCAGAATAGATGAAGGCTTTGCGAGAAGAGGTGGACAAACTACTAAAGGCTGGTTTTATATGCCCTGTGGAGACAACAGAGTGGGTGAGCCCAGTCGTGGTCACTCCAAAAAAGGACGAAAAATGGAGGGTTTGTGTGGATTTCAAACCTTTGAATGCAGCCACAAAGAAGGATCCATACCCACTACCTTTCATTGATCAAATCCTGGATTCAGTGGCGGGTCATGAAAGATACAGTGTGTGTGATGGGTTTTCAGGCTATTTCCAGTTGAAGATTGCTCCAGAGGATCAGAAGAAAACTACTTTCATTACGCCATGGGGCTGCTTTTGCTATACAGTACTACCATTTGGGCTAACAAATGGTCCAGCTCACTATCAAAAGAGAGCAAATTGGGCGCTTCTACCATTCATTGGAAAATGTGTACAGGATTTCATTGATGATTTTTGTGTCTACAGCACACGAATGGATCACTGTGAAAAGCTGGAAATGGTGCTAGAACGATATAATGATTGTGGTGGCCAACTCAATCCCAAGAAGTGTTTCTTTGCAAAACCAAGGGTAAAATTGTTGGGTCATATGGTGTCAGAAAATGGCATTGAGGCTGATCCAGACAAGGTCAAGGCAATCATGCTTCTTCCTTCTCCAGAGTCTACAAAACAGTTGGCAACATTTATTCAGAAGGTAAAGTACATGTCAAGATTCATTTCATTGTCCTCACAGCTTTTATATCCATTACAACAGGTGGCAAAGCACGATCCTTTGCAATGGGATGACAAGTGTGAAGAAGAGTTTCAGAGAGTCAAAGAAGTCTTAGGGGAGATGACAGCGGTGCAGGCTCCAGATTGGGAACAGGTTTTTTATGTGAATCCTTCAGTAGGAGAGGATGCTATTGGTGCTATGTTGCTGCAAAAAGGGAAGGGGAGCCAATATATGCACCCCGTCTATTGTGCTAGTAGGGTAAAGTCAGTAGCAGAGAGGGGATTGTCAGAAATAGAGTTGGTAATGGTAAGTGTGGTGTTTGCTTGCCGACGGTTTCGCCAATATCTTTTGACAAAGCCATTTGTATTCCTAACTAGCTACACATTCTTGCCTCAGCTCATCAATGGTGTAAACATGTCTAAGGCAGTGAAAAAGTGGGTGATTGAATTGCAGGAGTTTGAGTTCTCTTTCTTGGTGGAAGAAAGCAACAGAGCTACTTTGGCAGACTTGTTAACTTATAAGGAAAACCCTCTGCTTGTCAAAGAGGAAAGTGTTAGAAAGGTAGAAAATGTGGCAGAAGTAAGCGATGCTCATGTTTTGTTCTTTGATGGTTCATACAGGAAGAGCCATGATGCAGCTTCTGGTGGTATAGCTCTTTATGACCAGCAAGGTAAGCTGATTTGTAAAAAGGGATTCAAAGTTGATGCTCATACTAACAATGAAGCAGAGTATTCTACATTGGAAGCAGGGCTAAACATTTGCATTAAGCATGGTGTAAAGAGACTATGCATAAGAGGTGATTCTCTACTGGTGGTAAAACAAATACTAGGAGTATGGAAGAGCAAGAACCCTGCACTGAGGAACAAGTGTTTCAAGATCAAGAGCTTGTTGAAGGAGTTTGAAGCATGGGGCATTCGGCATGTGGAGCGTTCTCTTAATACAGAAGCACATGAAGCAGCGCAGGGAATGATTGGCGAGCTATATGTATTAAAAGCAGATCTGCCACTTTATCGGGGTCGTGAAAGTCTGACACTGGAAGAAGAGTTTCTGTTGACAGGAGTCATTCCCAAGGACATTGAGAAGGCAAAGAAATATGGGTTTGTACGCAGAGCGTGCAAATACAAGCTCATTGGTGACACCTTATACATGCAAGGGGCTGACTTGGTGTTAAGGCGTGTACCATGGAAGGAAGAGCTGTACAAAGTGCTTGAGGAGAATCATGAAGGAGCATGCGGTGGCCACTTTGCATTTAAAATCACATTGCACAAAATCTTACAAGAGGGTTACATATGGCCAAGTATACAAAAAGATGTGCATCACTGGTGTAGCTCATGCAAAAGGTGCCAGGCATTTGGGAAACGAGTTTTAAAACCAGAGTTGCGCAAGACAATCTTGGCCTTTGACATTTTCGAAAAGTGGGAAATTGATGCAGTAGGACCCTTACCCATTACCAGCAGGGGGAAGAGTTATATTTTGACAGCTGTGGATTATCTTTCCAGGTGGGCAGAAGCTAGAGCAGTGAAGCAAATTACTGCAAGAGATGTTGCAAAGTTTGTTTATGAAGACATCTACTGTAAGTTTGGGGTGCCCTTGGAGCTTCTTTCAGATCAAGGGCCTGGTTTTAGAGCTGACTTGCTAGAATACTTGTGTGCCAAAATGCGGATTAAGCATAATTTTACTACTCCTTATTACCCGCAGTGCAACGGTTTGAATGAAAGATTCAATGGTGAACTTGTACACATTCTTGCAAAGGTGACAGAACATCAGGGCAAGAATTGGGATCTGGAGCTGTTCAGTGCTTTATGGGCTTATCGTACATCGGTGAAGACAAGCACAGGTTTTACACCTTTTCACTTAGTGTATGGCAAAGAAGCTTTGTTACCTGTGGAAGTTGAGTTGCCTGCAGTTAAAATGTTAGAAAAGCTGCTAGGGCCATCTAGCAACACATTTAAAGAGAGACTCTTACAGTTACAAGAGGTTCAGCTGGACAGGATGAGTGCCTTGGAACATTATGAGAAGATGCAAAATAGGGCATTGACAAAGATAAATGAGAAGATTAAGAAGAAGGGTATCGAGGAAGGTGATTTGGTGCTACGCTATAATAGTAAGCTGGATAAAACCTTTCAAAAGAAGTTCCAAGTGAAATGGGAGGGGCCCTTCAGAGTAATGAATTGCTTTGCTAATGGCACATATCAATTGGCTGACCTTGATGGGACCCCACATGTATCAAGGGTGAATGGTTTACGTCTCAAGTTATATCATGCACGACTGATGATGGTAGACAAGGATGAAAGAATTAAAGAAGTAAAAAACAGTGTCTTTGAGAACATGGCAATATCAGATACATTGAGTCTCACGACACTATTTTCTGCTGACCATGAATGATCTAGCAGGCTAGGGGATGGGCAAACTATGTTAGGTATTTTTTGGTAATATTCTCTTGGCATATGTACACACTCATGCATGGCATTTACAAATAAAGGATGTCCATCTCCAAGGGCCAAAGGGGGTATAAGGCCACATGTGAACGGATCTAACAAAAATATGCAATGTGTACAGTTAGTTATTGGTTTACCTGGATAAATAATAAATGGAAGAAGTGAGAGATGAGAATCAGTTTCACAAGACAGGTTTTAGCACTATCATGTATGGACAAGGTTGTTGACAAATAATGTGAGCATGCAAAGCATTATTTTTTTTTAAAAGCTGGATAGGGACCCGTTAGAGGAGGTCTACAGTACCAGTCCTTGGCATTTCATGGGAAACAAAGGTATGTGTGGTGCAAAGTCTTCCTTGAATGAAAGAGTCACCTTGGGATTTAATACAAGGCTTGCTAAAAATAGAAGGTGGCCTTGGATTGCCTTAAAAAATTCTTCAATTTGCCTCAATTTCAAAAGGGCGCCGTGTGGAGGTGGGGGAGCTCTCTGACATGCCTTGGAGTATTATGAATAATATAATGGTCTTTGGTTGAACGAGCAGCGCACGCTAGTGTATAAGAAGAGAAGGGGAGCAAGCTCATGGAGATAGAGAGAGGGTACCCGTAGTTCTAATGCTCTCAATGAGCTACGTGGCCCATGTGTGGGAGAGAAGCGTGGCTCTGTAGCTCTCAGAGAGCTACGTGGCTATAGTGTTTATAGAGTATGTGGGGGGGCTCAGCTCTAAGATTCTCGAAGAGCTGCGCAATACCCAAAGGGATGAGTTTATTGCTTTAATGATTTTAGAGAACTGCGCAATACATGTGCGCAGCCCATTGTGTGTAGAGAGGAGGGAATGAGCCTTGTGTAGTTTCAGAGTTGTAAATGAGAGCTCGCCTCTTCAAGATTCTCAGGAAAGTGCGCAGCCCATTGTGTAGAAAAGAGTAAAGCGTGGCTGTAGCGCAGAGTGTGTGTGGGGAGAGTTCATTACTCTAAAGCTCAGAAATCCTACGCAGCTGATGTAGGGGAGCTGTAGTTTTCATGTGTTTCAGAAAGTTGCGTAGTTTCCAGTGTGTGAGAGGGAGAACTGCAGCCCACGAGTGTAAATGAGAGTGTCCACACACATCTAACCCTAGCTAATGTCCACACACTATGACCAGCTGGACACGGTCATTTATGTCTCACACTTGTTCCTACCTAACATGCCAGCACATAGCATAGCTGGCTCACACTGACATCGAGCTTGAATCTCAACACCTTTGATGGTCTCCAAGTCGTAGCAATCTTGGATGGGGGAGGAGGAGTAAGTATTCTTACCAAAACATGCTGTAAAAAATGGGGAGCGCCTATCATGGATGACACCTATTTTTTTGGTTAGACTTGTTGATGGAGCCACGGCTAGTAGACCCATTGGTCTACTGAGGGATCTAAAAATTAAGATCCTTGGAACTACTTATCGTCACACGTTTGTGGTGATGGACTTTGGATGTTAGCCATTTTCTTATGACTACATCCTTGGTAGACCATTCATGATGGAATAAAAAATTATTCATGACTGGGATATCGACCACATATATTCAAAGAAAAAATCAAACATTCAATATCAATCTACGCACGTGGAAGACACACCCCATGAGCGGCAGACCATTTCCAAATGACTCTGTCACGATAACGTGATCTGTGTCAGACATGTCACAAAACACTTGAAGATGACAAGGATAGTGAGGAGTATGCACCTCTTCCAGATCCTGAAGACTTTGAGAACTGGTTGCATATCCTTGATACCCTGGACATTTTGCTTAGATGCACTGGCATAAGGTTTGCTACACCAGACAGGCAGGAGATTACATCTCTATACATGGTCAGTTCAGCATACCTACCCACCTACCCAATGTTGCCACCCAAGAACTTGAATACGTTATTAGAGTAGAGCCATCAAGGGGCACACACTCCCATAGAACTCACTGACCTAAGGGATTCCCTAGGCCAGAACTATACATCTTCCCAGACAATTCAGATACCCACTGGCTAAAGTATGTTGGAGCCGTGGAAGCACAACCACTTCAATGAAATGTGGCAAAAATAGTTTGCCAATAGCTTCCTTCTGGTCCACACTACCATCCCACAACCAGCAAGGCCCGTCAATTCCCAAGCAGAACTAGAAAAGCTTTGTCACTCAGCGTGCAGAGCATGCAACAAAAAGTTAGCACTCAGAAAAAGAAGCCAAAAGTCTAGTTGATTTGAAGAAATTGCTAAAACCAAAGAGACAAGACAGGTGCCTAAATATTTCAATAGATGGCCGATAGATTTGTCCAAAATTAACTGCTCCAAAGGTCTGACAATGGACAACTAGGGACCTGTTATGATGGTCTAGCCAAGTTCAAGGAGATACATGTGGCAGGCCTAGGTGAAGACCCGAGATCAGTATATATTGGAGAAGACCTCTCTGTATAGAGGAAGAGACCAAGCTCATCGCTCTGCTGACAAAGTTCTAGGATTGCTTTGCCTAGAAGTACACGGACATGAAAGGTGTAACTTTTGAAGTAGTCCAGCATACCATTCCAATGGTTGAAGGATCCAGGCTGGTCAAAAAACGGGCTTATCCCCATGAACCCAAAATACTCCAAGATGGTCCATGAAGAGATTGATAGACTCATTGATGCTAGATTCATTTACAAAATTGAGCATACACAATGGGTATCATCCATTGTGATAGTGCCCAAGAAGAACGAAAAAGTCAGAGTGTGCGTAGACCTCAAAAAGGTCAATGCCGTTACCATCAGGGATCATTATCCCTTACCTTTCAGAGAACATGTGCTAAAATGAGTAACAGGGAAGGAAGCCTACAGTTTCCTTGATGAATTCTCTGGATACAATCAGGTGCTGATCAATCCCAAGTATCAGTACAAAACAACCTTTGCCATTGAATGGGGCACTATGTGGTGCATCAAACACAAGTGCTAAGTGGACATGGGGAGTCCTCGAGTAGTGGATCCAATGTTAGCCCATGGTTAGGTAGGTTGAGGAATGATGCAGGTACACATGTATCACGAAAAGGGAAGGAAAAGGTAGATCAAGCTTTTGTGCTTGATCTGTCAACAGGTCACTCATATGTGGATGGTGACTCTAGTGGCTTTGAGTAGAGCCTTGATGAGGAGCTCGGCATTTCGTCTATGGTTACTCCTGGTGTAAGGAGAACCAGGGCTGTTTTAAGGAAGCATGGTAGTGATCCAGGTGTTCGTAGGTCTATGAGGGTTAGATACCCTGTTCAAGTTGAGATATGATGGATATACAGCCCATCATTATGCTTACATGGTAAAAGAAATACAGGAGGTTGAGCCCACTTTATTTGAGCAGGCAATTAGAATTAAGAATGGGAAGATGCCATGGATGAGGAGATGGCAGCATTGGATGCAAATGCAACATGGGAGTTAGTGCCTTTGCCTAAGGAAAAGAAGGTAATTGGATGTCAGTGGGTATATAAAATAAAGCACAATGCTAATGGTTCAGTGAGTAGGTACAAGGCAAGATTGGTTGCCAAGGGCTATCTGTAGACTTATGGCATAGACTATGAGGAGACATTCAGCCCGGTCGCAAGAATGGCAACCGTGAGAGCTGTCATTGCTATGGTTGTTTATGAAGGGTTGGTCGTTATATCAAATGGATGTAAAGAATGCTTTCTTGCATGGTGATTTGCAAGAAGTGTACATGATGCAGCCACTAGGTTATGAGAGTGATGCACATCCAGATTTTGTGCGCAAGTTACGCAAAGCCTTGTATGGCTTGAAGCAGGCACCCAGAGCATGGTCAAACAAGATCGGGGAGTATCTTGTTACCATTGGATTTCAGATATCCAATGCAGATTGTGTCAGCTCACTGAGTAGCTGACTGGTGCCCCTTTTTCTTGATGTTGGTGTGTACTCCAAAATGTTGAAAAGCATTGCTATAGAGGTGTTCCGTGTTTCTCCGCCTCCCTTCACAACGTGCTGAGATTGTGCGAGCATTGATGGAAGAGAAGAATATGCCGCATAGCTATTGGGCTGAGGCTGTTTCTACAACAGTTTACATCATGAACAGGACTCCAACTGCAGCCATACATGATGTAACTGCAGAGGAGAGGTTTACTGGTAGAAAACCTGATTTGTCTCATCTGAAAGTCTTTGGATGCATTGCATATGTGCATGTGCCAGATGAGCTGAGAACTAAGCTGGATCCAAAAGCTAAAAAATATGTGTTTATTGGATATTCCCTTGAGCAAAAGGGATACAAGTGTTATAACCCTGCTACACGTGAGTTGAGGGTAAGCAGGGATGTTGTTTTTTATGAGTATGCTGCTGAAAAAGAAGCTATTGGGGCTGATGTGAGTGGAAATGTGGTTGCACAGAATGAAAGTCAGCAATCACAGTCTTTGAGTGGACCAAGAGAGTCCTCATCTAGTGGTTCAGTTGTTGATAGACCATGGAGTAACAGGCTGTGTCATAATACCAATCCTGCAAATGTGATTAGTACATCACATGAAGGCAAAGAAAAAGTGGTTGAGCCCCTTAGTATGCTTGACATTTCTCTACAGGGCATTCTCATGTTGATGGTGGAGAGTCTAGTGGCTCAAAGATGAGCCTTGATGGAGGAGCTTGGGATACCAACTATGAGAACACTTGGTGTAAAGAAGGCTATGGAAGCCATGAATGCAAATCTACGAAGATCTAGGAGAGTGAAGAATCTTGTGTAGAGGTTTACCTATGATGGTTATGTGGCACATCACTATGCATACAACATGGCAAAGGTTAACCAAGAGTGTCTTTTGGAATCTTATTGATACACTCTTCTGGCTCTAGCAAACCATGGCATTTGGGAAGCCAAAGTGCTGTTGCACCCTCATAATAGCCTTGTGCTTTAAGAACATGCTTTGGGACCCAATGAGTAACAATCTGAGGTTTAGGCTTCGAAAAGATATGCTTTTTAGGAGGTTTAGCAACTAGGCTAGACGGTACAAGTTTGTACGCATCTTTGGGTAGCCAAATTGACAATTCCTTCTTGCCTGGCCTTCTTTGAGCAGTGACTAGAGTAGTTGGAACATGCCAGCCATGGCCCTCATTTGAGGACTCATCGATTATCCACATCATTTGTCTTGGAGCTTGAAGAGCAGATGTTGAAAGTGGGTTGTGTAAGGTAGAACTACCACCCTTTTGACATGATAAAACTCGTGGAGCAGCAGATCCCAAGATGCAATTAGAATCAATTTGCAATTTGTATTGTCTATTCTTCCAATCTAATGAACAATTGGTAGCACTTAACCACGATCGACCAAGAACAGCCTATACCACTGCCTTGGACTTACTAGCCACATAAAAGGGAACTGACATTTGGTGATCCTGAATGGACATCATAATGACACATTTTTCCTCTATAGGGTTATCTTCACCTGAGAAGCTTCGTAAGTCAATAGGAATGTGCACAAGTGTTGGTTGTCCCAAGGCTACCCATGTGTCAAATGAGAGAACATTATAATCTGCACCAGAGTCAATTAAGGCAGAGACAAAGTAGGTAGTCTCATGAAGATGAAGACACACGTGAATATTGAAAGGATCGACATATTGTTCATCAGTAGCCAACTGTAAGGTCAACACAGAAGCCTTGCGACGCTCCTTGGCTTTTGCAATTCTAGCTTTAGCTTCTTCTTGAGCCTGACATTTAAGTAGGTCATGTGCTTCTTTCCGTGTGTGGGCAGCATGCATTTGTTGAAGCATGGCTTCAGTTAATGGTTCATTGTATTTCTTGAGACGACTTCCATTAATGAAGTTAGGCATTTGCTAGGCATTTGCTCACCTTCTAGTGTCTCCAAACGCACTGCACCACTTGGAGTAAGCTCATTAATTACAAACGGTCCTAGGCCACGTTTCTTGAGCTTTCTCTTATGCTTCCTAAGTGTGTACAAGAGCACAAGGTCCCCTTTTTTGAATCGGCTAGTTGGTACATTTCGATCATACCATTGCTTTTTTCTCCTCTTCTCGACATACATCCCCATTACCGCCAATAAGCGGGTCTCATCAAGCTTTTCCAATTCATCAATGCATTGAGAAAGCTCATGACCAGTCCAGTCCAATTGTTTAGCAACTCATAGAGTAGGTACAAGAAATTCAATGTGGGAAGAATTACATCTAGCCCAAAAGCAAGCTCAAGCTTATCTATTTCTTCTTTTATCTTTCGTGCAAAATTCTCATTGTAAGTATAAGGACATTGCTTGGAAGGCTTTGCATCCTCTCGCAATGGAATTGTATGCTGACATATGCTTGGATCAACTCCTTTGAGGTCTTTATAACTCCAAGCAAAAACATCGCGATACTCCTTTATTGTTTGAATTAATAACTTCTCCTCATCTAAGGACAAGTATGTGGCAATCCACACATAGCGAGGCTCTTCTCCTGGCTTAGCGATATCAATTTTTTTGGCATCTTCTGGACCATCATATGAAACCCCTGGCATGCTTGGCTTTTGTTGCATGGGCTATTGAAGAACAATCTTCCGATCTTGAAGAGTGTACTGTGTGAAATCGGGGGGAACATTGAGATCTTGTTCTTGTCCACTTGAGTCATCACTAATTGAAGACCATGCGGTTTTGAGCTCTCTTTTGCAATCTTGCATCAGAGTTTTTTGTTCAACTGCCGTTATCTTTGCACTTCCAACACTCTCTTTTGAATCGGTTTGAGACTTGAGTTTTTGTTTTGGTTTCTTTGTTTTTTGTGATTTTCGCTAACAGTTTTTAGCTTTTCTCTTGGTTGGAATCCATCTGATCGTTTTACTTGGTCTTTGATACTATCTTGTGCTTGGACATAGTATAGATATCCATTCTTTCCTGAGAAGTGAGGTGGTGGTTGAGAGTGTTCATTCTTAAACTCCTCGTTTTCTTTTTGTATTCTCTCACGTCGTTCCCTCTCATCTTGTTTACGGATTCTCTTATGGCTCTTACAGCATTTACATTTGGGTCGGCTTCGAGGGATCTCTATTTGAACCTCCCTTCCTCTCAAGAGTAGGCGTACCTTTCCTAACTCTTCCTCGGGGATTATCACATCATCATCAAAATTAGTGTCCCATCCATCTTCCTTATCAGCATCATTAGCTGATTCGAGTGTTAAATCCTCCACTGAGACTTCCTCTACATGCAGTGCTGTGGATGCATCCCCATAGTACAAATCATCTAGAAGGTCATGTGGTTGTACCATTCGTATAGGAATAATGTCATATCCATCTGAGTCACAAAATTGAATTGGCTTAGGTAAAGCACATGTCGATAATGTTGCAAGGACATGACTCCATTCTAGGGAATCAATTAAGTGCTCAGGGAAGGGTTGTGGAATGTATGCCTCATCTGATACACTTCGATTATCCTTAAGTCTCTCAGTGTTGAAATCCTTACATGAGGCTTCACACATCCACAGATCTTCTTGCCCATCTGACAATGTAACTCTTGAGCCCTCAGATGAAGCAGAATCAAACTCATCTATTGGAGACTGCGTTACATCACGATATGAGTGATTCTTTAGGTTGATCCTTGTGATGACAGAGTCATGTCGGAGGTACAAATAATTGTTTTCCAAATCTTGAATCATTTGAAATTATCGCATGAATGGTCTACCCAATATCACTTCATAGTTTGGATGCTTTCCAAAATCCACTACTGCAAATGTGTGCTCATATTCAATCCTACATGTGGTGACCAATATATTCTCTAGCATCCCAATGGGATGTTCTAAGCTTAAATCTGCCAGCTGCAAGTGCATCCTGGTACTCCTAATAGCTGGTTTGCCCCACTTTTCAAAAATGGACCTTGTCACAATGCCCACTCCTGCACCACTATCAAGTATTGCAGTTGAAGCTACTTTTCGCACTTCTAATGGGAGGGTAGCATTTCCCTGATCGTCCTCACAAAATTTTCCTGCTTTGTTGACAGGAACTAGCATAACATGCTTTGTCTCAGGGTATATAGTACAATGATGGTGACCCTTTTGTAGCAATACCTGCTTTGACAAACATGTGGCAATATCATTCCAGAACTCTGGTCAAAGCTTTATCAAATCAAGCAAAGGTATGGTACAAGCCACTGGTGCTGACAAAATAGCTTGCACGATACCCATATCCATCTCCTTTGTCAACCTTCTATGCATGGAGGGTATCCTCAAGGTTTGAGAACAGTTCTCATATTCTCCCAAATAAGATGGTAAGGTTTTCATTGTATGCTTACTTCTAGGAGAAACAATTGTTTGAACTTCCTCCTGGATGCTTGGGCATCTAAAGTTGTTTTCTGTGCCCCTGGTAAAATCCACTTCAGAGAATGGAGGTGAAATAATAGAGGACATATTCTCATTAACTTTCTCATGAACTACTGCCCACATCTCATTTGCCATGTCCTCGTTAGCATCAATAACTTCATCATTGCATGGGAAGGCAAGACTAGGTGGTGGCAGAATGCCTTCTTTCAATGGGGTGTCAATTGGTGCAGACTTCTCGCTATGAGAGATCAGCTCACTTTTCATTTCCCAACTTGATGACACTTCTGGTATGGTTTCTAATGTTGGCTTAAGAGAGGTTGGGCCCCGAGGGATAGGTGGAGGTGGGCCCTCAAGTATTGATTGAGCTTCCCTAATGAGTTGCTGATGAACAGCTAGATTGATCTTCTCCTCACGAGGGTTTGGGTATTCTTGAAGCTTCTTGGATAGCTCAGATAAAGCTGCAATGCGACTTCTATAAGCATCAATGATGGCATCTAGAGTCTCGTTCACCTTATCCATAAAAATAGAACCCCCAGCACTATCCTCGGTTGTACTAGCCTCATCTTGTTTAGCACTAGGCCCAGGTTGAGGTTGATGCTCCTCATGCACTTCTTGGGATGTAAAAGCTTGATCCTTCATGTTTTGTTTAGAGACTTCTTGAGAACTAGTGGATGCACTCTTAGTCTGCTTGTTGCGGTTCTTTTTCCTCCTAGTGGTCCTTTTTCTATTGGAATGTAAGGTCTTGTCCACTAGATTTGCCTTTGCATCCCTAGTTCGAGGTGTCTCATCAGTCTGCATTTCGGCATTTCGTGTATGTGATCTAGTCATGACTCTAAGTGGCACGACGTCCTCATTCTCTGATGAAGGTGGCGATGGAACTGCCTCTACAAAGTTGAGTGAGACCTTTGGTTGAGAGGTGCCTTCCTCATGTGGTTTCAGCAAACAATCCTTTGGAAAGTGTTCTACACAACACCCTAGACAATATCTTTCAATTGGTGGAAACTGTGGTACTGTTGTATTGGATCGAGCTGCTTGCCTTGGGCGATGTAGACAATCACGAGCCCAATGGGGTTCTCCGCACTCATAACAGGGGCCCATTAGTTTGGCTTCTACTTTCCTTTGCTGCCATTGACCTGAGGGGCCTGGAGTCCTAGGTTGGTAGCCGCCTAGCAACATCAAAGAATTTTGTTCCCCCGGTTGAGGCTCAGTGCTTGGCTTGGATATGCGGGACTTTCAAAGAGATTTTCCTTGGATGAATATGATGCATATTCCTCCTCCACATAGCTTGGGTTTACCAAGTCTCTACACATATTTGAATTGTCGTAGTCAACAAACCTCATAGGAGCAGTCCCAGGAGCAGGAGGTTGAGCTCCAAGTACATGTCGTGCTTGCTCTTGTACCATCGGTGGCTTACGTTCAAAATTAGTATACTGTTGATGCATTTGTGGAGCCACTGCACCCCTTTGCTACTCACGCTCCTGTCTCATTCTTGCAATGCGAGTACATTCCTGTGTGGTTTGGCCTGGCACCACTTCTTTGTGGGTTGGTTTGTGACTAGAGGAGAAAAGGTATTACATTCTTCGGTTTGTGACTAGAGGAGAAAAGGTATTACATTCTTCGGTTTTATGGTTACCGCCACATGCTCCACAAAGATGAGGACCTGTAGGTAGTACACTCCTCATTCGCTCTGCTGCTGTTGTTGTGGCTGCATGGGTGGGTGATAGGTTTGTTCCAATCTCCTTAGTACTAGGTTAGCTATTTGGTCTGGATTTACTATTGTGCTAGACCCTGAACTTTGGTCATCACCCCACGGATCTCTAGGTTACACCTCTTAGGGCCAGTACCATCTTGGAATTTGAAGTTATCTGTGAAATCCATAGCATCATGGCAACACTCATTGAAATTTGTATGCTTCTTTGCATAGAGATGTGTGTGCAGTGTTGAATTTTTGAGTCCTTTTAAGAAGAGAGAAATTGGGCTTCTCATCTTCTGGGCAGCAACGATTAATGTACTGCTTCATCCTATTTACATAGTCTCTAACACTCTCAGTCTTGCCTTGCTTGAAAGAGTAGATGTTTGCTACTGTGTCATGCTGAATCCCCATCAAGGAAAAAGCAGCAATGAATCTCTCTTCCAAAACTCGTAAATAAGATTTGTCTGAAGCCTCTAGTGCTTGAAACCAAACAAGGGCCTTTCCCTCAAGAGTGAGCCCAAATCCTTCAATTTGCGTATGCTTGTTGTCACTTGCTCAGCTGCCTAAATGCTGCTACATGGTCATATGGATCTTTCGACCCTTCGTACTTCTTTACCAGTTTCTGAAGAGTTGATGGCCTTACTCGTCTTGAATACTCATCATCGGGCCTACGGCCTCTCACTCTCAGTGGGAACTGTTCCTCTCTTTGGTAAGATGGTCCACATGCATCCCAAATTGGTGTTGGTCCCCTATTACCTGCCTCACCAACCCCCTCCAAAGATCTTGTTACCCGCATTTCAGGAGGTGCATTTATGGGAGACCGAGTTGGCTCCCCTACCCTCGAATTGTCATAGTGAGAGAAACGTTGTTGTGGTGTGATCTGTGGTCACACTTTTGGTGTAGGATAATATCTTGGTGCTAGAGTTGGGCTACTTGTTGCGGTGGTCCACTTTGATGTTGAGGGTCCCTCTCTAGTGAACTCTCTTAGGGGAGGAGAACCAGTTTCTCCAAGAAAGGCTGTCTCTCCTGGTTTAGCTGTATTAGTTGAGAACACTTCCATGAATAATGGTTGTCCTCTCCACGTGAGCTCACGAATTTCCTTCCAATCTAAGGTTCGGTATTCATTGGCCCATTTGTTCGGTTCTTGTATCCTGCAAGCTTCTCGACTACCACCACAAGTGCTAGAGGAAGATCTAGCTCTGGCAATCTAGTTGTGGCATAATATCCTTCTAAAGAGTCCTTATAGACCTCTTGAAGTGGGTCATCTTGAAAGACCTTTGTCACTGGAATTTGTCGTACAAACTCCCATTGGTTCTCAGCCCCCTGATCCATTTTGCTCTTGCCTTTCCTGTCCCTTTCCAAATTTAGATCTACAAAAAGTAAATCATCTATGGATGGCTTTACGGACTGGGCATTGGATGGTCCAGGCATGTCCGGCTCAATGAGCCAATCATCTCTAGACTTCCTTGCTCTGGAAGGCTTTGATAAGTCTAAGAACTCACTTTTAGAGAGCTCCCCTAATTTGTCTACATTCTCTGGATGATAGGTGACTTCGTAGAGCGAACACCATCTCCACCCATGTACATGTTACCCTGGTCATTGACTAGAGGTGCTCTATCAAGCTTTGAGAAAAAGTCTGCGATCTTAACGAGATACCGTTGTGGATCCCTAAAGATCTCAGCTCCTTGAGCATTCATGTAGACATATTGAAGTCTCACAATTGAGTGGTAATGGATTAATTAGTGACCTAATTAGTGAAATTATTTTGGGAGATAATCACATCTTTGGATTAGCATAAACATTGCTAATCCACCTATCAAATCCCCATGCTTAACTCCTCACCAATTAGGAGTAATTTGAGGGCAAAGAAGAGGGTTAAGGTGTTTTTAATAGTGGAATTAAGAGAATTAATCTTAACTTAAGCTAGAGTACCTCTAGATTAGTCTAAATCCACTAATTTAGAGGTAGCCTCTAACTTTATCCCTATCCCACCTCTAACTTTATCCCTATCCCACCCACCTAGCATTAAAGAGGGGGTCGTAGTTGTCTCCCACCCACCTAGCATTAAAGAGGGGGTCTTAGTTGTCTCCCACTCACTTCCCTCCAAATTTGAAATTCAAATTCCAAATTCCAAATTCCAAATTCCAAATTCCAAATTTCAAGTTCATACTCAAATTCTAACTTGCCAATGGACATTCCAACCTGAAGCCATGGGCGTTCGCTTGTAAGCGTACGGTCGGACCAAAAAAAACTTTTTTTCCAAAATAAATAAATAAATAAATTTAAACGACTATTCCACACTTGCCACCCATGACTGTTCTAACCTAAAGCCACGGGCGATCGCTTGTAAGCGTACGGTCGTACCAAAAAAATAATAAAAATTCAAACGATCGTTCCATACTTGCCACGGCCGTTCCAACCTAAAGCCATTTGGCGTTCGCTTGTAAACATACGGTTATACCTAAAAAAACTTTTTTTTTTTAAATGAACGACTGTTCCACACTTGCCACAACCGTTCACTTGTAAGCATACGGTCGTACAAAAAAAAAATCGAAAAAAAATTGAACGGTCGTTCCACACTTGCCACGGCCGTTCTAACCTAAAGCCACATACATTCGTTTGTAAGTATACAGCTGTACTAAAACAAAAATCCAATTAATTTTTTTAAAAAAAGTCAAAGTGTCGTTCCATACTTGTCATGGTCATTACAACCTAAAGCCATGGGCGTTCACTTGTAAGTATAAGATCGTACCAAACCCAAAAAATAATAATTATTTTTTAATTTTTTTTAAAAAATTAAAAATTTAAATCTTTAGAGGTGCTTTCGATCTACCTCCCTGACTCACTAAGGTCATTTTTGCATGCATAAAACACCTCAAAAGACCATTTTTAACCTTAAGGGTGCGTTCACGCGCGGCGCAAGGAAAAAGTGAGCTAAAACTCTTATTTTGGGCCTGCGCGCGCACCGTTCAAGCTTCTTTAAGCTTCCCCACACACCATGGGCACCTTTTGGTCGTGGTTGCATGCCCCCGATGCCTCCATTCCATTTGGCCGCACCTCGGCCTCAATTGCTCATTCACATGTGGTTGCCATGCCACACATGCTTAGCCGGGAGGGCAAAACGATCTTTGAAGAGCCCTCATCTAGTGGGGCCCCTCCATACATGTACCCCATCGTGGATTTGATGCCCCGAGCACATTCACATACCCTCTTCTATATCCACTAACGGATCTATTCCCACCCCCCACCCTTGCAACACCTCCCCTTATGCCACAACTTGACATTCCAAGCTTTTAGCACAAGCTCTAGGAGGAAGGGGAGTGTCACAACACTTGCACCCACAGACATCACATATAAAACCTATGTGGGTAAATTTTTTTAAAATTCTGCCAAATTCCACGGAGTCGAAGACCCCGTATTCCACATCGAGGTCTTTACCAAATCTGTGTGAGCCATTTGAAACTTTCGATGATGCACCCAAATTAAATATACTTGGACTCAGCCTTGAAGGCAAGGCTGTGCAATGGTTCCAATCCTTGTACCCTCTGCACACAAAAGCGATTTCAAAGCATGAGAGTAGCCTTCATTCTCAGATTTGCACCCTATGGGCCCAAATGGAGCCCTGTCATCCGACTGTTCCAAATTGGAACAAAAACCAGAGGAAACATTGCGACTATATCGCACACATCAAGTACCTTGATTCGCGTTGTGAAGAGAGAAAACAATTGAGTGATAAGAAATTAATGGATCGTTTCCTCTTGGTCTTGCACAATCCAAGGCTTCACGACCACATGTTGATCAAGGACCCCTCCACCTTTGATCAAGCCCGCAAATGGATGATCTTTCTTGATGACAGTATGCGAGAAAGCTATTCCACACAATTGAACACCGTGCCAATAACAACCCAAAGCTCATTTGTAATTTTACCTTCATCTCTTGCCGGGCTCCAAGCCTTGTTGGTGGCACCACCCCAAACCAACTACTCAAATAACGTGCCACCACGCCCCTTTCCAGTACCAATATTCCATCCCCAACTGTTGCCTCTCCAAGAAAATCCCATTGCTTATGGAAAGATCCCAACTAGGTCCATTGCTAAACCTATGGAGCCCATGCGCTCCGCCATCCCCGAGGCACCCCTAACACGTCACCTCCCTCTGTCGGTATCTCACATGGCCCCTGAACCACTTATGCACACTATAGGTGCACCCATAGGGAAACCACCTCTTTTGTGTTTCCTCTGCTTTTTTAAAACTCTTTTTTAATGTGTCAATAACAAATTCTCACAGCTACTCTTTTTTATATGTCTATTAAAAATTTTAATTGCATATATCTCCATGTGTTTGACCACTCTCGCTTCCATCAGTTTGTAATGGAATCTATAGCAATGATAGTCCTTGTTTAGACTTTTAACTAAAGCTTTATTACAAACTTAAAAGCTATCATTTATGCTATGATAACTTATTAGCAAAATGAAAAGTGGAGTTTTATTTTTGAGGAGTGGAGGATGGAGTGTTCCTAATGTACTTATTATGCATTTAGATGCCCTACAAAATAACAAATCGCATAAATTATTCAATCTAATACACATTGAATCTTAAACACAATCTCTATTAAAATTCAAAACTTAAAATTTGGCTTCTTCATGCATACCAAGCATGGAATTTAAGAAAAATGTCTTTTCTTTTATTGATATCAATTATAATTACACTCTAATGGCTCCTACAAAATAGAGAAAAGAAAAAATAATTAATAGAGATGTATAAAAAGACATAAAACAAAGTAAAACATATTTAAAATAAAATACTTACTTTTTATTATAAGGTACAATTACATATTACACCTTTTTAATGTTGCATCTCCTCAACCATTCTTCCAACCTTGCAAAATTGGTGCTTGTTTCTCTTATATAAAGTGAGACATGGGGTCTAGCAAAAAGATAGCAAAATAGGCCTCTGGGGGGGTAGGGTGGAAAAAGAAGCCTACAAAAAACAAACAAGAGGATAAATTAGGTAGTTATCTTGAAAAAACAAATCAATAGATAAATTTGTAAAAAAGATAGCTTACATACTTGAGAGATATCAAGATCACAACATTATTTATTTCTTGATTTCTCTCTAACAACACATACATGTCTGAAGGTGCTATATCAAGATGCTCTGCATCATCAACAAAATCCTTCACATGAACAAGTTATCCAGACATTCCTTAAATCTTGTAGATTCTTCTCTTCAAGGTTTGCCAACTCATCTCCCATTATCCTTTCTTCATCTACCCTGCTTTCTTCCTCCAACAACCATATGTTCTTTGCCCTTCTCATTCTTTATTTCATTTGCAGCCCTAGTATCCCTATCATGGGTAACATCCTCAATCTTAATACCTGCATCCTTAGTTTTCTAGCTGGTGGGAAATCCAAAATATTTAATACCCTCGGCCCACTCAATGGTATAGGATGCAATAAGTTCTCAAATCTGTATCTTATTAGCTTGTAGGTGTGCATGTCTTTGTCCATAAGAGTGACCCTATGCGCATGAGGGTAGAGCAAATGTAACTATCAATAAAAAAGTCTATAATGAAGTCCTCTGTAGCTTCTTGAAGGGCACATATTGCATTGCCATCCCATCTCATCCCAAGATTCCATTCATCACAAATCTATCTCATAACTCACATGAAGGTAAGCTTGGGTATGAGTAACTCAACATGTTTCTGAGCTTTCCTTATCTCTCTTAGGGTATTCAAATGTTGATTGATTCTCTTTTTCAACTTTTTCTTTGACAATACGCTTTCACTTGCTACTTTCTTTGCGAACCCTGGATTTGGTCCAACCCTCCTTGCTATTTTCTTTGTTCTAGCCATCTAAGCTAAGCCTGTCAATAAAAAACAATAAAAAATGACTTCATATAAGAACATGCTTCATTTTGGATACAGATATGGTGGAAAATGATATATACTATATATCATATGTATATGCAATTCATGATAGAGATATGGTGGAACATGATACAGTACAACAATTCATATGTACATGCAATTTATGGAGACCACTCTGGGAGAAAAGAGAATTTTACACGAAATTCAACTGCCCAAAAACATGTGCGGGTTGGTGTGGGAGGCTAAAGCAACAAAATGAAAAGACAGCACGATATAGGATAACATGTGTAACCAGATCATCCTAATTGCGCCATCTTTCCTCAATCGTTCTTGAGCAACCGGTTGCCATTTCACTCATACATATGCTACTGTTGCTTCAAATCCTGACCTCCCTGATGAAAGCTTCCATTGGGAAATACTCTTGAGACTAGATGGCTGCGGGCCTGCTCTTTAGACAGCAGTAGAGGAGTGTCTGGTGAAGGCTCTCCATTCAGCGTGATGGCATAGCACGGGTCTTGCCGTTGGACTTGAGCTTGTGCCATAATCGTAACGTGTGGCTAGAGAGGGAGAGAATAAGCAGTGGTGTACGAGGCATAACCTAGAATAATGGAACAACGGCGTAATAAACGATATGGCATGCTACCGGATTATCATATCCGTGCCATCTTTTCCCGCCACTCTAGTGAGCTACTGGTATATACGTGCTAAAGTTGGATGTGCTTCTTCTAACCCTACCCCACAAACGTGGCCAGAACCTTACATATGCTTACACATGTCATCGACAATCTCCCCTGACCTCAAACGAGGATCAAGATGAGCAAAGAATAAATTGGAAAGACAACGCGAAGGTAGCAATCCGGTGTCAAAAGATCAATAATATCACACTATATTTCCTAGTTTGGAAGATGGGGAATCTCACAAAAATGTTGGAGCTCAAGGGGTTGAGGGGGGTAGACAGGTTGGTGGGGTAGCTCAGGGGGCCAGGCAAAGGGCAAGGGCAGCTCACTGCCCAGTCCTTGTCTTTTTTAGGCTGGTGTATTGAAAAAATTAAAAAGTAGTGTATCACAACATATTTCAAGAAAGGGGAAAACAAGTATTTCTGCAAATAAAAAAAACAAGTATCTACACAGATGGTATAACAAAAATATGAAGAAAATCCCAACATTTGTTTCTACATTCTTACAGTCGCAAAACCAGAAGCAAATAAACATTTTATCCTTTTTTTGGCAAAAGGGAAGTGAACTATGAAAATTATCTAAATTAAACATATGAAAATTGAGAATTTAATGAGAATTATCACACCTCTATGGTTGTGGAAGAACGGCATGCAGATCGAATTTCAATGACTCCGGTCTTTGATTATCGCACCGTTATTCCAATTGGACAACCTTAGTTGGACACCACTATATAGGATCAAAAGGAGGAGTTGGGGTGAAGACCAAGAGGAGGAGCTGGGGACTAAGATAGGATCAAAAGAAGGAGATGGGGACACCTATTTATGCATGTACGGAAGCAAAATAATAATACGAAGATGGATTCCTCAGTCAAGGTGGAGGTAAATGAGTTTTTGTTGGCAAAGACTCAGCCCTCAGCCACTATATTTCAAGGATACCTCTAGGCGTGCTTACCATGCAAAATATTCAGATGATCCACACATTCCATTGATGGCCTTAAAGGTTTTGTCAACATACTTAGGATATAGAAGGATACATCACAATGCAGAAGGAGAAATCTATACATATTTTTGGATATGCACCAGGGTTGTGGGCATCAAGGGTAAGGTATTTTTGTGTTATGCGGCATATGCAAAGGAAGTTCCTAATTTGAATACCCATCCTCTTGGAGGCTATCAATGCCAAAAGCTATTAAGGTATAGAGGCAAACTACTAGAAGAAGACGAGGCTAAGCAGTTATCCGAAGATGAGGGCAGCAACAACTGTCCAAAGAAAGCCTTGAAAAGGAGGGGATTCTCTTTGAGGAAGAAAAATAGTTGAAGAGAAAAAGAAGACTTTTTTAAGAGTCTTTTTCCACTTGTATTGAGAATAATTGTTATTACAATTTGTTTCACTTTGACTTTTTCTCCTTCTCAATCACCATCCTGCATAAAGATACGCTTTATTTAGCATGATGAGTAGTTATAATATATTGATGTTAATAATAGTGATTATTTTTGTGTTGTATAAACTAACCTGATTTTTAAGAATTTCATTGTATCATTGCATTTTCCTTTGGTAGAATGTGTTGAAAAGTTTGTAGTGCATTTGTTTTTGTTTTTCCATCACCATGTCGAGTTGTACGAAAATAGTTGATACGTGTGACATAGTGTGATTTTTCCATGCCGCCTTGAGTATTTCATGTAGCAAGAGGCCCTTGGTTCCTCACAAAGTATGGGCCATGTGCAAACAAAATATACTTCACATATTTAAAAAAACATATTAATCATCATTTTATATCATATTAATTAGTCAATGTATAAATTACATGAAGAAAAGCCTCTTACTAGGTAGAAGGTTATGTCCTTGTTTTTCCAGGTAGTTACAATTGTTTCCACAAGCATCTTGATTGCTATTTCAAACTGGCTTGGGCAATTGTCTTGAATTATTTGCTTACATAAGAGTTTTATAAAATTATCAAGCTCTATCCAGACCCTCATACAAAGCTTTGTCATCCTTGGATCACTAGCTTGGTTAATTGTGCGCTCGCATAGAGATTTCCAACATTCCCATACTGCCGTAACTAGTTTGTTTTCATAGTTTCCTCCCATTGACACATCTGCCCACAGAACATCACTAGTGGTACCTAATTTCTTGTCATCCTTTTTAAGTTGCACATGTCCGCCCCATGAAAGCCCATGTTAGAGAGTAAAATCTCACATTGCTCTAAACATGCATCCTATAGCTCTAATGGCAAAATGGAATGAGCATAGTCAAGATGAAGATTTAATAGCTTATCTAGTATTCTAATTTCTGCACGTAAACTACAAATCTCTAGTTGTATAGGAAGTATGGGATCCCAATTCGGATCCTTAGGCACAATACATGGTTCATCCTTGAATTTGGCTTTTTTTTAAACTTTCCCTTGCTCCTGGTCTTTGATTTCCCTTTAGCCTTGGTCTAGTCTTTATCACCACTTTCTTGCTTTGTCTTGTCTCTGGATGGAGTCTTTGTACAATCCATTGTAGGGTTGTTTTACTGATCTAGACTGTGCATTCGTGCCATGTAATAGAGGCATGGGTTTGCATATCTATGACCACCACACACCCCATACATGCACTTCAATGCTTTCAAGTTGGCATTCATGTGCCACTCAACTATAAAGTTTCCTACCCCATCAACCACAAGCATCTCTCCTTTATTTTGAGCATCAATGACGCTTGGAATTTCTGTGTGCCAAAACAAACCTAGGAGTAGCAGAGGGTAACCCTGGTGGTTTGTATTCATCAGCCATACCGAACATAGCATAAATACCACGGTTAATTGCTATGCCGCACAATGCACATGTGGACACATTTTGCATCTCAAGTGATAGTATCAAGTGATAGTAGTGGCCACATGGTAGAACATAGTGGCTACTCCACCCATCGAATGGTTTGTAGCACACGGGACATTGCAAGGTGGAGGAACTAGTAGCACCGCTAGCAGCCCCCACAAGCTCAAGATGCATCAAAAAATGTGAAATATGATTCCCTTGATGCATAGGATTTAAACGTGCAGATAGTCCTTGCACATCTTGGCTAAGCCGGGTGAGCTGCTCTTGAACCTCTCTGTTGGCCGAGGGGGAGTTTGGGCCTGTGACAATCTCACTGCCTCTTACTCCTTCTCTGCTGCTGCGAGCTTTGCCCCTAGGTTGTCTTTGATCACGTTCAGCTCTAGCCCAGCCCCTTCCACCATGAGTGTATGCATCGCTCGCAAGAGTGTATGCATCTTCCAAGAGAGGATCAAAAATCTCTGGAGCTATCCATGGTCGCTTGTTCCGCTCCCTGTCGGCATAAGCTTGAGCCTCTGCCACCTTTTTTGGATTTTTACTGGCTTCGAATACAAAATTGAGCAATACTCGCTTTTTGGGCGCTCTCAGCAGAAGGCCCCAGTCAATGATACCAATGCGTACTTTTAAATACTTTGTAAAATCTAGCACAACATTGAAGGGATGTAGGTCAGTGTGAATGATGCTAGCCATGTGTGCGGCTGCTAGGCCATCCACCAGGGCATGCATAATGTGAGGCATATTCAAATCCACCTCCTTTATTTGAGCGAGCTGCACCTAGCTTAATTGTATGTCAGCAGGCGGGGGCTTTTTCCATCCCTGATCCAAGCGGTACATCACTCTGGTAAACTCACTGTATCTGAAAGAAACCTTCAAGAGCATGTCACCCAGCGAGCCACCATTATATAACGGAAAAACAGTGATCCACGGCAATTCCTTGGTGAAGGCTATGCATCGCACGATGGACGGGTGTAGAACCTACATGCCTTGCTCTGCCTGAAAGCTCTCAAATCTTGAGCTGCCTTCTCCCTTGTAAAGCTTTTCGCAAAAAGTAACGTGCTCTGGAAGAAATGAGATGCCCTGGACCTTATACTCCTTTACTGTGCCAAAAGCTCCTGACCCTATTGTTTGCCCCTCGATCAAGGCCTCGTGCAGAACGCTGATAAGGTGTGTACATCGCTCGTTGAAAATGGTACGCATGATTGCGTCCGTCCCTATCACATCCGGTTGTCCGGACGGTGCAGCGGCTATATCTTGGGTGATGCGCACTCTTTTGGGAAGTGTGTCTGCAGAAAGAACTCTCATACATTTTCTCTTCACCTTCTGCTCGTTCCATGTTGCGTCCCACAGTTGTAGATGGCGTAAGTCGGCAGAAGGTGGTGCGGCATCTCTGAGATCCTCATATGCCAAACGCATACACCCAAGATAGTGCGTATCCTGTGCTGGTAGTCAAAGTTGACTAACTTCCGTCTTTCACACAATTCAGCATTGCCTTCGCATCTGAGACGACGCTGTGCATTTTCCCAGATCTGCACGACGAGGTCTCTCATGAGGATATCTGACTCATTAGTCTTTCTGACAGCTTCTTCTGAACATTGTGACACTATGATAACTGCCTCTGTGCGAATGGCTCGCAGGATGATCTTTCGCTCTTTGGTGGAGAGCATGGTGGCCATCGTCGCAAATCTAGAAAATATCTTTAGATACAGAACAAAAACAGAATATCAAACAATAGTATTGAAAACAACATCAAGCAATACATCAACATGTTATCCATTTACGCTTTACACTAAAACAGGTAAAACAACCGTAACAAGTGTGTCACATTAATTATCATTGATCAAACAAAAGAAGCATCCATTGTTGCACATTCACTGAACTGCTACCACCAATCAAGTAGATCAAGAGAAATATATGAGAGAGAGAGAGAGAGAGAGAGTATCAAGACACAGATAGAGAGGAAAGGCACTGAACAGTCAAGCTAAATATTCATTGTCATATATACATATCCTTCTAGCCATAATCACATGAATCGAGGGAGAGAAAGAGCGAGCGAGCGAGAGAGAGAGAAAGAGAGAGATTAAAATTGTTTTATATTCACTGTGTAGCCAAAATCACCTAAGTCAAGACAGTGGAAGGAGGAGAGAAATAGATGGAAAGAGAGATTATATTAGATGGCATTTTGAATAATTTCAGCAATGTTTAAAGATGGTTTCCTAAATGGTTTCATAAATTCTTAAAGACAGTGCAAAATAATGTTTATAATCCCTTTATGGCATTTTAAATAATTTCAAAAAAATTTAAAGATGACATTTTAAATGGTTTTATAAATTCTTAAAGATATGATTGTTTTATATTCATTGTGATCTATACATGGAAATCTAACCATAATCACCTAGTCAAGACAGAGATAAGAGAAGGAAAATAGAGAGAGAGAGAGAGAGAGTGAATAGTAGAAGACATTTTGAATGATTTCGTAAATTCTCCAAGATAGACTAAAATAGTGTGTAGAATTGTTTTGTTTACATTGTCATCTTTGCATGGACGTTTAGCCATAATCACCTAAGTAAAGATAGAGGTAGGAGAGAGAGAGAGAGAGAGAGAGAGAGAGAGAGAATGAGAGAGAGAGAGAATATCATCTATTTTTTAGTGTTATTTCGGTTATTACTTTGTTACTTTGATTTTACTATTTCATGAAATGAGACTTGTAGACAATATGATTTAAACTATGACCCATGTGATACTCAAGCCGCGTTACCGACGAAGTATCGCATGTATCACACGCAATAAAAACAACACATGCCACGTTACCGGCAAACCAAACAAATTTACGATATTTTTCGACCGCGTTACCGATCAAATGCCGCAATATGCAATCAAAGCATATGCACTAGCGAACGACACCATTTTTGCTGCATTACCAACAAGGTGCCATCCGAATCTATGGGAATAGGAATTGGATACGGACATAAATTAGCTGCGTTACCGACCATATGCCCGCATTTGATAAAGGAAAGGGAAGGTGACATCGTCATAATGATACTATGCTTGCCGCGTTACCGACTAGTACCATTACAACATGCCATACTTACCATAGGACACAACTCGGCCGTGTTACCGACCATGTGCCCCATGATAAGCACCATTCCGAAGAATGGCCTTACACACACGCGCATCTCTCGTGTGGCGGACCACCCACATCTAGCCGCGCACTGCGACTGTGGGCGGCTGCCCACACGAGTACTCACACACCCACACTACCCACATGCAGATAAGACATTACCTGTGTGTAAATAGCTGTCAAGTAATAAATCCCCAAGGGGCCCCGCGGGCTTCATATATATAGAAATATGTTGCCCGACAGGAATTCTGACGGGTTTTAATTATACCCGACGGGCCCGTCGGGTTTTTTCTGAATCCCGACGGGATTTTGGCCGGTTACCAGGTAACCAGCAACCTGCTATTTTGTGAACGTGTAATCATGTAAACATGTTATTAACATGTTCACATGTGTTATTAAGAAGAAAAAACTTGTGATCACGTGAATATTAAATCCGGGATTACCTCTCTCTCTCTCTCTCTCTCTCTCTCTCTCTCTCTCTCACACACACACACACACACACACACACACACACGTCCCTCTCTCACTCTCACATACACACATCACACACCCTCTCTCTCTCTCTCTCTCTCTCTCTCTCTCTCTCTCTCTCTCTCACCCACAACCACTGACCTGGCACGTAGGAAGGCGGCGTGGACATGCTGAGGAAAGGGTGCATACTAGCGTGGATAGGATGGGACGAGCAATATGGACGAGCATGGATGAGCATGGCTTCGATCGATGGCTCTTGCAATTTCGTGAGAGCCATCTGTTTTGGTTTTATTCTTGAAGTACCCCCCCAAACCGTCGCTTAAGCAACATCGTTTAAGCGACAATCTGCAATTTGCAAGCATTGCTCTAGCAATGTCGTGTAAGTGATGGACAAAGATGCATCCCATATGCGAGGGTTCATGCGACACTATGTTTTTAACTCGAAAAATCGTTGTTTATATGATATTCATCATTGCGTAAATGAGGCTTTTATAAAACCCATCATTTCGGGCTAGTCACGCTAGGGGGGGGGGGGCTATGTTGTAGTGACTAGACTCAATGGTTGGAGTCAACACAGATTGCTCCTAAATGCCTAGAGTAGCCATAGGTTCATGAAGAAAGCCATGAAAGCTTGTGCAAGAAACTAATAGCTCCAAGGAAGGTAAAGTATATATTATGTCAAAAAGGTACAATAGTCCTAGGATTGATGCCTTTTATAGTCTCCAAGGCCGTATATGTCCAAATCCCACATGCTAAATGTGCTCTAAGTATCCATGTGCATAGGACCATGCCCCATGTGCATAGGTACTATATAACAAGAAGCCTAAGTATTATACTAGGACTATGAATTTGTATTTAAAAAAAAGCGGATAATTCATAAAACAAACAACGTGAGTTTTTAGAGTTATAGTATTTCTTATATTGTCAATGTTGATCTAAAAGAGGCCTTGCCCTTTATGCCTATGTATATATGAAAGTGGCATGAAAGTACACCCACATAAAACAAATAATGTAAGTTTTTTTTTGGTTTTAATCCTCGTTTTTTGTTGAATTCAAAAGAGCCCTCGGTGTTTTTCTATGAAAGGAACCAATGCTCACTTAACCCAGTTTGTACATTTTAGTTGAAATTCCCGACATTAAATGATTTTTTAGTGATTTTTAAGTCTAAATCCCAGCTAAGCCTAAACATTGCCTCTGATTTTGAGGGTTGAGAAAAAAGCATTTTTTTCCAACACTGAAAGGGACCCATTTAATATGTCATGTGTCGAGATTTTTAAAAGTTATAAGGGATAACTCATAAATAAATAATCCAAGTAACAATTAGGCAAAATGCTCTATGTTGCATTCATGGAGATTCGTTACGTCGTTAACCTAGACTACGTATTGATTTTGTTTATTGAACACGTATATAGTACGTGAAGTTGGACTCAGGTACCTAGCTTTAATATATATAAAAATTTAATCTCTATCACCGACCAATAAAAATGTGTGACCGTGTAGTGTGTGTATATCACCGACCAAGAAAAATGGAATACATAATATGTGTCTATCACGGAACCTGATACACAACGCACATGCATGCATGCAGAGTGTGTAGTGACTCGGTGAGATTAGAGAATGGGACTAATAAGTCACCACCAATGATTGCTATTGGTAGTCCTCATACATTATGGTGTGTGGCTAGATTGTGGGGCATCCAACGGTGGTAGTTGAAACTACCATTTACTCCTGAAAAACATGGTTTTTTATTGGTAAGCTTCTGAGTGTGTGACAGAGAACGGGTGTGTTTGTGTGTGTGTGTGAGAGAGAGAGAGAGAGAGAGAGGGGGGGGGGGGGGGGGTATTGGCCTTCTATAAAACAGTGCTCTCCCTTCCCCTATATTCCAACTCTCTCTCCCACTCCTATAGCTGTGTTGTGTTGTGTTTTTTTCTTTTTTCCCGTCTATGGCAGCACCTCGCTCCAGCTACCCCTCTCTCTTAATTGAACAGGCCGCCGCTCGTTCAAAGTATGAATACTTGCTCCACGTCTCATCCTCTCCCACCAAACTAAATGCTGATATCGAGCTCCAGAAGCGTCCCCTCTCTCTAGAGAGTCGAATCCTTCGAATTCTTCTCTTTGCGTCTCTCCTGTTCAACGTCGCAGCTCTTGCACTCTTCTGGTCTGCTTCCTTTTCCTTTCGCGACACTCCCGACCCTACTAATTCTCTCGCCCTAACGTGGACGGTAGAAGCAGCAAGAGCAGCTGAAGCTGCTGCTCTCCACCATTGTTCGGGCAATGGCGATGTTTTTGTGGATACGCCCTCCTTTGCTGACGGCGACCAGGAAGTGCTTTGCGAATGCTATGAGTGTTTCAGAGGTGCCCAGTGTACTGAAAGAGAGCCCAACTGCACTGTCAGGTTCACAGGGTAAACATTCTTGTGTCTATCCGTCTCTCTCTAGTTTATTACTCATAATTTTCAATTTTTTTTTAAAGAATAAAAGCTTGTAATGAAAATATGATAGTAATTTTTTTAAATGTTTAAAATCAAATTATGAATTTAAATCATAATTTTAATTATAATCATAAACTTAATTATGATTATCTTATAAATTCATAATTTTAATTATAATTATAAACTTAATTATGATTATCTTACTAAATTAAATTAATTTCATTATTTCTCTTTTCTCAAATTGATAGGATAATCTATTTATCATTTAAAATCAATCAAAGTAATTTTTAACTACTTATAAATAATCCAAAAAATAACTATTATTTTGCTAACACAAAATCATAAAAATACTATTTTTTTAATCTCTAGTTTATCAAGTCTAAAGTTTAGCTTTGAATTAAGAGATTATCATTGAGAAGCATCCTTTTTCCAAGGCATCTCGACACCACTCGAGAGTGAGGTGGTAATTCCACCTGGACAACAACCAGCTCGAGAGTGGAATTGTAATAGGCAAAGGGCTTGACTCTGAATTTGAAATCCTGAAATCACCCCCAAATTTGAAATCCTCCATTCAAAACTTCCTATGTTTGGTTCCGAATTCCTATTGTGTGTGCAGCTGCAGCTGAACACACAATATCGAGTTGAGAATTAGCGCTGTAAAATTAAATTTCTGAGGTCTTGCAAACACTTGACCCTTGAAATAGACAAAACAAACAGCATATGATTACACTTGCTTATAAAGTCGTAAGGTTTTTGATTTCACGTTTGGATCTGACCTAACGGTATGGATGCAGAGGAGACCTTGCTTTACTCCATCCTTATTGGAAGCAATATCAACGTGAGCAAAGTGCAGTAGTAATTTCCGGATATTATCGCCCAAGTTATAGCATAGTGGAAGATAACTCAAATTTCAGAGTTCTACCAGCTTTGGAGAGGGAAATCAGAAAATTGCATGACCTTGTCGGAAATGCAGTAACGAAGGACAGGTATATCTTGGTGGGCACAGGGTCCATTCAATTGGTGAATGCTGCTATCTGGAGTTATACTCGAGAAAATGGGACATATCCAGCAGATGTTGTTGCAGCTGCTCCATATTACTTTGTAAGTATAATTCAAGCATTATTAGTTTTCTTTGTTTGTTAACTGCTTTGCTTATAAGATTTCCCTCTGTTTTGATCTGCTTGCAGCTTTTCCGATCTCAAACGGAGTTGTTCCAAACTATGCGCTATCAATGGGCCGGTGATGCTCGCAACTGGTCGCATGCAAATACATCCGCCATAGAAATTGTCACGGATCCCACTAATCCGGAAGGGGCTCCGACTGATGCAATTCTTCATCAGGCCTCCTTGGTTTATGATTATGCCTACTACTGGCCTCATTTTACTGCAATCACTGAGGCTTTCGATCACGAAATCATGTTATTCTCTGTCACAAAATCAATCGGTTTTGCAGGCACCCGACTTGGGTAGATAACCATATCCTTCACCTTATAACATCAGCTCGTTGGATGAAAATAAAAACAAATACATGAAATCCGGTTCTCCTCAATCTTTGCATATCGAATTCAAAAATCATAATGCTGTACTGATGCGATTTATTGAGATACGTTTGAATTCTTTGCAGATGGGCGATCGTGAAAAACAGAACCGTTTATGATTACTTGTTAAGCTATGTTTCCAGCAACGTTATCGGCATCTCCCACGAATCGCAACTAAAGGCCTCCCAAGTTCTGAGGGCAGTAAATAATGCGTATTCCAAGCAGTCTGTAGTGCCGGGCTCATTATCACCAACAGAGTATGCCGAGAAGGGCCTTGTGTTTCATTATGCATACTCACAGCTCCGACATAGGTGGGTTACAATAAGCGAAGCCCTTAACGGTACAGATCGGTTCAGTTTACAGCATTTGGACCCACAATATTGCAACTTCTTTCAGGAGGTACACAACCCATCACCAGGTGTGATTCTAATCCTCCCTATAATTTACACTGCCAGCATTAAGAAAAATACTTGATATATATATGATATCAAGCAAATATATGATCACTCTTGGTGGTGACTACTGAAGTCTATTTCATGCTTCTATTTTGTTATCACTCATTTCTCACTTCTAGCTGTGGTGACTGCTTGTATTTTGCTATCTGACTTCTAGTTGTAAAAGAAATAAGGGAAGATACCCAACGACTTTGTGCAATTACAATTAGCCCGGATGTGAAGTTGGGCTTTGAGCACTAATGACTCTACGAGAGAGAGAGAGAGAGAAAATCACAGCTCTCGACTCATGAGTGCATTTACGAGCGAAATTTCACCACAAATCGTTTTCCAAATTCACCAAGAAAATTCAATTCTTGTAGAACCGAAATTCAATTTCCCTAATATTAAAAACCCTACGCAGGATTCTCTGTACCGCTCGAGGTCTCGGCTCTCTCTCGCAGGCAGCACAATCATATTAGCATCATGATCTCTCTCTCCTGCATGCATGCCGGGTCTCTCTTAACAATAGAATCACATCATCATCTCTCTCTCTCTCCCTCTGTCTCACCGTTTACTTTCTGCAGATCTTGGTGATTGATTTCCAACAGATCTTGGCCATTGTGATAAAGGCCATCATGATCGTTGATGATGCCTCCTCGACCAAGGGAATCATCATGCACATTAGACTAGCCGGGATGCCAGAAGGAGAAGTGGTCATAATTATAGGAAATTCAGGGTTGATCAGACCCTTGGAGATGCAACCGGACTCAGATTTTGAGACAACGCTTTGTTCATGTAGGGGCGTTATAAGAGAGCTTCGCAATTGATTCTAGGCCTGAGTTGAAGAGCACCCCGCTATCTTCTTCATCCACCATGAATCGATGTTATAGGTTCAATGTCATGCACACTATCCACCATGAATTGATGTTACAGGTTCAATGTCATGCACACTACCATGAGATTGTAGTTGCTTGAATCTCCACAAGAAGAGTTGTAGGACTTTAAGGCTTGACTTAAAGAAAATTTTATAGGAATTTTTTTCAATCTTACCCACCCTCATTTTCTGCTTTCTGATTTCTCTCCTGGGTGGTTATCGTGGTTTTGCAGCTTTTGCATGGATACGATGTAACAGACCAGCCGAATATACGAATTGCTCAGTTGTTTTTGAAACGGCTAGAATTATTGTTCGTCCTGGTACCCAATTTGAATCCACTAATCAATATGTGAGATTAAGCTTGATGACACGAAATTCCAGCTTTGAAACTATGATTGGCTATCTGAGAGCCCTTGTTGTCGCTTCTTGATGAGAAGAAGAGAAACAAGCTTTGAAGAGAAAATGCCCTAGCTTCTTTCTTTTAAATAAATCAGCCATCAAACCATAGTAGATGATGGAAGCAACCTTGTATTTTCACATAATAAAAGTCCTTGAATTAGATGCTAAACTTATTGTTCTTATATGTAATTATATATTATGTTCTTTTTTTTTGGGCCAAAAGTTACACTATTATTAGCCACAAAAACAATATTTTATAAACAATCTCTAAAAGCAAGACAAATTCAAATATGCACCAAGCACTCACTAAAACTAGATCTTCATGGCATGTAAACCATTGTATATTGATAAGATCCTTCTCTTCCAAAATTTTTGCCATATTTCACATGGCCAATTTTTGCTTTAGTTTCATAGAGAACAATTTCACATAATTTCTTGAAAATGGTCAAAAAATAAGCTTAAGGGTCAATTTAATATATGATGTAAACGATTCATAATTTTGGCCTCAAGAAACATACAAGCAAGGTCTAAGACACTAACTAGGCACTCAAAGATACACCTTCGGACCTACTTATATGTGAACAAGGTCTAAAATATTAAATGAGGCACATAGAGTTTTGTCTAATCTTATAAATGGGGCTTAAAAAATAAGAAACTATACACTTAGGGATATACTTTGAGTTGATTTCATGTAAACGAGTTTACATACACCAATTCTAGTGCGTGAATAGACCCATAAATTTCTAGCTAAGATTAAATATTCCTTATTTAGTTGAATTGCGTATGAAATTGATTAATATTTTTAAATGAGCCTTAGCCCTTAGCCTTTCTTTTACTTCAATCAATATGTAACATATCACATTTCCTAAGGTCTAGTCCTTAGCTTTTATCGACCTATTAACTTTAGTTTAGCCTTGCTTTTAGTTTAATCGATATATAACATCTGCACATTTCCTAAGGTCTACTCCTTAGCTTGTATTGACCGATTAATTTTTGTTTTTCATTTCAAGATTTCACATGGGGTTAGGACCTTAGAGTAATTTTTCTTAGCTCTTAGATTATATATTTGACCTTAGTCTACGATTCTAATACCATGAAGAGATTTAAAAGGGGACATTTTAGTGTTGCGACGGTGATAAGCGACATTGTAAACTCGAACAAATGTAGGTAGCTCATCCACCTCCGTGGTTTATGATGCATAATGTGCTCTTAAAATATCTTCTATTACTTATCTCACTTGTTTTATTTGGCCACCATCTATTTTTGGTGATAAGCAGTGCTAATATGTAAGGATGTACAAACTACATCAAAAAATGTGGTCCAAAATCCCGATGTAAACTTTGTGTCTCAATCACTTACCAGTCTTCTAAGCTGTTAAGATGTCAAGCTCAACATGAGATGACACTCATGTGGCGCCTGCATGACCATTCGACATTTATATTATTGGCGGGTTTAGTAGCTGGTACCGACATATCTTCACTAGAGATTCTACAGCTAGACTACACTGACTAGTCCACATCTACCCACTCCTCTAAGTGTGTTCACGTTATGGATTGCTTGTATATACTCTATTATGTGTGTTAGTCACTTTATCTTCTTTGTAGACCTCTTTTGTTGTGTGAAGAAGAAGAAGAATTTTCAGCCCCTCACCTTGTGTGCTCTCTTCTAGGGTTTGTGTGAGTGTGTGTGTGCTTGCAAGAGCTCAAGCTCTCTTCTCCCCTGCATCCGTTCATAGTATCAGAGCCTAGTTCATGCTAAGGGCCGAACGGCAAGCAAGAGAAGCACAAGAAGTGGTACGAGAGTAAGAGCTTCATCTACTCTTCCCTCTTTGTGTTAGCTACTACACCCTTGTCGGGAGCTCTTCTGGAGGCAGCGGCAAACGAACTCCGATCGAGGAGCTTTCTTCAAGGGAGGAAAGGTACAGGGCAACTATAATGTCCTAGTCCTATTGGATAAAAGTTTTTGCACCGAAAAAGCATTTCGGGGCGCATCTCGACCTTCGTTTTTTAGTTCGCAGGCGTTCACAAGCACTGGGTAAGTTTCGATTCTCTGTAGAACTCTGTTTTTGGAATTGCAGGAAGGGCGCTTGTTTGTGTAGACATTGTGTGTGCTACAAAAAGGTCTCAAGTTGTCATTGGGTGTATGTATGCAAAGTAAGATAACATTCCCTCTTGTGCGGGTTACAAAACTGATCTCAGTTGCGCATTTATTCACAAATACCAACACAAGTATCTCTCACAGATACCAGCACAAGTATCTTTCACCACAGACAGTTGGTTAATCTTGTTTGAAAATAGAAAGAGAATAATTTGAAGAAAGTGTTTTAAATGAGGTGTTAGAGTTTAAAGGATGAATATGAAATAACAATAAGTTACATACATTCTTCGGTGTTAGAGTTTAAAGGATGAATGTGAAATAAGTTACATACATTCTTCGGTGATCAATCGAAAAACATATGTGCATCATTTGTTAGTTCACTTAAATCTTGATAGTGAATGATCTAATATGTATTTTCTTCTCCGCGTATAGAAAGTACATACCAATCATTAAACTATCTTGATCAATATATAGTAGAATATAATTAAACAATGCATAAGTATGAGTTTTGGGTTTACCTGGATTATCATAAATACCTTGATGTTGAGAATTACCCTCTTGATCGAAAGAGAAGTTGTCATCCTCATGGGGGTTGACTCGTGAAAAATAAGAATCCTTGATGAAATCTATAAGAAGTAAACCTCAAGAAAACTTTTTTTAAAGTCTCATGTTGCTTGTGTTGAAAGCCTTAATTTAATCTCTAAACAGCAACAGTAGATACCAAGCTTATACATACAATATATGTAGAAACGCAAGTCTATATACTAGTGAGGTGAAATGATCTTACGGCCTAAAAAAATGTCAACCTTGAAGTGAGAATCTAGTATGGAATTTTATCCCACACGTGAGTCCTTGTAGAGTGAAGAAAACATTTAAAACCATTGAATTCTAATAATGGGTCAAGATCGTAATAATAAGCGCTTTTTATTATATATAATAATAATAATAATAAAACCTTGAAGTTCACTACCGCCCGTCGTTTGGATCAGAAGGAAGAGAGGGAATCAAAAATACTTTCAAGCTCCTTTTTTTAATAAATAAATAAATAAATAAATAAAGAGAAAATCTTATGAAAAAAAATAAAACATAACCAATAAATAATAATAATAATAATAATAATAGTTAATAATAAACTTGTGGAAGTTTTAAACTTCAAGGCTTACAAAAGATAAGCTTTAAAGAAAACTTCTCCTACGGCTGCCAAAAAGCGCAATATTCCGGCTTCTTTTATATATATAAATAAATAAATCTTATATTATATTAAGCTTGTGAAAAAGGTTTATGAAGTCTTTATATAATATCTTTTTTTTTTAAGCTTTATATAATAAGAAAGCTTCTCTAAACTGGCAGTAGAACGACGCATGGAAGAAATCCGGCCAGCAGCGCTGAGGAAGAAAAACGCAGCCAGCGCAAGCTTGAAAGGAGGGAGGAGAAAGTGACGTTGCGGCCATCGCCGAATCGTGGAGGGAAGAGAGAAAGAAAGAAAGAAAGCCATCGTCGCCACTCCCGTTGAATTGGAGAGAGAGAAAATGAAATCAATTAGAAGTATATGTATATATATATATATATATATTATTCTTGGCTCTTCAATAGAAAGTAAATCACTAACGCAACGCAGTATTATTTTGGAGAAGAAGAGGAGAAATTTTAAGAGCCCTCCAATATAGAAATTCTGAGATGAGCTTAGCAATACTGAGAATAGACAGTAATTTCCTTAGAAAGCTGATTTCATCCATAAGGATAGATTATGGAGAGGAATTGAATTGAGAAAGGTGGTTTTGGGAGAAGAATGGTGGTTTTCCTCAAAAGGGTAGCTTTCTTGGTTTCTAAGAGTTGATCAAAATCTAATTCTAATGGTCCACAAAATTCACATAACCATACCTTCTTTTGCCCACCATACCTTCTTTTGCCCAAAGGTTTTCATACCTTCTCTTCTTTACCTCTTGGATTTCTTTTGCCCAAAGGTTTTCCATACCTTCTCTTCTTTACCTCTTGGATTTTTGGATGAATTGTGTCCTTATCCAAAGCCAAGCCTTGCACTCTTGCTGCACATTCTACTATTCTACTCTTCAAGTGCAAGTATTTTTGAATTTGTTGAAAAGCCTTCAAATTTCTCCAAGCCAATAATCTTTGAGTAAAAATCAATTTCTTGATTTTTCTTCAACTCTCCATGACCCAAATTCAATTTTTGAATTTACCTTGGTCTGATACCACTCTTACAGGACCATGGTACATGGAGATTAGATTATTCCATAAATTAAATAATAAAAGAAATTAACCATAACATCATAGCATAAATCAAAGAACATAAGAATCAAAGAACACAAGACTGGGTGCAATCTCCTCCCTGACGTGTGTGGCTCCACTCCCACACGCGGTATTTCAATCATATTAATAAATTTAGCCCTTGGAGCCATAAATAGCATACCTTTTCCAAAATTGGTCTTTTTACAAAATTGAACCTTAGTCCAATGCTTTTTAAAGCATCTCATCAAAAATAAACCTTGCCCAATATATGTACATGGGCCAAACCATACAAAATTAAATATTTAGCACACATGTGCTTATCTAGATAATCTCGTCCAATGTCCATCTTGGTTGTCTCGAACTCATGATCTATACTCAACATAATCCACAATGTTAGATCACAATTACTTTGGAATCACTCACAAAAATAATTATAACAAATGGAAATCAGATTACCATGCTTCACACATGAATCATGCATCACACATAATTAATTGGATTCACTCCTATGATAAAATGTTCTGAAAAATCTCACTCCCGTTGATAAGAAGCTTGACAAGAATAACTTCCATACTTGGAGGTTTAGATTGACCAATTTTCTGATGGAAAAAGGTTATTGATTGGGACTACAATGAAGGTGAACATGAGGAGGTACCGGAGATATCGGAGATTAATCCAACTGTTGCAGCTATAAAAGAGTTTAAGGATTGAAATCAAGGAGCAAGGAAAGTAATGTATTTGCTTTCTATCAGCATACAGGACATTATGATTGGGCATATATAGGATGCCAAGTCAGCTAAGGAGTCATGGGACACCTCGGTGAAGCTGTATGAAACCAACACCAAGGCACAAAAAATTCAATTGAAGAATCAGCTTCATACTGTGGAGAAGAAGAATATGTATGTGAATGATTATACTTTGAAGATCAAGGGTATTATGGAATCCCTTGCAGCATTAATTGGTGTTTTTGTTGATGATGATGATAAGGTGGAAGTGTGTCTGCGTGGTCTCGGGCCACAATACAAGGCGTTCAAGATGTCTATTCAAACTCGAGAGAACATTCCCAACTTCACAGATTTTGTGTCAATGCTGATCATTAAAGAGAAGAACTTGGGTGAAGATCAACAGTCTTCACAAAATAGAAACAGTTCAAAGCAGCAGGCCTTCTACTACACAAATGCAGGTAGAGGATACAGTCTTCACAAAATAGAAACAGTTCAGAGCAGCAGGCCTTCTACTAGATAAGTGCAGGTAGAGGATGAGGTAGAGGTCGTGGGTGTGGCCAAGGTGGTGGCCGAACAGGTAATCAGAATTATGGTCAACAGCAATAGCAACAGTCCCAGGATTTACAACAACAACATACAGGTGGAAGAGGCCAGTTTAGAGGCGAGGGGAGTTAACAAGGTAGTGGTAATTAGCAAAGGCAGCATAATGATACATGAGGCTGTTTTTACTATGGTAAGCCTGGGCATGTGCAAGCAGATTGCTACTATAAGAAGCAGAGTGACATGCGAAATGGAAACGTGCAACAAAACAACTATGCATCCTCTAGTAGAAACAATGAGGATAATGAGAGGTTGTTTGTTATGCAACATGTGGTCAATGTTGTGTCTGGAAATGATGTAACAGCATGTAAAGATGATGTATGGTATGTTGATTCAGGTGCTTCAAACCACACGACAAGTCATGGTGAGTGATTCTAGGAAATGAAGAGTCTTGAAAGACTAGGTTTTGTCGAAACAGGACATGACGCCGCTCATCCGATTGCTCATGTTAGAGATGTGCCATTGTCTATGCAGGATGATAAAGTGAAGTACCTTGCAGATGTACTTCATACTCTAAACATTACAAAGAATCTGGTTTTTGTTGGCCAGATGATTGAGCAGGGTTTGCAGGTTAGATTTAATCCTGATGGCTGTTATCTAGAAGACTTCAAAGATAAGTGCACAAAAGGCAACAGAGTGGGCAGAATGTTTTGTATTGAATGTAAATATGTCTGAAGTAAGTGCTACAATGTAAATATGTTTTGTATTGAATGTAAATATGTCTGAAGTAAGTGCTACAATGTAAATATGTTTTGTATTGAATGTAAATATGTCTGAAGTAAGTGCTACAATGTTTGCAAATGATTCAAGAGTTATTGCAAATACAGGCATTTGGCATAAGAGAATTAGGCATATAAATGTGCAAAGAATAAAGTCTATGCAGACTAAACAAATTGTGACAAGACTATTTGGAAAGCAAACAAAACATGTATTTTCACATGATAGAAATGTGAGCAGGAATGTGCTAGATGTAGCGCATTCAGATGTATGGGGTCCTGCGAAGACTATGTCTATGGGTGGCTGTAGGTGCTACTACGTAACATTCATTGATGACCACACGAGGAAAGTGTGGGTGTACTTCATGATGAAGGAGAAGAGTGAAGTGTTCACTCATTTTCAAAATTTCAGATTTATGGCTAAAAAATAGTCAGGAAAGCATGTGAAGTGCCTAAGGTCAGATGGAGGAAGAGAATACGTCTCCAATGAGTTCTCTAAATTCTTGCAAAAGAATGGCATTCAGAGACGATTTACATGTAGATACACTCCGCAACAAAATGGAGTTGTTGAGAGCGGAAAAATAAACACATTGCAGAGATAGCACGAGCATTGATGTGGCTGAGAAGAATATGCCACATAGCTATTGGGTTGAGGGTGTGTCTACAACAATTTATATCATGAATAGGACTCCTACTGAAACCATACATGATGTAATGCTAGAGGAGAATTTTACTCGCAAGAAACTTGATTTGTCTCACTTGAAAGTTTTTGTATGTATTGCATATATGCATGTGCCATATGAGTTACGTACCAAGCTGGATCCAAAAGCAGAAAAATGTGTGTTTATTGGGTATTCCCTTGAGCGAAAGGGATATAGATGTTATAATCCTGCTATACACATGAATTGAGGGTAATCAGGGATGTTGTATTTGATGAGATGAGTAGCTAGTATGCTACTGAAAAGCATGCTGTTGGGGCTGATGTAAGTGGAAATGTGGTTGCACATAATGCAAGTCAGCAATAACAATCATTGACTGGACGAGGAGAGTCCTTATCGAGTGGTTCTGTTGTTGATAGACTATGGAGTGGTAGGTTGTGTCATAATACCAGTCCTGAAAATATAGTTGGTACATCACATAAAGGCAAAGAGAAAGTGGTTGAGCCCTTTGGTGTGCGTGACATTTCTTCAAGGCATTCTTTTGTTGATGGATATTCTAGTGACTCGGAGATGAGCCTTGATGAGGAGGTTGGGATTCCAACAAGGAGGACACCTAGTGTGAAGAAGGCTATGGAAGCCATGAATGCAAAGTTACGAAGATCTAGAAGAGTCAAAAATCTTGTGCAAAGGTTGACTTATGATGGTTATGTGGCACATCACTATGCGTATATGGCAAAAGTTGTGCTGGTTGTAGAACCCACGTTTTGATGAGGCTATTGGAAATGTGTGTTGGAAGAAAGCTATGGATGAGAAGATGGATGCATTGTATAGAAATGAGACTTGGGATTTGGTACCATTGCCTGAAGGCAAGAAATCTATTGGCTGTAATTGGGTGTATAAGGTGAAACATAATAGTGATGGTAGCATAAGAAGGTACAAGGCTAGATTGGTAGCCAAATGATATCGGCAGACACATGGGATTGATTATGAGAAGACATTTGCCCCAGTTGCAAAGATGGCAACTGTGAGAGTTGTGATTGCGGTGGCTTTAGCTAAAGGCTCGTTTTTACATCAGCAAATGGATGTCAAAAATGTGTTCTTGCATGGTGACTTACAAGAACAGGTGTATATGTATCAGCCACGAGGTTTTAAGGATACAAGTCACCCAGACTATGTGTGTAAGCTTCGTAAGGCCTTGTATGGGCTAAAGCAAGCTCCACGAGCATGGCATGACAAGATTGTTGAGTATCTTGTCACTATTGGTTTTCATATGGCAGATGCAGATCACTCTTATATGTGCACAAGAGTGATAAGGGTATTGTGATCATCACCATTTATGTAGATGATATTATTGTTGGGGGTGACAACTTGGAAGAGATTGAGCATGTGAAAAGTCTTCTAAAAAAGAAAATTGAGATGAAGGATTTGGGAGATCTACACTATTTTTTGGGAATTGAGGTCATTCGCACACCTGAGAGTATTTGGATGTCACAGAGACAGTATGCATTGGACACGTTGTCCAAGTATGGGATAAGCCAATCTCGATGCCATTAGATCAAAATGGCAAGCTTCGTGCGGATGCAGGTTATGTGTTGGAGGATCTCACTATGTACAAGAAGGCTGTGGGGAGTTTGATCTATGTCACGATCAGCAGGCCAGATTTAAGCTACACTGTTAGCTTTAGAGAGCTAGTTTATGCAGGTTCCGTGTAAACCACATCTTGACAATGTGCGACGCACACTTTAGTACTTGAGGGCCACTATTTATTATACATTGTTTTATGCAGCAGGTGTACCATTAGAGCTATATGGGTACACAGATGTGGTTCCGTGTAAACCACATCTTGACAATGTGCGACGCACACTTCAGTACTTGAGGGCCACTATTTATTATACATTGTTTTATGCAGCAGGTGTACCATTAGAGCTATATGGATACACAGATGTAGATTGGGCAGGTAGCATATTAGACAGGAGATCTACCAGTGGATTTATGTTTTCATTGGGGAGTGTTGTTGTTGTGACATGGAGCAACAAGAAGCAGCCCACAGTTGCCTTGTCAAGTACAGAGGCATTGCGGTGGCAGCATGTGAGGTAGCTTGGTTACGCAAGCTACTTTGCTGATTTGGGGTTGCATGTGAAGAGAAAGGTTGTCAAATATTGTGAGAATCTTAGCATTATACACTTGGCTCGGAACCCAGCTTTTCATGTGCAGATGAAACACATTGAGGTGCATTACCACTTCATCAGAGAGAGAGAGTCTTGGCATGCGACATTGACTTGGCCTATGTCAGCACACAGGATTAGGTTGCTGACATCTTCACGAAGGCCTTGGGAGCTGAGATATTGATGTTGATCGTTTGGCAAGGATGGATCTTATTGAAGATGAGATCGAACCCTAACCAATCCGTCACTGTACGTTCTAAATTGATGACATTTCTATCATCTCATATGCATGATTTATTTTTGAATATATTTCATTGTTGTAAATGCATGTAGTGGGATTGTGTAATGATGTATACTGTAATGTACTGTGAGATGGTTTAAAGAAAATAGTTTTTAATTTTGTAAAGGAATTCAGTTTTTCTTCAATTTTTCTCTGCCATGCGTGTATTAATCCGTGTATAGTGGCGTGTATTAATCCGTGTATAATAGCGTGTATTAATTCGTGAATATTACCGTGTATAGATGCGTGTATTATTGCGTGTATATAAACGCGTTTATACATGCGTTGATAAATGCAAATATACACGCAGACTTAAATGCTAAAATACACGCGCCCGATTCTATTCAAATACAAGCGCGACCATACACGCGTTCGTAATTTATCGCGTGTATGAAACGCGTGTATGGCAGCATTGTCTTGTAGTGTATATTATCTCAAGTTCTCCAACATCGCTCCATGAAGGAAATTTCTAACAGTTTTCCACTATGGAATCAGAAAAGTCTAATAGAGGGCATACGAAATACACTTTGAAGCAGTGAAAGTGCCTAGAAACTATGAGGAGCTATTTCTTAAAAGGTCTATTCCAATGATTTTTATGAATGTTGCTGGCACAAATACATCCTCTCTTAACAATACAGATGCTTCAAGGCATTTGAACATACACAAGCATAATTGGTATGCAACTAGAGAGCATTTGCAAACCTCTCCATTTTGTGCAACATTGTTTCATGCTACATTATAATTAGGTAATACCCTTTGGTATTCACTTACAACGTCATTGGGTTTGTTCTGATGGTGTTTCGTCTCAATTCAAATAAAAAAGGCCTTTCTACTTTGTTTCCAGATACACTACCATCACAGGGTTGAAAATGGCTTGGAATCTCTTTGGCTCTAGTAATGGAAAGGGAGAGCACGACAGTGTAGGGGTTGTAGTAAAGAGAGCACTAACTCATGAACAACTCAAGCCTACTGGTGCTAAGCTCTAATGTATATTAATTTCTTAAAGTTTTTGCAAGAAACGCTCACCACACTGGAGATGAGTCCACATATGCATCACAAGCTCGGTACATTACTAGAGTCTTTTGGGAGATAAAGTTGGGTGATATCGATAGAGATGAGGCATGGAATGTCAAGGATGTAACAAACACAAGATCCCTACATTCAGTCTCTCTGCATACTCTCAGCACGATCCAACAACATTGAGAGTGCATCAGATATCATGTTACTGTAGTAATCGTATGGAACACGTATGGCATAGATGTAGCAATCAGTCTCATATTCATAGCTGGGACTACATTGCTCTAGAACCATTGGTAGATGGCACTGAAGAAGACAATGTTGACAATGATGTTAACATCGCAAACATTGAGGAGGCCACCTACTACAAAGGGCACCATGATACCCTTAGTAATGTCCTTGTAGAAGACAATTTCATAATGACAACTAAAAAAGGAAATCCAGAGAATGTGGACTTTTATATCTTGAAATGCACAAAGGAGAAAGAGCTCTACAAGAGACCTACAAAGGATGGATGGGGGAATTCCACTGCACGAAATTTATTGTGAAGGGTTCTTCTATGCACCTAAGACGAGAAAACCTACAAGTTGTGGGATGACAAGTCGGAGACCTTGATATCGATGCATCTTGTACAAGCAATCAAATTTTCAATGGACCCACACCCAGTCAACAAAAATCTATTTGTCCTATTCTCTAAGGTACATGAAGCTGTCTACAATAGTATGCCATTAAATTTTTTGCATACTTGTTAGATACAAACCTATGTTAAACAGTATGCCATCCAATTATGTGTATACTTGACATGTTTCTAATGAAAAATAAAGAGACAACAATATTCAATATCAATGGAATTTCAGCTGATGTATTCATATATTCCAGAAAAATACATGTTTGTCACTCTGTGTATATATACATGGGCTAATTTCAAGGGCAACAGCAGCGAGGTGTCTGTCTCATGAATGTGAACGTGAATGTGAATGTGTCTGTGATTGGGTTGGCCTTGGATTAAGGCTCTCTTCCTCTCTTGACATTTCTGCACACAATCTTTCCTCTACTTGCCTACTAGCCTCCTATTCTTGTCTCTGGGCCTCCAACTCTTGATTAGAAAAACTTGTGTGTGTGTGTGTGTGGTGTGTGTGTGTGTGTGTGTGTGTGTGCACATGAAATGCATACATACATATATGTATGTCACACACTCACACACATATAATTGTGTGTGTGTGTGTGATGTATGTCACACACACACCTGTGAATACACACACACACTCATATGTATGTGTGTATATGTATGTATGTCACACACACAAACACATGATACATATGTATGTGTGTCACACACACACACATATGTATACTTATGTATATATGTATGTATGTCACACACACACACACACACACACTCTTATGTATATGTGTGTTTGTATGTACGCTTATGTGAGTGGTATGTGACATGCATGCATACATGTATGTATGTATGTACATCACACATATATGCATGCGTACATACATGTATGTATGCTTGCATGTATGTCACACACACATAGGCATACATACACACATAACAAATCATACAATTATGAATTTTCAAGTGGAACTTTTCCATAATTTATCAAAATTATTTTAAACATGGACTCATAAAATCCCTTTTAACATATAACCATAACTAACATCGAAACTCTCGCGGAAGGACACAAACAAGAGCAAAGAGAAAGGATTGTGAAATGCAATGTGAATTGTCGTATTGAGCAAAGACAAAGGATTGTGAAATGCAATGTGAATTGTCGTATTGAGCAAAGAGAAATTTAAAAAAATTGTGAAGTGCAATGTGACTTGTCGCATTGAGAAGACGTCGAGGAATTACCACAAGGGGCTGGAGCAAAAGAGAGAATGTGCCCAGATCCAAACTGATGTTCCTTTGTAAATGTCGCTTGGGGCTTACTACGTATAGTTGGAAACAGGAAACAAATTACGTGCAAAAGACTGCAAGGGCACGATCATGAGAACCAGGGAGAGCGAGTGAATGCATCGGGGATTCGGGGTGCTTGGATGGTAGTAAAGATGGGGCGCTCCACCGGCGACCCGGCGCCTGCAGGGCTGTTTGCGTTTTCGGCGACGTGCTTCGTGTTGTCGTGCTACACGGCGGGCGCGCCGGGCATCCATCGTCCGCCCAGTGATCCGGTGAACATGGTGACTGGAATGGCGCTCTTCCACGGCGGGCTCCTACAAATCCTGGTCGGAATTTGGGAGATGTACAGGGGAAACTCCATGTCCGCCACCGTCTTCACGTCCTACGGCGCATACTGGCTGTCGTATGCTGCCATCCTCATCCCCTGGTTCGGCGTGTGTGCCGCCTACGAGGACGTTCCCGCGCAGACATTCTCCAACGCCGTTGGCATCAACCTCATGGGCTGGACCATCTGGACCCTCATTCTCCTCATCGCTAGCCTGCGCTCGCCCTTGGGCATCATCCTCCTCTTCGTGTCCGCCTTCCTCACCTTCCTCCTCTTGGCCACCTCAGCCTTACTGGGCGCCGCCCAAAACGTCACCCTCTATCGCTCCGCTGGCTTCTCCGGCATCCTCACCGCCATCGTCGCCTGCTGCAACGCTCTTGACGGCCTTCTGGCTAGCATGGGCCCCCTTCCATGGTGGACGTCCAAGTCGGCTAAGGACCAAGGTGAAGACAATAGCTGTGAAACAAACGTCGGCGCAGATGTTTCTATAGTTAGCGGGACGATTGAAAGCCCAGTTTGATGTATATCTGTAGTTAGCGGATAGATTAGACATCAGCTTGATGGCTATCTCTGCTAATAACGCAGCAGCAATATGGATTCTTATTGTAAATAAAGTTGTAAGGTCGACACTGCAGCTCCTTGAGCTGCTGGCTGTGAGCTATTGCCCCAAACCAATGTTGATTATTAATGCCAGCACGACCTATTGCATTACGTGGCTGTTGCGACTCCAAAGATTATCGGGCATAGGCACATACAGCATACACCAAAGTTTACCGTCACGGTCGTTGACTAACTCTGCTCACAAATTGACCACGGATGGACCAGGTTTTTCTCAATGCATTTACCAGGGTTTTTTCACAAATTGACCAAGATTTTTCTCCATGCATTGACCAGGGTTTTTCTCCATGCATTAATGCACAATGTTAGTACTAGTGAACAAAATGGGCCCATAGCAAGTTGTCCTAGCGAACAAAAGTACTTTCTTCACAATTTGATCTACTTATAAATACATCTTGAGGATAAATTTTTCCCTTCTATTTGGAGAAGGCTATTTGGTCTTTGCCTTTTAGCCAAACTATGTGAGGAGTGGGTTTTTTTTTGGGCCAGTCAAACTAATCGTCAACTTTGCTCATCTCTCCCATTGGTGTAGCAGTGGGATTTTTTTTTGGGGGGGGGGGGGATCAACTTTGCTCATTTTCCATTTCTATAGGAGAGTGTTGTTTTTTGCCAAATATGTTGTCATATGCTTTTTATGGCCTATTAAAAGTGTGCAGCACTATCAGAGACTAGACTAGACCAATAGCAACAAAAATTAGCACGAATTTACTCTAAGAGACCCAGTAAAGGTTATGGGTAATTGTTATTTTTCATGCGACCTTCGCTGCTGTTTTTGCTTCTAAAGTGCGGCACCGCAACACTTTAGCAGCAAAGATAGCAACTAAAAATCTAAGAATTCAAAAATTCAAGTTTTTCATATATGCAAAAAAGAAGACGAAAGAACCCAATTACATGATGAAACATGAACAACAACACAAAGGTATAAAATAAATATGATTGATAAATCAAATCCATGAGATTAGGTTTAAAGCAATTCTCTTCATCATTTCCATCTTTGCAACAAATCTATACATCCCATTCTATCTATATTAACATTTGGTAAATCATTGATATCTATATCTATAAAAAGCTATATTTTGCTACTAGATGATGCAGTGTATGCTTCATCATTAGTATTAGTACTACAAGTTTATTCATGCTCCACTATGGTTTTGTTAAGACCTTTAAGACACTTGGAGAAGAAATTCTAATTCTCAAACACAAAAATTAGAGCATAACATATACTTTGCACAAATTAAAAGTGTAAACCTTAATAAACAAGAGAGCTTAGATCCGGATAAGAAAGAGATCACCATTTACATAAGATCAGATTGAATCTCGTCTTGATGAGTGTGGTCCCTTGTACCACTCACCCATAATTATATGTTTTAAAAGCTTGCTTTTTAAAAAGACAACTCCAAAAATAAAACATAAGTGTTTTTTTTACGTTTTTGAGCATAAAAGCTCTTACAGAAAATATAGCAAGCTATAAATATAAAGTCTTGGGCCTACCAAAAGTATAAAATACTAATTAGTATGTATAAAGATTTGAAGCCTTAGCCTTATAAAAGTATTAATGCCAAAATATAAAACCATAATAGGTGTTCACATGTCTTCCAAAATATAAAACCATAATAGGTGTTCACATGTCTTCCAAAATATCTCATAGTGGTCCAACACATGTTCCACACACGCGATTAACACATAATCTACCTGTAGACATCCAAAATATTAGTCAGTATGTAAAACCATAATAGGTGTTCACATGTCTTCCAAAATATCTCATAGTGGTCCAACACATGTTCCACACGCGATTGACACATAATCTACCCGTACACACAATTGCACACAGTCGATTAAACACATTAATCCTGACTATATCATACTATTGCACACAACTGATTAAACACATCAATTCTGAAAATTTATATAAATAAAAAGCACATCCAAAATGAAATGTCCTCGAGATAAAATAATGGGTGTCCCCATAGAGGCTATGACTAACAAGTTTTTATTAGCCTGGTTAGCCTAGTATGAGCAGCCCTACACACGGTCACTTTTTACGTTGTGCTCTGATAGGGATTTTTTCTCGGTGTGAGCACACTCTTTTGTGTTAGCTACATCAACCCTAGGGCTAGGGCTTCTATTAGTACTCTTGAATTCCATTCATTTCTTATCAAATGTTTAGGAGGTTAAAGCTTAATTAAACTCTCACTTGCTCATCTCTAAAGGTTTTCTTTTTTTGTGTTCTCACATTGCTTGCTTCATTAGGAGATTAGGGGGTAGCATTAGCAACAAGCAAGAGAGAGAGCATGAAATCTGTGTAAGGTGAGAAAGAAGTGTGAAGCCTTTCATCTCAATAGGAAAAGAAAACAGAGACGGATATTTGCAAACAAAGGCACTTGTGGATGAGTTATTAGTGCTAATATGTGGGCACGACGGTTTTGGACAGCTATCTTTGGGTGGCTGTTTTACATTTGGCATCTACAGCAACGTAAAAAGCAAAGGGAGCCGGAAAGTACCCACTGTGACAAGGCAAAAACACTAATCAGCACCATCTCCTGCACTCCTAGCAGAGTAGATATGCTTGTGGTGCTTGAGTCTGGAGCATGGGAGCTTAACAGAATACATAAGGTTCTGAGACAGAGAGAACGAGCAGTTGAGATGCAGACAGAGTCCATGAGTAGGCAATGCGCACTGAAGCAGATCAAGTGCAGCAGCAGTGTACGAAGATAAGGTATAGCAGTGCACAACATGGTGAAGCGAAGAAAAACGATAGGGTTTTATTTCTTTTGTGTGGCTACAAAATCTAAGGTAAAAGCCTTGATAATTTTTATTTATGAGCATAAGAAGTGTGAGGGGTCCTTCATAAGAAGTGTTAGTCAAAAGTTCTAAGTTTTTGGCAATTTTGGCTCATTCACATGGGTCTTATCATCATCGAGTGGTCATTCAATCATGGAGTATGTTTTCATATGGTTTGGCATTAACAAGTGCTTCCATCATCATCATCGACAATTGCATCAACAAAATGTTTTCACCAAAAATATGCAATCTTTGTAAATTCCGCCAATATAAGCAGGCAATTTTATGATCAAGAATTAAAAAATAATGTAATCCTTGATGAGACGCGGCCAAATGAGCATGCACAAAAATTCCCTCACTACCCAAGCCAACATTGTAAAGGCCACCAAATGATTAGGCAAAAAATCATTTGAAATGTTCTAACACTTGACCACCTGCTAAGAGTAACCAAAGATGCACCCAGGGGGAGTGAAAAGCAAACCACCTCCAAGTAACCTCTGAGCTAGAGAGTGTCCAAGCCAAACAAGAGTCTCTGAGTCACCCACCCAAGTTAGAATTAAGGGGGGGAAATAAAATTTGTAAACCTCACATCCAACCACCTTGAGTAGCCCAAAGATTTGGTACCAAAGGGAGGGGGTTGAGATATGTGGTGCCAAAGAGCACTAGGAAGGTAGGGAGTGCGTCACATGAGCGAGAGAAGAAGCATGCACATTAGATAAAGGAATAGAGTAAGATTCTAATATCAAAGGTTGATTTGTATGGTCACTTGTAAAAGATGAAGTCAATGGTCAAAAGGTGACACATGGAAAGCACAAGGTTACACATGTAGTGTGAGCATTAATGAACACATGGTTGGCACTAGGGTGCACAAAAAGCATCATTGGATTGGAGTCCTTCCCAAGACTATAAATATGGGTGTATGAAATTTGATTATTGCAATGAGATTAAGTGTGGTTTTATCTTATGCCTCGCATTATAGTGCTTAATCACTATCTTAATTACCTTTTAATCAAGTTATTAATGTCATCATTATGGTTGTGATTATATTTGAGCCACCATAGCTATGCTTAGATCCATGAGTTTCTTAACACTAATGCCACGTTAGCTTCCAACTTGCTAACTGTTGAGGAAAACATGCTACCTCTTGCACACAAGAAAAAGAAGAGAAGAGAGATACATGCAAGGGTAAGGAGGGAGCTACGGAGAGCTCAACCTTCACCTCATGCAACTAGCATGCAAAAGGGACTTGGTAGATAGCAAAGACAAGGTAGAGAAGAAGAGAAATGAGAGCATTACCATCCCTACTTACATACACCAACAATCAAGCATGCAAGCAAACAAGAACACAAGTTAACATGCATCCAAAAGCTCAAATGAGAGAGAGAAAGAAGGCAAGCTCAAATGAGACAAATGGGATTTTCTCTTTTCATATTTCATAAAATGACTTATATACAAGAGCTCATAATTATAATGGCCAGCCACCCATTTACAATTGGGGGCCCAAGACTAGTCTTCCTAGTTTCTCTAGCTCTATGTATAAGTATTCCTCATGACCGGCATTACACAAGCCGTAAGCTCGGTCATTCCATGTCTCTTATACAATCAGCGCATTACGTGATTACAAAAGATAGATTACAAAGAGTGTAGCCATGCAAAAGGTAATGTTAACCAAAGTGGTTAACATACCCCCCTCCCTAATGTAGGTCCATCCTCGCACCTGGCCGGATCTATCGGTAGCAGATCAAATAGGTTTGGATGAAGTCGCAGTGCGAGGTTGGAGTAGGGGAGGCTTGATGGAAGACCTTGTAGCTTTTCCATAAGGTGGTCTCCATCATGTCTGAGGTCTATAGGTGCCAGGCGAGCATCCACATGATGCGCTCATAGTAGCCAAAGATCTGCTTTAAGGTTGGGTCTTTGTTGATGTTGAAGGAGGCCAACAACCCTTGCGTGCCTTCATTGTAGTGGTCCCAATCTGGAAAGGACTCCAGCAAGGTGATGATCAAGTGGATGAAGCGGATCATTGCAATCATGGCTGGGTCTAGGACTTGGTCATAGCGAGACGAATGAAGTTGTTGAAGCGCCTAATCATCATCTCTTCAGTACATGGATGTTGCGCTGATGGAGGAGCAAACCAAGGAAAGTTGAATTTTAGCTTATGGTTCAGCTTTTGCTCCTCATGGAAAACATGCCACCCCCACCATCTTCGTATAGCGAGGTAGTCTGGGCTGATGTGGAGTGCACAAGGCACATTGCAACAGGTCTCCCAGATGAAAGGTTTGAGGAGGAAAGGGTGCCTCTAGGCTAGCTACTTACCCATAAGTTCGAACGTGATGGGGCGAGCAGGGCGGGGCGAGCAGGGCAGGTGGCTGGTGGTATCCTCCATGCACCCTTGGGGGGTGTTCTCGCCACCATAGGTGATGCTTGGCTTCGAGATAAGGGTGCAAGATATGGATGCCCATGCGGTCCATGATGCGGGTGATGGAATCTCCCTGGAGTTGTCAACCAAGTAGGATGGCAATCACCTGATCCAACTCCATACGGTCGAGGAGGTCCCGCATTAAGAGGGTTGAGCTGAGGGTCGACCCCCCTCATGCTCCAGTGGTGGCGGTGGTGGAATCTTGCCCTCTTTGAGGTTTGGTGGGGAGGGTTGTTGTGTCGGTGACGAGGGTGGAGGGGTTGTCGAGGTGGAGGCTTGCATCAAACAGGGATGGGGGTTTTGCGGGAAGTGGACGGTAGGTCACAGAATGCAGTGTGCATTCCCAACTGCAGAGTGATATAAATAGGGTGGTGAGGGTGGGGTGGGTGAGGGAGGTGGTGTGGGAATATGAATGGGGGGAGAAGAAGGTTGGGGATGGAAGAGTGGGAGGGTGGGTGTGCCAAAGGGGGGTGGGGATGGTGGGGATTGGGTGTTGGAAGAGGGGCGAAAGGAACCATGCGGTGGAGGGGGAGGTGGTGGAGAAGAAGAGCGTGGGGGTGGGAGACTCTCATGGCCATCATCTTTGCCATCTTGATTGTTAGGGGGGGCAGGGCTTGCTTTGACAGAGCAGGGCCACGTGCATGGAAGAAAGCTTCGCACTGCAGCTTCTTTGGAGGAGAACTCAAGGGGGAAGGCGACGTGAGAGTCATCAAACTGGCAGATGCCAGTGAGGTGGCAGCCATGACTTACAACTACTCGTGGCACCTACGGTAAAGGATGAAGAGGCCTTCGGAGGAATATAGGGGAAAAGAATCCACGCAGAGGGAGAGGTAGGTTCTGTTTACCACATCCGAGCCAATATTCTGTAGATACTATAAAGCCCCGGTAGAAATCTGGGAGGGGTAAGGATAGGGGCAGAGACCTTTCCAGAATTGAGAGGTCTATAAGCTCCGCTGGATCAGAGGGCAAGCCAAAACGAAGTACTTGGCACCATGATCAAAATGGCTTGGAGAGGGTGTTGAGGGAATTCATAAAAGTCGTGGGGGTGTTGGAAAGAGAGAAGGCCTTAAAAAAAGAAGTGGGGGATGAGAATGGTACTAGATATCGGGAGCTTGGTGAGAAGGTATGTGTAATGCTGTCGGGAGAGGGGCTCATCCAAGTAAAGGTTGTGTTGGAGGAGGTTCAACCGGATGCTCCGGAAGTGGAGGTCAATGAGCTTGTAGGGGCTTTGTGGGGGGGTGCTAAGATAGGGACTTATGTGGCTGTGTCCATCAAAGCATCCACCTTGCGATCGAGGGTGCTAGAAGAAGGAGAAAAGGGGGTGGAAGGTGGCTGTGCCACCCAGGCTTCTGCGTCGCCAAGCTGCTCCTCCAGAGCTGGTGGATGTGGTGCCCTACTGAGACTTCGTGGAAACATTGAAAGTCCAGCTTAGTTTGCTCATGTACCTCCTCCATAGCCTGTTGGGCTCGATCTTGGGTGTCATGTGCAAGGTTTTCCATGACTGACAAGCTCATGGCGTGCCTGCTGCGAAACAACTTCATATGCTTGTTGGAGTTGCTAGAGGTCTGTAATGCGGGCGAGGGCATGTCCCAACTATTGAGATTGCTTATCAAATTTACTCTAGAGCTGCAAGTTAAGAAATTTGACTCGATAAAGATCTTCTGAGACCTATCGTTCCTAGGCCTTGGCGAGAAACTTCTCCCTCTGAGAAATAGTAGCCACCTCCTGTTGATGGTAGATGCAATCTGTCATTTATGTGATAAGCTCTTTGGCCATATGTGAAAATCCCAAGGCAAAATTGGTACGTCCCAAGGGCTGCAAGAACACTTTTTGTGTAAGTGTGGCTGGAGTGGAAACTTCCTAAGCATTCCTAGCGGAGGATGTTTATTGTATTCTTCCTCCTCCTCCGTAGCCTACTGCTGGCGGCTTGCCTGCAGATGTTAGCTCCTATGGTGTAGGGCCTGGACTGGGTAGTGGGGGTGCCTCTTCTGTGCTGCCTGCTGGCTCTCGGTGTTGCCTCTTTTCTAGTGGGGAGTAGGGAGAATTTTATGGCGGGGAGGACAGAGATGTGGTGGCAACATCGGGGCCGTTGAGTTGAATGGCGCGAGGCAATTCCTCCCACCCGACCGCATAATAGAATACTCGTGTCACTAGGGAGGCCGCATAATAGAATACTCGTGTCACTAGGGAGGCCGCTCCCAACTTCCCTTGTGGGTTCGAATGGACTCGGCCCAGTTTGCCATTTGGCCTTGGTGCACACGGGCTAAAGTGGTCATGATGCACCTACTGAACCTGCTTGTCTAGCGAGTCGTCAATAAAAACTGCAATGCCCGGGTTGGCATGATCAAATCTTGTTGTGTAATGTTTGCCCACTCCACCCCATCTTTGTTTGGGCTACCTCTATATACTAAGCTAGAAATCTGTGTTGGGCATCTTGTAGGGCATCTCTAATGAGTTCCACACAGCTCTGGACCATGTGTGTCGCTGGCTGTCATTGTCCAAAACTTCACCTGTATGAAGATTGGCATTGTAGGTCTCTATAAAATGTAGGTTGTTGTAAAGGTTGTGCCCCCATGATTCCAAAGTAGGCAAACTGCCCAAGCCTAGCTGCTCCAACTTCTGTACAACTGCAGGGTCTGTTGTTATTGCCCTATAACATGACCCTGTGAAATATAGGAGCTTATGCTCCACCTTATGGTTATTCTTCATGAGAGAGTGCACTATATGGCCACTGACCTGCTGCTTCATTAGGGCATCTCCTAAATGAGATAGCTATGTGGGATGCCAGGCATAGTCCTCAAATTTTTCCCCTACCAGTCGCTTCCTCCTAATGGAGGTATGGTGAAGGACCTCCAGTCTGAATTATCAAACATGGTGCAGAGCAGGTGTGAGGGTGTGAGAGCTTAAGAGAAATTTTGCAAGAGTTTGGCTAGAGGGAAAGTTGAAAGTGAGGAAATGAGGGAGTGGGACCCATATTTATAAGTTTCAGAAGGCTACAGTTGTGGCAATTGAAATGAATGGTTGTGGCATTTGCAGCAGCGAACGGCCGTAGGGTTTGAAGTGAATGGTCGTGGGTGGCAAGCCAAGCGAACGGTCATGGGCAAATGAAAAACAAGAGCGAACATGCACATGCTTTCAAAAATGAGAAGGGAACGGGTGTTTTCTTGCAAAATCTGGAAGAAACGGGCGTGGCCTTTTAAAATGGAGAAGGAAACAGGAATTCGCTTCCAAAATGTGAAAGCAACAGATGTTTGCTTCAAGATTAGAAGTTGGTACGGCCGTGGCAAATTCTAAATGGCCGTTAGTTAGTTGAGGATGGAACGACCGGGGCATTTAACTGCATGAGGTAAATCGTGATTTTCTCAGGCACCTTTTTTTGGGAGAAAAATTGAGATCTTCACTTCATCAAATCAAATCAGCCTAATTCCTCTTAGCCCCGGGGGTTTTCAAGCATGCTCTACAAGCTAGTGAAGTCAGAATTCAATTTGATCAAGTCTACAGTGAGATCAAGCTCTTCATCAAATCTGCATGTGACTTTGGTAAAACAGAGATTAAGCATTCAATATTTGGTCAAATCTTGTGTTTATTGGCTTAATCCTCTACTAGACTCATTTCTATTGATGACTTTGAAAGCATTTGAGCTCATTTGAAGTCTAAGGCACCAGATCTGGACTCCCCGCATACTCTGTTTTCTACACACAAAATAGAGGATTAATTTGTTAATCAGTGATTCACACCTAGGGGTTTTTTGCTCATAACTTGAGCAAATGAGCTCTGATTTGTGATTCGCCTGAAGCGTTGGATTCGTAATGCTAGTGGGCTACAAGAAGGTGGGAAGAATGGATCCTTCACAAAAGCACCAAAATATCACCTCAAGAGATGCGCACATCAATGAGTCTAGAGAGGTTGCTCTAGATGCCACCCCATCTCTCCTCTTGAGAGCCCCACAAAGAAATAATGACCAGGTTAGCTTGGTCATCATTTAAAAGGAGATTTGTTTTAATATTTAATGTTAACTTTAAAGAAATTAAGAAAGAAGATGCCACTTTTCTTTATACCAATTTTTTTGTGAAATTGTTGTTTTCTCAAGAAAAGTGATGAAATATTTCATATTTTAGAGCTTAGTTTGTAAATTGTTATCTTGATTGAATTAAGAAGTACAGGTATATCTTCTCTCCACCTCAATGTTAACCCTATTTTCGTGCTTGTGTAGCCAGGTGGCAACGTTAGTAGAGCGAGGACCGGAGTGGACCCAAGGTATCCCTCATACCATTGGGAGAATACGATTTCGCCAATGGAGGCGAATATTGTGATGCTGCCTAGTTTTTCGAACCCAGGCTAGTGTGGTGAATAAGCCCTCCCTAGCGTGTAGACATCCCTCTAAGGGACGGGAGGATCAAGCGATGGAGCCTGAGAGGGCAATAGGATGGCTGGAGTCCTCGCCAGTTGAGCTGACAACGATGAAATGTATGATCCTGTAGGGATTTCCCAGTCTATAGAGGCTGGAAGGCCGAATTCTAGATCATTGGGCAGAATAAAGTAAAGAGCCTAGTTTTGCTTTGAATAATTTTGAACATTGTATCTATTTTTTTTAATCCTTTGTTTGTAAACATTGTGTATTATTGATAAAGACTATTTAAACAAACCATGTGTAAGGCCTTTAATTAAGGAACTTGTTTATTTATGTCAAAGAGTGTGGTAGGATTAATTAAAAAAATAAATTGACGCATGAGTTGGGTGGAAAGTGGGAGGATGGAATGCCCTGACGGCAACATCCTATGGACAGGTGGACTCGATTAGTCAGGTAACTTTCCAATAAATTAATTAAAGCATTACATTAGATAAATAAATCCCTAAGCAACCCTAATCTAGAGGACTAGGTCAGTGGCTGTGCCTTGCATAGATGAGGAAAAAAGTGTTGTTTCTAGAAGTCAAGAATATAGGTTGCCCAAGGGATAAATGAATGGTGGAATGTCTCGGTGACTTTGTTGTCACATAATCAATTATTGTGATAAATGAATGATGGTGGAATGTCTCCGTGTTTAGGTGGATGGTGTTGACTTTCACGTTGGAGCAAACTGTGGTGATTGATATTTTTGCAGGCTGCGATGGACTTGGAGTCATATGTGCCAAGCTATATTGGCACTGCTTGTGTATTGGCACTGATACACAAGTTTATGAGCACCACCTTAGGTGGTTTGGGGATATAGAGTTATCTCCTTTAGCAGGACCTGACATGGCGGCATGGGATGACACAGATTGGGACCAATATGAGCCAAGGTCCCAATGTCCTTGATTTTGATAGCTTTTTCTTGGCATTGACTATTGGTGGACTTTTTTGTACCCACATGCAAGTCTATTTCACTATGTCATTAGTGGACTTTTTGTACCCACATGCACTGTCACTGTTGTTTTGAGTGCAAAATTTTTTCTAGAGATTTGATTGCTCCAACAAAGTTTGGATTGTTGAAGGCATGTTATTGTATGGTTGGTACATGATTGTTTTGTTTGGTATATGGTATTTTCTTGCCTGTGTGTGCATCCCTTGTGCAAAACAATCATAAAGAAAGCAAACAATCTATTGATATAAAGGAAGACTTGGATCTTTTAGCATAAAAGTGTTAGACTACTTTGACTTTATCCAATTTTCTTTGGATATTCTATGGTACGAAATTAGATGATTGAGCTTCTAAAGTATGGATATCAACTTAACATATATATATATATATATCCTAGAAAGTTCTTGCTTGGCTTGACACTTATATATTTTGTGTAAAGTGTAATTGCATATGTTACAATGTGTTGGCTTCTTTTTAATTCATGATGTTCATGAAAAATTTTGCTTATTTTTAATTGAGGGTGCTCTACATTTAACCCATGCTGCTTTTTTTTTTACATTCCATGGCATCCCCTTCTCTTCAAGAGTTAACATTCTTAAAAACAATGGAGATGGCTCTGACAAAGCTTTTTAAAAGGTTAGCTGCTGCTCAAGCTAGAAATGCAAGGCTACCTAGAAATGCTGATCAAGAAAGTACAGAGGAATTAGATAAAGCAAAAAGGTGCACCTTTCATGGAATGCAGCTCTTGTCAGTCCAAGGGAGTTCCTGAGCTAGCGGACATTGACATGCTGGGGACAGTACTCCCTCAGGTCATTGGATATTGGAGGACCTTTAATATCATATCTGAAGAAGATGAGAAGATGTTTTATAATCTGGTGGATGAGATTATGGCCTGCTACACACCACAACAATGATTTCAATGGTTTTTTTTTGTCATGGACTAATTCGAAAGCATTATGCTATGCTACATTATGTGACAATGTTATGTTACTGATTGAATTATGTTTATGTTGTTGTGTTCCTAACTCCTTTTGTTCAAATCAAGTGTTTTTTTTTGTTTTTGACTCCATTATCGTGTAAATGTTATGTTACTGATTGAACTATGTTTATGTGAAATGTTATGTTACTGATTGAACTATGTTTATGTTGTTGTGTTCCTAACTCCTTTTGTTCAAATCAAGTGTTTTTTTTGTTTTTGACTCCATTATCATGTAAATGCTCATGTATGGTTATAAACCTATCGTAGGACTCTATCTCTCTAGCCCCCTATCTAGATTTCTCTCTTCTCTCACTCTCTAGCCCCCTATCTAGATTTCTCTCTCTTCTCTCACTCTCTTTCTCTCTCAAACTATCTTTCTCTCTTTGACTCTCTCTCTCTCTCTCTCTCTCTCTCTCTCTCTCTCTCTCTCTCTCCAAGAATATCTCTCTCCCCCTACTTTCTTCACGACTTGCTTTCTAACTCTATGGCAAAGCTTGTTTTTCAAGTAAACATATAAGCTCCATTACATGTTTACTTATAGAAAAATTACTTAGTGTGTATATGTGAAGCTTCCTAACTTGTTGTCCTTATTGTTGAAAAGATGCAGGGGAGAAGAGAGCTTGAGCTCTTGCAAAAGCGCACACACACACTCACAAAACCCTAAAAGAGAACACACAAGGTGAGAGGCTGAAAATCTTCTTCTTCCTCACTCAACACTCAACACACCATATACAAAGATAAGAGTACACACAATATGAAAGGTACTTAACCAAATACATACTAGGGTTCTCTATAGTGTGAACCCAACTAAATGAGCTGGCGCTATAACTATGCCAGTCTCTAGAATGGCTGTCACACAGCCTGTCATCCCACTGGCCACATATCACCCATGATCTCACCAACCATGCCAGTGGTGTAACTGTGGGGCCTATCCCCCAGGCGGGTCATCAGTGTCCACCGCCTCACTAGATGAGCTCGATATCTCAACACTCCCCCTCGAGCTCAACTCCATCCTCCATGTACACCAAGCAAAGCCTTGAATCTATGGAGCTTCTCTGTACCCAATGCTTTGGTGAAGATGTCAGCTACCTAATCTTGTGTGCTGACATAAACAAGATCAACGTCTCCTGCCAAGACCTTCTCTCTAACAAAATGGTAGTGGACCTCTATATGCTTCGTGGTGCAAGCATGAAAAACTGGGTTCCTAGCCAACTGTATACTACTAATGTTGTCACAGAAAATGACAACTTGTCTATCCACACTGATAGACCCAAATCTGCACAAGTAGCTTTCTCAACCAAGCTACCTCACATGCTGCCATAGAAGCACCTCTGTACTCAGCCTCTGTACTAAGATAGAGCAACCGTAGGCTGCTTCTTGCTGCTCCAAGTCACAGCAACACTCCCCAAAGAAAACATGAAGCCACTAGTAGATCTTCTATCTAAGATACTACTAGCCCAATCAGCATTTGTGTACCCATGTACACATATCTCTGTCCCAGTTTCATAAAATAGTCCACAATGCAAATTTGACCTCACATACCTCAGTATGCATCTCAATGCATCCAAATGCGGCTTCCGAGGAACCTGCATAAACTAACTCACCAACCCAACAACATAACTCAAATCTGGCCTGGTGATCGTCATGTAGATCAAGCTGCCTACTATGCACCTATACATAGTAGGATCCTCCAAAATCTCTCCTGAATCTGCACTCAACTTGCCATTCTGATCCAATGGCACTGAGATAGGCTTACAGCCTGTCATACCATACTTGGACAACATGTCCAAGCCATACTGTCTCTGCAATAATACCATGTGGGGACCTAACACCTCAATGCCCAAGAAATATCTGAGCTCCCCCAAATCCTTCATCTCAAACTTCTGTCGAAGTAAGATCTTTACATCAAAGATCTCTGCATCATGGTCCCCTGTAATGATCAAGTCATCTACATAGATGACAACAAGTACAACCCCTCTCACATACAGCGAGAAATATGCATTGGCTACATGAAAGCCAATAGTGAGACAAGATATTCAGAAATCTTGTCAAACCATGCTCTTGGAGCTTTTTTTAAGCCATACAAGGCTTTCTTCAACCTGCAAACATGCTTGGGGGTGACACATCCTCATAAGGTGGGTGCAACATATACATCTCTTCCTGCAAATCCCCATGCAAGAATGCATTCTTTACATCCATCTGATGTAAAGACCATTTCTTCGACGCAGCCACTGCTATCACAACTCTCACAGTTGTCATCATGGCAACTGGGTTGAAAGTTTTCTCATAATCAATGCCATATGTCTACGCATATCCTTTGGCTACCAATCTAGCCTTGTACCTGCTTATGCTTCCATCATTGTTATGTTTTACTTTGTACACCCACTTGCATCCAATGGCTTTCTTGCCTTCAGGCAATTGCACTAAATCCCAAGTCTCATTTCCATATAGTACATCCATCTCCTCATCCATAGCTTTCTCCCAACACACATTTTCAACAGCCTCATCAATGCATGTGGGCTCTACAAACTGCACAACCTTTGCCATATGTATGCATAGTGATGTGCCACATAACCATCATAGGTAAACCTCTGCACAGGATTCTTCACTCTCCCAGATCTTTGCAGCTTTGCATTCATGGCTTCCATAGCCTTCTTTACACCAGGTGTTCTCATAGCTGGTATCCCAAGCTCCTCATCAAGGCTCATCTCTGAGCCACTAGACTCTCCATCAACATGAGAATGCCCTGCAGAAATGTCAGGCATACTAAGGGGCTCAAACCACTTTCTCTTTTCCTTTACGTGATGTACTAAACACATTTGCAGGACTTGTATTATGACGCAGCCTGCCACTCCATGGTCTATCAATTGAACCACTAGATGAGGACTCTCCTGGTCCACTCAAAGACTGTGATTACTGACTTGTATTCTGTGCAACCACATTTCCACTCACATCAGCCCCAACAGGTTCTTTTTCAGCAGCATACCAGCTTCTCATCTCATCCCTGCTTACCCTCAACTCACATGTAACAGGGTTAGAACACCTGTATCCCTTTTGCTCAAGGGACCGAACCTGCAAACCCTGCTCAATCATCTGGCCAACTGAAACCAGATTCTTTGTTATTTTCGGAACATGAAGTACATCTGCAAGGTACTTCACTTTGCCATCCTGCATAGACAATGGCACATCTCCAACATGGACAATCGGATGAGCAGTGTCATCCCCTGTTTCCACAAAACCTGGTCTTTCAAGGTTTTTCATCTCCTTGAACCACTCCCCAACCATGACTTATCATGTGGTTTGAAGAACCTGAATCAACGTACCATCATACATCATCTTTATGTGCTGCTTCAACATTTTCAGACATGGCATTCACGACATGCTGCATAACAAACAATCTTTCATTATCCTCATTGTTTCTGCTCGAGGATGCATAGTTGTTTCGCTGCAATTTTCCATTTTGCATGTCAGCCTGCTTCTTATAACAATCTACCTGCACATGTCCAAGCTTACCACAATAAAAGCATCCACGTGTATCATTATTCTGCCTTTGCCAATTTCCACGACCTCTTTGACTCCCCCTGCCTCTGAATTGGCCTCTTCCACCTGCGTGTTGTTGTTGTTGTAGATTCAGGGACTATTGTTGTTGCTGCTGCTGCCATAATTCTGATTACCTGTTCGGCCACCTCCTTGACCGCATCCACGGCCTCCTCTACCTCATCCTCTTCCTGAACTTATGTAGAAGGCCTGTTGCTCTTAACTATTTTTGTTTTGTGAAGATTGTTGGTCTTCACCCAAGCTCTTCTCTTCTATAATCAACATAGACACCAAATTTGTGAAATCGAGAATGTTTTCCCGAGTCTGAATAGACATCTTAAACGCCTTGTATTGTGGCCCAAGACTACATAAACAGACTTCCACCTTGTCATCATCATCTACTGAAACACCAATAGATGTAAGGGATTCCACAATACCCTTTATCTTCAATGCATAGTCATTCACTGACATACTCTTTTTCTCCACAGTATGAAGTTCATTCTTCGACTGTATCTTTCGTGCCTTGGTATTTGTTTCATAGAGTTTTACCAAGGTGTCCCACGCCTCCTTGGGGGACTTGGTATCCTGAATGTGCCCAATCATGGTGTCCTGTATACTGATAGAGAGCCAATACATAACTTTTCTGGCTCCTTGGTTCCAATCCTTGAACTCTTTCACATCTGCAGCAGTCGGATTGATCCCTGGTATCTCCAGTGCTTCTTCATGCTCACCTTCTATGTAGTCCCAATAACCCTTTCCCATCAGGAAATTCGTCAACCTGAACCTCCAAGCATGGAAGTTCTTATCAAGTTTCTCAACAACAATCTGGTTTATGCCATCATTTGACATCTTCCCAGAAACAGCACTCTGGTTTATCATGCACAAAAACTGCTATATTTTCTGCAGCGGTACTGTACTACACTCAAATGTCACAACCAGTGACCTCAATGTGCATACATACACCCAATGCTCTAAATAAAAAGCTCCCTAAATAATTACACTCATTTTTCTCTTCTACAACTCCATTTTGTTGTAGGGTGTACCTGCATGTAAACTGCATCTTTATCCCATGTAAGATTCCTCCCTCCAGCTTTTGAGGTGTACAGGCATAAGAACCTCCCCTTCTGATCTTGTAATTATTCCCCTCTTTGAAATAAAAGAAAGATTCTGTTTTATCCTATTTTAACCTAGAGAGAGAAAATATCTAGAGAGAGATAATCCAAAATTGAGATATTTTTAGATATAAAAATCCTCCTAGTGTCTAAAATGGTTTCCCCTGAAATAGAAATTCAAAAAGAACTTTCCAATGCGCAATTGGAATGAATTGAAAATGGACCTTTGCCTAAGGGTCCAAATTTTCAAAAAATTTTGAATTATGCTCCAATTAAGGTTCCTATGGACCAATAAGATTAATCCAGATGAAGGGAGGAGATAAATTGAAGAATAAAAGAAAAACCCCCCAAAAATGAGTAAATGCTAACATAAGATGAATAGTTGACTAAGGACAAGGTTTATTAGTAAAAAACTATGAGTATTACTAAGAAAATGAGATATTTTGGATATAATGATTCAATTTTGACACCTTGGTAGGGAGAAGGGGGCTCTTCAATCAAAAGGGAGCCAAACTAGGTCCAAATCTTGTCCAAATTCAGCCAAACTGAACCTGGAAAATTCTAGAAACTAGTTGGACTTGGTTAGAGGCCTCCCTCACCTTTAAATAGATCCTTAGCCCTTTGTAAAAAAATATGAGAACTATAGCATGCTAATATTATACTGAAATAATGATATTTTATATTATCCTCTAAAAATCCTCTACAAATTGAAGAGATTGGAGCTTCTCTCTCTCTTCAATCTTCCTTGGAGACTTCATCAACTTACCAAACCAATTGATTGGTTGGGGGCCTCTACTTTGATCAAAGAATCAAGCAATCTACTAGGAGGTAAATTGTGATTTATGGTCTTTTTTCTTTAATCTCCAAATGTTTCTCTCTTCTCAACCCCTCTCAAGCTTGAGAAGCATTCAATTGAATGGCTTTTTAATACAATTGAAGTTCTTTAATGAATTGTGGTGATAAAACACATAAATTTCTATTTATACTTAAATTAAATATTTTTTTAAGCATGTCTCTCTCTCCCCCAAAGAATGGTCATTCCTATGACCTATTCTATATTCAAATGAAGCTTCTTATGAAGCAATTCTCTAATCTAAAAGTAATTTCTATGCTTGTCAAATTAGAGGCCAAATAAGTGGCTTTTTAATGCTTTTATGCTATTTAACTTATGAAAAATTTAAGAATCAAGTCCATAATTGGATATTGATCCAATTAATGGTTATTCTAATCATAGGGATATTACTAAACTTTATGCTTTTCAAATTATCAGTAATAGCAACGGAGCTATGGTAAAATTTTTAAAAAATTAACACATGAATCATTTTCATTCATAAGATGAAAAGAGGACTTCCTACCATATTCTAGGATTAATCATCCTAGATTAATTGAATGATTCTCATTATAATCATGAAAATTTTAATTTTTATGTTTATGCATAAATAGTTAATTAGGAAAAAGAGAAATTTCTAGTAATCCATTTTTATGTTAAAAGAGTAATCCCCACCATGACAATGAAAATCCATGTATTCCAATGAAGTAAGAGAAAAATTGGGATGCTAAAATAATGTATATTTTACTTAAAAATTAAACAAGAATTTTAGTTAAATTTATCTTTTTGCATAGATAAATTTAAATGATGAAAGAGGAATTCCCACCATTTGAAATTCCATCATTTAGATGGGAAAAGAGAAACTCCTAGCATATTGGAATTAATGAGTATTGTATTTAAATTCAAAGATAAATTTTAGATAAATTTATTTTATCTATGAGAAATATTTAAATGTTAAAAGAGGAATTCCTATGACATTTGGAATTCTATCATTTAGATGGGAAAAGAGAAATTTCTAGCATATTGAAATTAATGAGTATTGTATTTAAATTCAAAGATGAATTTTAGATAAATTTATTTTATCTATGAGAAATATTTAAATGTTAAAAGAGAAATTCCTATGACATTTGGAATTACATCAATTAGATGGGAAAAGAGAAATTCCTAGTATATTGAAATTAATGAGTATTGTATTTAAATTCAAAGATGAATTTTAGATAAATTTATTTTATCTATGAGAAATATTTAAATGTTAAAAGAGGAATTCCTATGACATTTGGAATTCCATCATTTAGATGGGAAAAGAAAAATTCCTAGCATATTGAATTAATGGATATTTTAATTTCACTTTATGTGAAATATTTGATGATAAAAGAGGAATACCCATGACATTGGAATGCAATTAATTAAATGCAAAAAGAGAAATTCTCATGGTATTTGAGATCCAAGAAATTAAATGAGAAGAAGAGGACTTTTTTGTATAATTCAATTTATGATTATTTATCAAAAGTGAAAATATGGGTAGAATTGATTTCTGTAAATCCCATGAATTCTTTTATTCAAAAGAGGAATATTGAATATAATGCAGTTGAGAAATTGAGAATGAATATGGAAATAGTCATCGAGAAAAAGAACCTTTAATTAGGCCAAGGAATTGGCAGAAATTTAGAAAAAGTCCCATTATCAGGATCAACCTAGAAAAAGCTATTAAATGGGAATAGCATGTGAATGAATGAGATAAAGTGAAAATAGGATGTGATAAGATGTGTATGGGATGTGATAGGATGTGATAAGATGTAAACGGGATGCGATAGAATGAAAATGGATGTGATAAGATGTGTATGGGATGAGATAGAATGTGAATGGATGTGATAAGAGGTGTATGGGTTGTGATAGAATGTGAATGGATGTGATAAGATGTGTAGAGGATGTGATAGGATGTGATAAGATGAAAATAGGATGTGATAAGATATGATGTGGAAGAATGAATGTGGATGTGTATGTGGAAGAATGGATGTGGATGTGTATGCGGAAGAATGGATGTGGATGTGTATGTGGAAGAATGGCCAACCCATAGTTTCAATCCAAAGTAATGCAAGACCTCCGCCTCAAAATAGGGGAAGTCAAAGAGAGATGTTCCCAAATCGGCCGTCCACTTCCAACGCAATAACGCTGGAAGTGATTGAAGAAAAAGAAGAAGATGAAAGAGATCATACTCCACCTCTACGAGATGAGGACATCTCGCGTTTTTTAAGTGGGGTAGGATGTAAGATTCCTCCCTCCAGCTTTTGAGGTGAACAGGTGTAAGAACCTCTCCTTCTGATCTTGTAATTATTCCCCTCTTTGAAATAAAAGAAAGATTCTGTTTTACCCTATTTTGATCTAGAGAGAGATAATATCTAGAGAGATAATCCAAAATTGAGATATTTTTTGATATAAAAATCCTCCTAGTGTCTAAAATGGTTTCCCCTAAAACAGAAATTCAAAAAGAACTTTCCAATGTGCAATTGGAATTAATTGAAAATAGGTTAAAAGGACCTTAGCCTAAGGGTCCAGATTTTCAAAAAATTTTGAATTATGCTCCAATTAAGATTCCTATGGACCAATAAGATTAATCCAAATGTAGGGAGGAGATAAATTGAAGAATAAAAGAAAAACTTCCCAAAAATGAGTAAATGCTTACATAAGATAAAGAGTTGACTAAGGACAAGGTTTATTAGTAAAAAACTATGAGTATTACTAAAAAAATGAGATATTTTGGGTATAATGATTCAATTTTGACACCTTGGTAAAAGAGAAGGGGGCTCTTCAAGGAGGCTCCTATTTCACATGTGTGGTGGAGTTTTAAACTCAGAAATATTGTGATATTTTTATCTCTCCTCTCTCCTAGATCAAACCAAATCAAAAGGAAGCCAAACTAGGTCCAAACTTGTCCAAATTCAGCCAAACTGAACCTGAAAAATTCTAGAAACTAGTTGGACTTGATTAGAGGCCTCCCTCACCTATAAATAGATCCTTAGTCCTTTGTAAAAAAATATGACTATAGCATGCCAGTATTATACTGAAATAATGATATTTTCTATTATCCTCTAAAAAGCCTCTATAAATTGAAGAGATTGGAGCTTCTCTCTCTCTTCAATCTTCCTTGGAGACTTCATCAACTTACCAAACCAATTGATTGGTTGGGGGCCTCTACTTTGATCCAAAAATCAAGCAATCTAGGAGGTAAATTGTGGTTTATGGTCTTTTTTCTTTAATCTCCAAATGTTTCTCTCTTCTCAACCCCTCTCAAGCTTGACAAGCATTCAATTGAATGACTTTTTAATACAATTGAAGTTCTTTAATGAATTGTGGTGATAAAACACATAAATTTCTATTTATGCTTAAATTAAATTAAATATTTTTTTAAAGCATGTCTCTCTCTCCCCCAAAGAATGGTCATTCCTATGACCTATTCTATATTCAAATGAAGCTTCTCATGAAGCAATTCTCTAATCTAAAAGTAATTTCTATGCTTGTCAAATTAGAGGCCAAATAAGTGGCTTTTTAATTGATTTTATGCTATTTAACTTATGAAAAAATTAAGAATCAAGTCCATAATTGGATATTGATCCAATTAATGGTTATTCTAATCATAGGGATATTACTAAACTTTATGCTTTTCAAATTATTGAGAATTATCAGTAATAGCAGCGGAGCTATGGTAAAATTTATAAAAAATTAACACATAAATCATTTTCATTCATAAGATGAAAAGAGGACTTCGTACCATATTCTAGGATTAATCCTCCTAGATTAATTGAATGATTCTCATTATAATCATGAAAAATCTAATTTTTATATTTATGCATAAATAGTTAACTAGGAAAAAGAGGAATTTCTAGTAATCCATTTTTATGTTAAAAGAGTAATCCCCATGACAATGGAAATCCATGTATTCCAATGAAGTAAGAGAAAAATTAGGATGCTAAAATAATGCATATTTTACTTAAAAATTAAACAAGGATTTTAGTTAAATTCATCTTTTTGCATAGATAAATTTAAATGATGAAAGAGGAATTTCCACCATTTGGAATTCCATTGTTTAAATAGAAAAAGAGAAATTCCTAGCATATTGGAATTAATGAGTATTGTATAGATAAATTTATTTTATCTATGAGAAATATTTAAATGTTAAAAGAGAAATTCTTATGACATTTGGAATTTCATCATTTAGATGGGAAAAGAGAAATTCCTAGCATATTGGAATTATTGAGTATTGTATTTAAATTCAAAGATGAATTTTAGATAAATTTATTTTATCTATGAGAAATATTTAAATGTTAAAAGAGAAATTCCTATGACATTTGAAATTCCATCATTTAGATGGGAAAAGAGAAATTCCTAGCATATTGGAATTCATGAGTATTGTATATAAATTCAAAGGTGAATTTTAGATAAATTTATTTTATCTATGAGAAATATTTAAATGTTGAAAGAGGAATTCCTATGACATTTGAAATTCCATCATTTAGATGGAAAAGGAGAAATTCCTAGCATATTAAATTAATGGATATTTTATTTTTACTTTATGTGAAATATTTGATGTAAAAGAGGAATACCCATGACATTGGAATGTAATTAATTAAATGCAAAAAGAGAAATTCTCATGGTATTTGAGATCTAAGAAATTAAATGAGAAGAAGAGAAATTTTTAGTATAATTCAATTTATGATTATTTATCAAAAGTGAAAATATGGGTAGAATTGATTTCTGTAAATCCCATGAATTCTTTTATTTAAAAATTAAATATAATTCAATTAAGAAATTGAGAATGAATATAGAAATAGTCATCGAGAAAAAGAACCTTTAATTAGACCAAGAAATTGACAGAAATTTAGAAAAAGTTCCATTATCGGGATCAACCTAGAAAAAGCTATTAAATGGGAATAGCATGTGAATGGATGAGATAAGGTGAAAATAAGATGTGATAAGATGTGTATGGGATGTGATAGGATGTGATAAGATGTAAACAGGATGCGATAGAATGAAGATAAATGTGATAAGATGTGTATGGGATGAGATAGAATGTGAATGGATGTGATAAGAGGTGTATGGGATGTGATAGAATGTGAATGGATGTGATAAGATGTGTAGGAGCTGTGATAGGATGTGATAAGATGAAAATAGGATGTTATAAGATGAAAATAGGATGTGATAAGATGTGATGTAATGAGAATGAATGTGGATGTGTATGTGGAAAAATGAATGTGGATGTGTATGTGGAAGAATGGATGTGGACGTGTATGTGGAAGAATGAATGTGGATGTGTATACGAAAGAATGAATGTGGATGTGTATGTGGATGTGTATGTGGGAGAATGAATGCGGATGTGTATGTGAAAGAATGGATGCGGATGTGGATGTGTATGTGGAAGAATGGATGTGGATGTGTATGTGGAAGAATAGATGTGGATGTGTATGTGAAAGGATGTGATGTCGATATGAGTGAATGAATGAGATGTGATGTGATGTGAATCGGGATAAGAATGAATGAGATGAGATGTGAAATGAATGAGATGAGATATGAGTGAATGAATGAGATGTGATGTGATGTGAATCGGGATAAGAATGATTGAGATGAGATGTGAAATGAATGAGATGAGATGTGATGTAAATTGAGATAGATGTGAAATGAATGAGGTGTGATGGGATGTGAATATGGGATGATGCGAGTGGATGAGATGTTGAGAATAAATGAGAAAAGATGTGATGAGATGGAAAATGATGTGATTGGATGAGAATGGGTATACATATGAATTGGATATGGATTAAGTAATGTGGACGGATATGGAACAATGTGAAAGACGAGAGTTCATTATAGGAACTATACTTATGACCTGTTTTAAGATGATTGTTTTATGTGAAAAATACTGGGGAAGCTTTTTTGACCATCTTGTGAATGAGTTCATGGTGACCTAACTGCTGATAAAGTTGCAACAGCTGACGGAGAGTCAATGGAGGACGTCTCATGTAGCAAGGTCGGGCCGAGGTCTTGACCAGCCTCAGTTCGATTTAAATGTTGAGCTTTCGGTACGGTGGATAAGGGACCAAGGAAGCGGCCTATGAGTGAAGCGCTAGGTAACCTGCAAAGGATCCTAGAGGGTGCTGACCATACGGTGCTCGGGCTCTGGGTCGCCGAAGATACCCACACGTGTGTCGTGGAAGATATTGGAACAAGGAGTAAGAGTTGTTTTCTGAGACCGGGCATGGATCTGGTTGATTGACCTTGCTGGTCCTCAACGGATGAGTCCATGGCTCTTTTATATGGATCTGTTGGTTGATCTTGCTGATCTTCAACGGAGCTTCCATCTTGATTTTTATAAGTGAATATATTGCCCGTTACTATGAGCTAGGAACTATCGAAAAGGCCCCTGAGTGGACAGGTGGTGAGCGTTCTGGTTGCCAATAATGCCATAGATACACCAATGAAGGAATGATTGGATATAAGGATTCAACCAGAGATTTTGAGGATTATGATCAGTGACACTATGGTTTCATTAAATGATTGTTTTAAAGATAGATGAATCTGTGAAAAAGGCAATTTCATATTGGGTGTGTAAGTGGTGTGACTGGTGTTAAATTTGCATGAATATCCGACTAGGGGGCCTGGGAACTCTTTTCCCTGGTACCCGGAGAACAAAACCGAACCAAATTCCTAATTGGATCCCATCACTACAGTGCTTAGGCTAGACTGATGAATCCGTAAAATAAGACTCAATTCTGTTATAGTACGATAGATGAAGTAAATCTCGGATAGTAATTGTTCTATGGAAAAAGAATCAACGGCTGTGCCTCTCGATGGGGAAAAATGCGTTGGTTTCTATGATCCAAGTGCAAGTTTCTTCCTTGATTTGACCAAGTGACTCACAGGTTCGGTCGGATGAGTTTGGTCAGTAATGACCCTGACTACGTTAGAGAACAAATATCCTGGTGGAATCGCCCGTGCTTTCCGGTAAGGGGAAGTTTTTTCGGGTTCGGTTTTTGAAGAACCAAGGGATTAGTCTCTTGACCGGATATCCGTGGTGGGCGAGGCCCCGAGTGAAGGATTCTGGCCCGTGCAAGAAGTGCTACTTCCGCTGCTAGCACCCCCGATTTAGTTGCGCGGAAGGGGCAGGGATCTTTCATCCCATGCTTTCTAAGATACTCATCAATGAATTCATCAGGGGAAGAAATATTCTCTCCCACCATCTAACCTTAAGGCATTTTATGTACATGCCTTTTTCTTTCTCTACCATAGCTTTGAAGCTTTGAAAATTATTAAACACTTCACTTTTCCCTTTCATAAAATACACCCTCACTTTCTTAGTGTAGTCATCAATGAAAGATACATCGAAATGGCATCCTTTGATTGATGCCATCTTTATTGTTCCCTAAACACACCCACACTTTCCTAGTATTGTGGTCATCAATGAAAGATACATAGTAATTACACCCTTTTATTGATGTCTTTTTAGGATACCATCTACGTAAGGGCATCCTTTGATTAATCCTTTGATTGATTTCATCTTTGTTGGTCCCCAAACATGAGAATTCACCACATCTAAAGGCCTTTGACTTGCATGATTATCATGTAGAAATGCATGCTTACCCTGCTTGCCTAACTAATTTTCTTCTATTCTCTTATCTTCTCTACAACCATAACATAAAGATAAGAGTACATACTATAAGGGAAAGTACTCTTCTACTATAACATACAGAGTTTGGTCCATAGTGTAAACCCAAATACATGAGCTGGCATTATAACTATGTCATAACTCTAGAAAACCAAAATGATTATATCACATAGCCTATAAACCACTGGAAAAATATCAGCCATGCCAGTGACATAAACTATGACTTGGCATCCTGGTGTGTCACACCCATATCTGCACCAGTTAAGCTCGATATCTTAACTCTCCCCCTTAAGCTCAACTCCATACCCTGCACTCCAAGTAAGCTCTTGAATTTGTGGAGATTCTTTGTACCCCCAAGATGTCAGCTTCTTGGTCCTCTATGCTGATATACACCAAACCCACATAACCTCCTAGAACCTTCTCAATGTGCTTCTCATTCGCATGATATACTAGGTTACTCGTGCACCAATTGTGTACTACTCATGTTGTGACAATAAATGACAAATCCATGGACTCTCCCATATATCCCAGTAGCTTTTAAAACCAAGCTACCTCACATATTGTCATAGTCATGCTTCCACAACTTAGCCTCTATACTCGATATGTTAGTTGCTTCTTGTTGCTCGAACTAATGGCAACACTCCTAAAAGAAAATAAAAGTCGCTAGTAGATCTTCTATTTGAGACACTACCAACACAATCTACATCTCTATATCCAACACAATCTACATGTGTACCAACAAAATAAAATCCGCTAGTAGATCTTCTATTTGAGACACTACCAACACAATCTACATCTATATATCCATGTACCGATATATGTACTCCAGCCTCATAGGAAATTCCATAGTGTGCCACAGACTTTATATACCTGAGTATCCTCCTAGAGCTACATTCAAGTGTGGCTTCCTTGGGGCCTGCATAAACTGACTCACCGACACAATAGCATAGCTCAAATTTGGCATGGTGATAGTCATGTAAATCAAACTCCCTTCAATACGCATGTATATAGAATGGTCCTCCAAAAGATCATATGTATCTGCAAACCATAGCATGTATCTAACCAATTTTGTGTCCATCTCTAATGGAATTGAGATTAGCTTACAACCTATCATTCGGTACTTACAGAGTATATCTAAAGAATATTCTCTATAATAATAGTCACATCTCATCATATGATGTAATCACCTCTATATCGAGGAAGTATTACAACACAACCAAACTCTACATTTTAAACTTCCTTTTAAGGAGCATCTTCACTTCATGAACAACATCACTGCCCGTTATAACAATCAAGCCATCAACATAGATGACTACTAGAATAATGGCCGTCTAGCCTTTTTCACATAAAGTGAAAAATCTATTATAGATATATGAAATCCAATAGTGACGAGATACTCTCCTATATTGTTTGACCACGCTTTAGGTGCCTGTTTCAAGCCATACAAGGCTTTACGTAACCTACAAACAAAACCTAAATGTGCATGGTTCTCATCTCCTTGTGGCTGCACCATGTACATCTAAATCACCATGTAGAAATGCATTCTTTATATCCATCTAATGTGCAAAGACCATTTCTTAGCTATAGCCATAGCAATGACTGCTCTTACGGTTGCCATCCTAGTAATCAAACTAAAAGTCTCCTCATAATCAATGCCATGATTGGTTTATGAATATCCCTTGCCTACCAATCTTGCGTACAGACCTAGCTAAATTATGTTTTACTTTATATATCCACTTGTATCCAATTGTCTTCTTCTCCTTACACAAAGGCACCAACTCCCATATCTTATTTGCATTTAATGCAGCCATCTCTTCATCCATAGCATCTTCCCAACATTTATGTCCAAGTGCCTCCTCAAAACATGTGGGATCTATCCCTTGTATTTATTTGACCATATAAGCATAATGATGGGCTATCATATCACAACATGTCTGCTCAATATCTGACCCTCATGCATTTATACACATGGATCACTATCAAAAAGTGTTCTTAAAACTACTTTGGCTCTTTATACACCTAGTATAACAACAGCTATGATGTGTCTATGATACTCAAGTACATAAATTTCTCAATACACTATGGACTTTTCTATGAGGTTGGAGTACAGGTCCGAGTACATGGATATGCAGGTGTAGATTGGGCTAGTAGTGTTTCAGACAGGAGATCTACTAGCAGCTTTATGTTTTCTTTTGAGACTGATGTTAGTTGTTGGAGCAACAAGAAGCAAACAATGGTTGTTTTGTCAAGTACAGAGGCTAAGTACAAGGGTGCTGCTATTGGATGAGGGAGAAGATGCTCTACACACGCACACAAAGTGATAGAGAAGCTCAAAGAGCAAGACATGAAACTCGATGTTGCTAGAAAGTACTCAATGATAATGATAAGGAATGAATGGATTACAAGAGTACAAATAGCCCTAGCCCTAGGGCTAATATGGATAACAAACAAGAGTGTGTTCACATAGAAAAAAACCTTGCCAGTACAAGGTAAAAAGCTCCCGTGCGTAGGGATATTCACACCAGGGACTTCTAGGCTAACAAACCCCCCAAAGTGAACCATGTGAACATGTACAAAGTGTAGCAAAAACTGGGTAAACCCATCTACCACATTAGCCTATGTAGGCATAGAAATCAAGGCACTTTCCCCCATATGGATTCCTTCCTGACATTATGAAATGCACCTGAATGTGCTGTGTCCGCGCATAAAATTCCAGAATTTGCACACGAGACTGCGTATCCATTTTGACTCTCAGAGAAAATGGTGGTAGAAGATAGTTGTCTAATACGAAGAGCTACTGATAGACAACGGAGCCAACACATGCTTGGATTGTTGTTAGTGCTATTGTACTCGGATTCACAACCTGAAGTGGCTGCTACTATCAAAAAACAGTTACCACTATGTGACATATTAGTGTCAGATCATCTCCCAGTGATGACTGTGAGGTGGAAAAGCATAAAGAAGACTGAGTTCTTCACTTCTTACCAATGCCAAGTACTAGGGCAGTGCTAAAATGTGCTCAACTGACACTGCATGCTGAATAGAAGAAGGGTATTACATGGAGGAGAAGGCATCTGACAATGTACTGATAAGGGGCAGCATCAAAAGCTGATATAGCAAAAGGCCCCCCTCAATTGGTATGAATTGGATACCTAAATAGTGCAAAAGCCCGATGTCTGAAAAATCAAATGCATGATGTAATGTCATGAAAATATTAACTGCTAAATCTGTTGATAGTCAGTACTGAAAACTGAATGCATGGTTGGAACCTGATTATCAACTCCCAAAGCAGCAAAAGGAGAAATGACTCCTGAGGTAATGCGAAAGTAACAAAGACTGTATCAGCCAAACGAGATGCACGTCTAGAGAGGCAACATGTGGTCGACTGCTACTATCAGTAGGAAATCACAATGGCCACATGCTATTCAAGTAATGCATGACCCATGGTGGTAGGAGAAATATGGGAAATTGAGGCTGTTGAATCAATAGCAGGAGAGCAAAGGACTGATGTAGAGCCAAAACAAGCTTAGCTAAGTCCACAATAACCAGAGAATGTGAGCATTGTGAACAACAGTAATGTATAAATTGTCAAGGTCCCCTGAATGCCAATACATATGAAAAATAACCTGTGTCAATGGACAAGCCGACAAGGTGGAATCAGCAATGGAAGTGGGCTAATTTAGTAAACCCGGTCCAAAATGCTGATATAACAATCTATCAATTGGGGGCAGTAGGGCATACATCCAGCCAGACCATGAGAGTATAAAGTAATCTCTTAGTATGGCAAAATAAAAAAATGTGTAATCCCACAAGATTGAGGTAGAGGAACCCTGAATTATGCATAGTGATAAGGCAACCAAGCTGAAGACAATGTAACAGTCTTACTCCATTAACATCCATGTGAATGAGCTGCAAAGGTGAGGCTACTGAAATAAAGAGCTGGTTCAGCATAAGTAATACTACATCTCAACAAGTAAAACATCACTGCATACAGGTATGTCTCCAAGACATAGCATAACTGAGGGGTCAAATGCATGAGTGACCACATACATCACCATCAGAGCAGTACACAGCTTGTGTCCCCCCTCAAATGCAATTGCTATAAAGCATAATTAGCAAAGGATTGATCATCATCAGGATCAATGTCAAGAATAGCACCAAACTAACAATCCTGATTCAGACTCGTGGTACCAAACTTGATAAAGGCAAAGGAGGCAATTCACTGCATGTGACTGTTAAAGCACAGCCATCATGTGTGAAATTGGCTTCCTCTGCATTGTTAGTTGTGGTGGCAACAAGATCTTACTACCTCTTTTTCTCCTCACTCTCTTTCCGCTTCTAGCAATCCTCAATAACATGATCGGGTTTTCGACAATAGTTGCATCTCTTCTTTTTAGATTTCTCCCCTTTTGGCTCATAAGAATCTGAATGGACTGGTGCCTTACCATGAGATTTAGCATGAGAAGGAGCCCCAGATTTCCATTTACTATAGTGGGAGGTAACAAAAGCCTAATCAAAAGCAAGCATATTATTCTGATTGGAACGAGATTTCTCTTCATGTAAACAAAAGAGCTACCAACTCATCAAATGTGTACAAATCTATATTCCTCTTTGTTAGGAGAGGCAAAGACTGGTAGAAGGTCCCTGATAGGATTTAGGCAGGCCATTGAGAACTGAAGAGACAAGAGAACTATCAAGAATGACCTCATTAATATTGATCAGCTCCTCTCTCAGATCCTTGACACGGGTCAAAAATAAAGCCATAGATTCACCCTCTGACAGATGCTCCAAGTTAATCTTTTTCCAAAGATAGGCAACTCAAGCTTCATTGCGGATCTGATACAGAGAGGCAAGGATATCCCATGCACCTTTAGCAGAAGTACATGAACTAATGTGAGGAATGACTTGTCATTTACGAGAAAGCAATTATGGCGTATGCTTGCGCATCTTTAGCATCCCATCTGAGCTGTTATGTTGTAGAAGGAACAAGTGCAAGCAGAACAATGCCACTGGAATCAGGCTCACTCGTTCCGACAGTGGCAACACCAGACGTGCTGATAACATATGCAAGGCCAATAGGCCTTAAATCAACACCACACAAGTTCTTTGCTACCAGTACATGCCTCATCATGTATGCCCACATGGGATAGTTGGTGCCATCCAACTTATCATCAATGGACAGCATGCCAAACAAAAGCCGAATGATTGAAATGTGGAAAGCCTGAAGCCGAAGACTGTAAGCGGAACGCCTGAAGGTGAATGGCCAGAGAGCCAAAAGCTGAATGCCGTAAGCCAAGCGTCGAATGCTCAAAGCTGAAGCCGAAGTGGCTAAATAGCTGACTGCTGAAGTCAAATGCTTTAATGTGGACTACCTGAAGTTGAATGGTTGAATGAGGAAAGCCAAACGTTGAACAACTGACCGAGCAAAGTCGACTAAAAGCTGATGGACAAGAAAGTCCGATGGCGGAAGCTGAGAGCCGAAGATTCAATTGGCTGACAGGGCAAAACCGACGGAAGCAGCTGAATGATTGATTAATGATCAAGTACAACTGAAGCTAAAGCTAAATGCTAAATGAGGAAAGCCAAAGGCTGAACTGCTGACTAGGCCAGGCTGACTGACAGCAGCTGAATAATTAAACAAGCAGAATTGAAACACAAAAGTCCAATGCTAAATAGAAAGTTGAATGGCTGAGTAGGCTAAATTGACGGACGCAGAGTTCTAATGTCAAAAACTGAAAGCCAATACTCAAACAACCACAATAACAGTAGAAAATAGCAGAACTCGACGGAGACTAAAATTCAAAGCCAAAGGCTTCTGAAAGCTTGAGCTAAGTGTAGTGCTAGTGTACAAGATGCTCAGAATATACAACAACAGAAAGGAAAGCTGACCAATGTACAAAGGAGGCAAAAATCCTAGATCTCTGAAAAAAGCAAAGTGCAAGAGCTTACCTAGGCTTAAGGCGGCAAGACGATAAAAGGATGTACAACGACGAAGCTAAATAAGTCCACCACCAACGTACACCTAGTTCACTGCTTTACAAGCTAATAGCAAGGAGCTACTGGTTCTGCAACCAAGCTCTAAAACCAACTCTGAAAAGCACAACAAAAGCCAACACCAATGACAAGAAAGGCATCAAGGTCAATCTAGCAAGAAGTTGGGACAGAACACATGCGAACGTCAATGACATAAGCTACCAACCGAATGCAAACGCAAGTACTAAAACCGAGATAGTGAACGCCGCTCTGAGCTATTGACACTAAAACCAAGGCCATTGTAAACACATGCTCTAATACCAATATTGGTGAGGGAGAAGATGCTCTGCACAATCACACACATGCACACACAATGATAGAGAAGCTCGAAGAGCGAGAGAGACCAAGCTTGATGCTGAAAAGTGCTCTCAATAATAATGATAAGAAATGAATGGAGTACAAGAGTACAAATAGCCCTAGCCCTAGGACTGATATGGCTAATACACAAGAGTGTTCACACGAGAAAAAACCCTTGCTAGCACAAGGTAAAAAATGCACGTATGTAGGATTATTCACACTAAGGACTTCTACGCTAATAGTTGCTATGGCAGGCAACATATAAGGTAGCTTGGTTGTAGGAGTTACTTGCAAATGTAGGTGAGTCCATGAACAAGATGGTTGTCATTTATTGTGATAGCATAAGCAACGTACAATTGGCACAAGTAACCCAATGTATCATAAGACAAAGAACATTGAGGTGCATTATCACTTTGTGAGAGTGAAGATTCTAGCCAGGTGATGTGGATTTGGTGTATGTCAACACAGAGAGGATCAGGCATCTAACATCTTCCCAAAGGTATTGGATACAGAGAAGCTCTACATGTTCAAGAGCTTACTTGGAGTACAAGGGGGATGGAGTTAAGCTCGAGGAAAGAGTATTGGAATATCATGCTCAATGTGCAAATATGGGTGACACACCACAATGATATCTCCGCACTTATACCACTAACACCAATGGTTTATAGGCTGTGCACTAGAGTTATGGCACAGTTATAGTGCGAGCTTATGTAGTCGGTTTCACACTATGGCTATGGACCCCGACATTTGTATGCTATAGTAGGAGAGTATTTTATCGTTGTAGAGTTGAGAAGAGAATAATAGAAAATTTGGCCATTATCTCGTGTGCTTGTCTACTCATGTGTGTACGTTTGTTTACAAGGAGCTCCAGCTCGCCCTCTCCCTTGCATTCTGCTCACGAATACCATGCATGTGCATGTGTAGGTAATGGTGGTGATTGTATCAACAAGGTGGGAAATCCAACCAGGCTCATCTGCTCCCTCTCCCTCTCCTGATGTAATCGCATAGAGGACTCCAATGCTAGGCGTGGGAGGAAGTCTTTGGCAAGATTGTAAACATGTTGAATGTAAGCGATGGGTAGGACCTTAGGAATCATGCACTTTTGTACGTAGCATTTGCAACAGGATTTGTGAATTTCAGGTTTATCATGTCTATTAGTTATCGGAATTATGAGAAATATAAAGACTAGGTTGTTAAATACTCGGAAAGATCATCAAAAATGACACATCAACAATATTAATACCCATAGAACACTTGGTACCTCTATATCCAAAAATACACAGGTTTTGTGATTGCACCGTTGCATTCAAATGTCTCATAACATGCACTGAGGATATATCTTGGGATGATGCCCAGAGTCTCATCAGACTTTGCTTGACGAATGTCCAAAAGATGGAGTTGACCACAGAACATTGAGAGATGCAAGCGTGCAAAGTGCAACAATTGAATTTCTGTTACCCGTGCATGTGTAGAAATCTTACATACGTAGAGTCTAAGAGGTATTGTTCACTGACATGTGCCCCACGGTCATCTAACAAGGGACCATTGAGCCATCCTGCAGAGACTAGCAGGCACCAGCATACAAGGTTGCAACTAATAGTTTTTACTTTAATGGCAGGAGTTGAGGAAGTGAAAAAACTTGGAAAAGCACTGGAAAAGCCTTGCAAGAGTAATCTGGCCACTTTGAAGACCAATTCTAAATGTGTCTTCCAATCCACTTCCAAAAAGGATATAAGGAAACATTCAAGTTGCTGTCGTGTCCTATAAAGTAATCAACTTCAAATACCTAAATATCAAATAAACAATATACAATTTGAAGGCAAATACTAGTACCACGGTCTCACAACCCTTCCTGAATTTCCCTTCGTCATTGGTTTAGGGAGCTGCCACGCACAGACAAGAGGAACTTAATGTAATGAGCATCATAATAGAAAAGACGAGACAAATTCCACAATTGCACAAAAAGCTCAGGATTTGTAAAACCAACCTACCTGTTTAGCACTTTTATGTGAAGCACTTGAAGGTGAACTACTATGCTTCTTGACCATCCGATTTACCATGTTCGTGTTAGAAAGATTCTCATCATTTCCGTTCCTTCTCACGCATTTGGCATCTGCAGGCATGGCATGACTAGAAGGCTTTTCTTTTGTTGCTTCTGATGTGCTTGCCTTTCTTTGCTGATTATCCACTTGCTCATTTGTTGGCTCATTTGAAGGCAATGAAACACTCAGATACCCCTGGCTGCTATTCATGCTACTGGCAGGAGCTTTGGGCGTACATGCTTCTCTATCTCCAATGCTTAGAAGTTCCTCAGGAGATGATGCAAGAACTTTTGGAATCTCCTCGGAAGGTGATGGTGGAGCTTTTCCAAGATCCTCCAGAGGGGAAAGTGGAGCTTTTGGAAGTTCCTCGGGAGGTGATGGCAGAGCCTTTGGTGCACTTGCAGCAATATTTGATCTCTCCCCTTGCTGCCCTTGAAGCTCACAACTCAGCTCATCATTCTCTGGAGCATACAAGAAGATGACTTTTAAAAAAACATTCAAAGCATGAGATAGCACCAGAATCTGCTTGTTTGAAGACAAGATGCCACATGACTGAAGCAGAAATATTGAAGCAACACAGCGATTCAATCTAAAAGACCAAAAAGTAATCAACCACTTACATGCCTAAAAATGTTAAAACAGTTAGTAAATCGAACTTGCTTCAGTATGCATACCGTACCGTACCACACCTTACGCAACCACTATGGATACCATTAAGAAGAATGCAGGGGAGAAGATGACCTTGAGCTCTTTGCAAACACATACACACGAATAGACAAGCACACAAGAGAGATTCCTATATATCTCTTCTATTCTATACAACCATAAACTAAAGAGATAAGAGTACGTACTATATGGGAAAGAACTCTCCTACTATAAGATACAATGGTTGGTCCATAGTATGAACTCGATTATATGAGCTGGCGCTATAACTAAACCATACTCTAGTAATCCAAATGTGATTGTCACATAGCTTGTCATCCACTGGTGGCATATCAACCATAATCTCACTAACCATACCTGTGATGTAAGTGCGGAAGCTATCACCCAAGCGGGTCATCGATGTCCGCAGCACTAGTTGAGCTCAATATCTTAACAATGTAGGTGTAGCTTCGGCAATGGCCACTATAGAGGATGGCTGCTTGGTGGCCTTCTCGGCCGGCCACTTGATACAATCCTTCTTACTATGCCTCTCATGATAGCTGAAAAACATAAATTCTTTGCCTGATACCGCTTTTTCTCTTCTGGCTGGAGAAAACCTACTGTAATGTCCTCTTGGGCCTCTTCTCCGACATCTTCTTAGGTTTTGAACCTTTGTCCTATTGACTATCCGAGTTGCTCTCAGACTCCTTATGATCCTTATTGTCCTTGATGTTCTATGCTCCCTCACCCTACTAGGCATGGTGGTTGGCTAGGTGGTTTTCCCAACCTCAGTTTTAGCATGAAATCGGTATAATAGTGCAACTCACAGCAAGGCCTTGTTTATACATTTTCTTTTAGAGAGCTTAAGCTATCCATTTTAATCTTTATACACGAGAGTGACACTAGATTGGGTACCAACTACCCACTTAAGGGCCCCCTCCCACAAGGAGTATTTGCTTTATTGCTTTCAAGAATTTCTTTTACAACGCAGAAAAACTTACTAATGACCGCAGTTGACAGTGGAATGCCAAACACAAGAACGAGGCAGACCAAACATCGACCGAACCAAGTGGTCTGACGACACTTTAGAAGCCACTTCGGGAGCCAATATGCACACCCAGATCTGCTGAGGGGATGCGGGACTCATAGCTGAATGCTGAAGATGACTTCTTCTTCCGCCTTGGACTGTAGCACAATGAAGTGCTTTTGCTGAAAATGTATGCACAAGTCCTAGGACTCAAGCACACATGATAGAGGCTATGTTTCAGTGCTGAAATATGAGTGAATGAGATGATTTATGAGTGGGCTGAGCGGCCGCTTATATATGATCCCCCTACATCAAGTCGGCTATGCATATGTTGTCGGCCTGTTCATATATGCTCATGATATGCTGAAAATAGGCATTTATGCAAGCACCTTTCACACGTGCATCGTGGGCTTTGTCTGCTGGACGATAGGCCTCTCCTATGCTTGCCATGCTGGCTATGCAAAGGCTCAAGGCTGGCCCTTTTGGGGCTCTTGGGCACCCCATATGGGAGCCCACTAGTGGCAGGCCCTAAGGCTAGCCTAAAGCCTTTGCTTCTACATGCTTGCTACTCCTATGCCAGCCATGCTGGCCTAAGTGCTGGCTGACTATGAAAAGGCTCAAGGCTGGCCCTTTTGGGGCTCTTCGGCACCCCATAAGGAGCCTACTAGTGGCTGGCCCTAAGGCTAGCCTAAAGCCTTTGCTTCTACATGCTTGCTATATGCATCTATCCTAAGATGACCTTCAAGCTTTGTTCTCCAAGTGGGTTCTGCAAGTGGGTTGAGTGACACACAAGGCTTTAGATGTGACCTACATAGCATCGGGCCTAGCATGTCCTTGGACTAGGGCTCACAATGGAGTCACGTGTAGCATGCAACTGGTATGATCGTGTAATGAAGACCTTCTTTATACCTTTATGTTAGTGAGCATGAAGTAATCCCCTTTAATCTTCTTTTTACAGGAGATAGAGAGCTGAGGAGAGAGAGAATGTTGAGACAACACCAGATTGTGTCCCAATCTACCCAATTAAGAGGCCCCCTCCCGCAAGCATGAGTATTTGCTTTATTACTTTGGAGAACTTCTTTACAATGCAGAAAACTTACTGAAGATGATTGACGGAGGATTGCCAAATGTAAGGACGATGTAGACCAAACGTCTGCTCAACCATCAAATGGGTTGAAGACAATTGTGAAGCCACTCTGGAGAGCCTTATGCACACCCAGATATGCTGAGGGATATGAAATACTGAAGGCTGAATGCTGAAGATAGCTTCAGGCTGCCTTGTGACTGAAACACAAAGAGTGCTTGGCTGAATAGATGTATGCACACGACCAAAGTCTCAAGCACGCATGCTTCAGCAATGTATGACTGCTGAATTCTATGAAGAATGAGATGATTTATGCTTGGGACGGGGGGGTTTCTTATATATGCCTACATGCTGCTGGTCGGTCAGATGGACAGCAGTCGGCCAGTTAATATATGCTCACGACTGCTGATAATTAGCTAGTCATTTTACACGTGTGCTGTCCTGGCTGTCCTGCATGTGGGCTGACTGTACCAGATGCTGCTGACTAGCTGTCTGAGCCTTTATAAGGCTGCCTATTGGGTCTTAAGGCTCTTGTAAACCCTCTTTAGGTGTGGCCCATGGTGGCCCACCAGGCAAGACTCATAGGCTGGGCCTAGAGCCTTTTAATCCCTTTGCTTAACATCTTCTACATGCTCCTAAAAGACTGCTATGCTAGGGTAACCTATATGCACTGACTATTCTCCAAGTGGGTTAAGTGAGACTCCGATGCCTAAGGCTTGGAAGGACCTACATGGCTCGTGCCTGACATGTCCCTTGACTCAGGCTCACAATGGGGTCACAACGTACCACAAAAAGGTACCACTTCTATACAAGTTTCACACTGATGATGAGCTAGTGTGTCACACTGCACCTCAGTGCGTGGGTGCATGTGCCATCACAACATACAACAAATAAATACCTAAAAAGGATCTGATGATGTACAAATGTAGCACTATTGATGAGCCAGTGTGTCACATAGAACCTCAGTGCATGGGTACATGTGACATTAGGCCCTTCCGGTCTTTTATAGACATTGATATATCTTTCTTCTTTCTCAGAATCATGTAGTATGAGGATCAAAGATGCCAGGGCATGAGCTCCGAAGACCTTGTGAGGGCATACTCATATAGTACCCCCAAGACCAAGGTCACAAGGACGACTCCCAGACTAATTATAAGCTTGCGCTTGTTCGACAAGAGCACTTTGGGTATTTGTCTGTACCTAAATAGAGAATCCAAATGCAAGCAAATGCACTAAAAGGGACAAAGTACTCAACAAAATACCTGACTTCTTTGCAGGCTGTTGGCTTTACATGCTGCAGTAAAGAGATTGAAATTAGAGCCCTTTTCTCTAAATTCCTCAGCTTCTCTTTGACGATTCCAGCACGAGGACCTGGATTTCAGCTATAAATGCTTGCTTCTTTCTGTTTTGACAGGCAGTTGTGAGTCCATACAGCTGTACCATTCACACGTGATGTTTTCTGGTAGTTTATGTTTTCTAGATCTGTTGTAAGTTGATGCCAGTTAAAAGTTCCTCAGGATGCATGCAGGAAAACAGGTAGGACAGTAAATTCTGCTGAGTAGACTGTACTGCTGTACTAGACCACATATGCGCAGCTGCCTATACAGGCTGTACAGCAGCAATTAATGCTGTATGAAGCAAATTTTTCCTGCAAATGTGAATTTGCTCCTGCAAACAAGCCGATTTTTCTGTCTAGATCTTTCGCAGTTGGAAGAAATTTCTAATGATGGAACTCTGTACTTTTCAGTTCAGAATTTCAGCCTCAAAACGGCTGAAAGATGCAAGCAGATGCAAGTTCTAGCAAGAGGGAAGAAATAAAGTTTCTTTCTCTGCACAAGACTACCGGATTCATTGGTTTTTCTCTTTCTCTGCAAGAGGACAGCCCACTAGCATTTCACAGATGCTGCTCTGATACCAAATGTGAGAACTACTCTAGTAGGCCTGCCCACTTAGGACTCCTCTAGGACGTGAATATAGCCCCTATGTATGTCTGGTATGAGCTGATGTCGATGCGGTGGTGTTGGCATGGGTGGCTGATGTGGATGCTTGTGCCGTGAAAAAATCAGTGATGGATCTCTGGGCAACATATTGTATGAGCTGGCCTTGCCTCTCAGCATGTCCTCTCAATACTCCATCCCTATGTCTTCTGAGCTCTATCAGGCACATCCCGAGACATCTCAAGATGTGTCTGATACTGCATCACCTGTGCCAATGGTCCGAACCCCTCGCGGAAGAGGTGGTGAAATCCCCCCTATCTCATAATACGCAAAAATCAGTACGCCTAGAAGTACCAAAGCGAACAAAAAGTTGGTTGGCTGCACAATCGGCAGCAGGCCACACAAAAAATCTGGCTATTGTTTGGTGGTGGAAAAAGCTGGCTCGGTCAATGGTGCACATGAAAGCACAAGGAAGCACGTAGAGCTGGACAATTGACAGTAGCTCCGACAACAAGACAGTGTGGCAAGCGCATGTACAAACTTTGCCAAAGTGGCCAATAACAAACAACCAAAGCAATGCTTGGTAAAAGATATGGGCAACCCAAAGGGGCCTCAAAAAACATACCAAACATAACACGGCATGGTCAACTCTCAAAGATCCACAACTTCAGACAAGTGGACTCGTCAAGCTGCAAGCCCAGGGAGTGCAAATCTGATATTTAAAAAAGTTGCATACTTTGTTACAAATTTTGAAAATTGTTTAAATTTAAAACAAAATCTCCACAGGCATACGAAATGGTTCATACCAGGGCTAGATAAAACAGCACGTGGCCTTTGTATATGGACAGTTGGTTGTGCTTGGACCTTCACATATGTTCCCAACATTTCACCTGCCAACCCTGCAAGTAAAGCTACAGACCCTGAGTGACCACAGTATGTAACTTCGTCAAAATGCCAACAAGCCTTCACGATGCAAAGCAAATATACATGAATGGAGTATCCAAATTAATCTCAAACCTATAAAAAATAAGTGTTGTCTTAACATTATATGAATCTGCTCGTGAAGTCTGCTCGTGAAGCTCAGGCTTGCCAGCTTATCATGGACTGCACGCAGTGCCATCCATGTCATGGTAACATTTAGGCAGTACCTGTAGAGCTTTGTGAAGACGTTGGCTTTTTTAATCTTGCACATTACCATAGGCGCACGCCCACCCCACGACCTGCAGAAACTGCTGTGATCAGTGTGCAACCAACCATGTTAGTGCAATACACCCACAGGTATGGGCAAGGGTGCCTAGGTTGGGCAGCGCACATGTGGAAGGGCAGGGCCGACAGCAGCACAAGGGCCAGGGCGGCCAGCTGGGGTAGGTCAGGCAGGACAAGGACCAATCAGGCACGGCCCAGGCTCCCATGTGTGAACACACTTTTTTTTTAAGTGTGGAGCAATCCAACTGTCACATGCACTTATGCACTGAGGTGCCATGTGGCACATTGGCTCATTATCACTGCTTCATTTGTACAGCATTAGAACCTTTTTAGGGATTTATTTGTCATACGCCATGGCCCCATTGTAAGCGCTGTTAGGCACAAGCTACATAGTTCTTCGGCAAGCCTTAGGTGTTATTGTCTGTCCCCCTTAACCCACTTGAAGAACACTGCATCTAGGTCATCCTATGGTAGTTACATGTAGCAAGCATGTAGAAGAATTAGGCAACATGGGCATTCAAAGTCTTTAGGTCAGCCATAAGAGCCTTGCACATGGGCAGCCCATTGACCACCAGTTACATGTAGCAAGCATGTAAAAGCATTAGGTAACATGGTGTGGCTGTGCATGCTTCTGTCTGCTGGCCAACAGGTCCATAGGGCTTCCACTACTAGCCGACTGGGCACATGCCTCCTAGGGCTGGCCGACTAAGGCCATGATTGGCCCCCTTTGGTGGCCATCGCACGTTAGTGCCGAGTTGGCCAGCAATGGAAGCCCTATGGGCCTATAAATGCTATTTTCAACAGTCATGAGCATTATTGAACAGGCCGACATCATGATATGCAAACCGACCAGCATGTGGGTGCTCATATATAAGTCACCTTCAGTCCCTTGGAAAAATTATCTCATTCTTTCACAGTTCAGCAGTGAAACAAAGCAACTAGCATGTGTGCTTGAGTCCTCGGACTTGTGCATACATCTTTTCAGCATAGCACTTCCTTGTGCTGCAGTCCAAGTGTAATGCGGTGGATTAATGAGCCCTAGTTTGGTGAGTTGAGGGGCTGAAAATTAGAAAAATCATCATGTAGAGACGATAGAGCATGTGTTAGGGGTGAGAGAGAGAGAGAGAGAGAGAGAGAGAGAGAGAAAGAAAGATATATTAAGCGTCTAAAGACCCAATGGGCCTATGAGACCAAAGTAATACAATAATGTCCATGGCATATCTCATCATGGAATGGAAAATAAAACAGAAAGAAAACATAAACAAATCTATCTCACTGGGGTGATACAAAACTGTCCATGGAACTCATCATGGAATACTAGGAACATCGAAACATGAGAGCAGCATCAGCTTCGAGTAGATGGTATACCACTCTCCAAAATATCAAGCATCAGAAGAAAAACGAGTTTCTCCTTGAGTGGAAGAAGGAGAGGTGTCAAAACATACACACTTTTGCTTGCCAAGAGTCTAAACATGCAGCATTAACTTGACAAGTGTCAAAAGTGTTCACATACACTTAAAAATGGGCTTGGGCACTCTCTAATGTCCAATAGAAGGTGCCTTATAAAAATACAAAGGTTTGTGAGCCCGTATGCCTTAAAAATGCCCGGTGCCTCCCCATATAAGTGGGTGTGAACACACAAGCTTATAAATTTCTCTAAGTCCCAAAGTCAAACCAAAAATTTGAGTTTTTAGCCCAACTTCTCAGCCCTGCATTCATGACAACCACTAGAATACAATGGCATGAGCATGGTTTCGAAGTGAGTAGTCAGGGCATCCCCAACGCCACGAGACTGATCCACAACATCTCATGCAAGAAACAAAAACGACGCACACATCTAGCAAATCATCTAACCAGCCAAGCAAGTACGAGATGCATATGCATATGTTCCCTATTCTCCATCCTTGTACGTGTCTTGGACCAAAAGCCAAGCTAATAGACCTAGGGATGAGATCACAAAGCCAAGCTAGTGTGATCAGAGATCCCATGCCTAGCCAAGCTAGGACTTCATGCCAACCAAGTTGGACTTCATGCTTGCCAAGTTAGACTTTCCGTGCCAACCAAGCTAGACTTTCTATGCTAGCCAAGCTGGACTTTAATGTTAACCTGTCCACATAAGCAAAGTAGATACATGTCATGTGACCAACTCCGTGCATGTACATAAGCAAACTGGATACACATTTTGTGATCATCTCTGATTCTCTGTGCTTAAACACGCATTTGATTATGCAATAGGGGCAAAGTTATGACATCTCCCCCCTCTTCTAAACAGTTGGCCTCAATTGAAAGGCCTTAGATATGCATCCAAGAGCCAAGGGTAATCCCTCATAGTCAGCTCATCCAACCATTTTGCATCTATGGTTAGATAGTTGGGAACTTAACCAAGCATCTCCACCGAAGGTGGCCTCTAGGCAACCTCTTCTTTTTCTGAAATACAATTTTCTCTAGCTGCAAAATCTCTTCCAATTCTTCCACCTCTTGTGGATCTTCCATCACGGGCTCAATGGGCGGCTCATCCACAAATCTTTGAAGGAGGCAGCTCTACATAAACGCCAAAAAGTCTCTCTTTGTTGTTAAGGAAGTTCAGTATTTGGGCTACATCATCAGTTCCGATGGGATTAGACTGGATCCATCAAATGATCAAGAGATCTTAGATTGGGACATTCCTAAGACCGCCCAAGAAATCTGCTCATTCGTAGGTCTTTGTCAGGCCTATAGTATCCATGTCCATCAGTTTTCCAACCTTGCAGCACCTCTTACGGACTTGCTCAAGGGGGTGGAGACTCGCAAGCAAAAAGTCTCAGTTACAGACAAGGCGCTTGATGCATTCCGTGCACTCCAGAAAGCTGCCTCAGAAGCACCTGTATTAAAGTTAGCATCATGGGACGAACCTTTCGAGGTCATCACCGATGCCAGTAATGTAGCCATAGATGCAGTCCTCCAGCGGGACAATAGACCCATGGCATATTATAGCAGAAAGTTGGATGTCGCCGAAAAAAATTATTCGGTATATGACAAAGAGCTTTTGGGTGTGATCATAGCACTCAAAGAAGCCTTTTCTTTATGGACAGGTTTTCACAGTGAAAACAGACCACCAAGCACTTAAGTGGCTTCAAACTATGCCCAGTTCCCAATGGAGTGATCGACAGGCCAGGTAGAGTCAACTCTTCCAACAGTTTGGAGGAATGATTGAATATATCCCTGGTAAGCATAACCCAGTAGCAGATGCTCTTACTCGAAAGGCCAGTCCAAGAATCTACCATTCTCGAAATCACGGGGAAGGACTTAGGTAGTATGAAAGACCAATATGTCGACACCCCTGAGTTTGGTACTCAGTACAAATTGGCCCTCCATTCTGAGCCAGGCCATTATTCCATCCAAAATGGTTGGTTATTCTTCAAGAACCGCATCTGAGTCATTCGAGAAAAGCGTTCCGCTCTTCTCCACGATGCCCATAACTCCTTAGTTGGAGGACATAGAGGTATCAACAGTACCCTCGAGAAATTACAACGGTCCTTTTATTGGCCAAAGATGAGGCATGATGTCTATGCACATGTACAAGTCTGTAAGATTTGTCAAAAAGTAAAGGTTCCACATACAAAGAAGGCTGGTTCACTTCAACCTTTGCCTATCCCCGACGGACCTTTCATCGACATATCTATGGACTTTGTAGGGCCTCTACCAGCATCCACCGGATCCTGTAATACTCAGTGTTTTACCATTGTGGATCGCTTTAGTAAATTCTACATGCTCATCCCATGCAAGCATACGGCCACAGCCGAGGACGTAGCCCGTCTGTTTCTCAAGCATTGGTATCCAGTTTGTGGTTTGCCTAGCACCATAACATCAAATAGAGATTCCAAGTTTACCTCGCATTTTTGGAGAGCATTATTTGAAAACTTCGAAACTAAGTTGCAGTTATGTAGTGCATTCCATCCGCAGACAGATGGCCAAACAGAAATTTATAACCAGTTGGCCTTTGATGTTCTCAAGTCATACTATCATGACCAGCAGTCCAAATGGGAACATTATCTTCCATTGGTCCAAGCTATCTTGAACGACACTCATTCATCCAGTGTCGGACGGACTCCATATGAAGCAACCTTTGGTCGCCGTTTCTCTTCTCTTTTGACGAGATTGGTGTCTCCATCTCTAGAGGCTAATAAAACCATGGAAGCATTTTTCAAAATCATTGAGTCAGTCAAGGACCGCTTGACCACAACACAGGAAGCATATAGCAGACAGGCGAATAAGTCTAGACGAGATGTCCACTTCAAGGAAGGGGATTGGGTCTATCTCCGTATCATGAAACAAAGATTGAAACAAGTGGGCAAACGTTGTCCCGAGCTTTCATTCCGTAGTTTTGGCCCTTTTCCAATAGTTAAGAAGTTAAGTGATGTCTCCATGAAGTTAAAGTTGCCTACCAGTTGGACAATACATGATGTTTCCATGTTTCTTGGCTCAAACCATATGTTGGTCCAAAAGTGTTTGATGTTTCAGATGAACAGCAGCTAGACGTGGTAGACGAAGCAGAAGTCATTGAGCCCCAGCAGATCCTTCTTCATCGTTGGAAGCATGGTTCCAGTCGACGCATATGTCAGTTCTATACGAAATTCCGAGATCGAGGTACCCACCACGAAGCTATATGGCTAGAGGAGGAGTTCTTTCAAGAGTACCCCCAGTTGTTGGCGGACTACTTGGAAGCCATGAATCTGCCGCCAAGCTAAGCAGGAGGGAATGTCCCATGGTGACAAACTGGCTCATCATCAGCAGTGCAACATTTGTACAGTATTAGTTCCATTCAGGATGATCCTTGTCATACGCCGTGACCCCATTGTATATCCTCAGCCCAGGATAAGTCAGGCATGAGCTACGTAGGTCATTCTCAGCCATAGTCAGTCAGTCAGTCAATCTAAGTCCCTTAACCCACTTAAAGAGATGCACTCATGTATATACAGTCAGTAGAAACCTTAGGGTTTGCATCAGAAAGCATCCTGCATATTGCACATCATTCATGCATAGCATCTAGACCATTGCAGGAACCTCAGATAGCATCCAGGATTTATCTAGTATTTTTCTGGTAATTTCCGCGTCATTTTCAGCATTTTTCACATCATTTATGCATTATTTATGGACATGAGCAGTCGGCCAGCTCTGTAGCCAGCCGACTGGCTCATGCAACCCATATAAATAGAGCCCTTGAATAATCATTTAGTCATTCATCATATTCAGCAAGAGAGCCATCAAGCGCTTACCATCCTCAGTCCTAGGAGCATAGGCGATTGCAGTTTCAGCCATCTCTCTTCAGCGTTTGTCTCCTACAGCCCTAGGCGCCTCAAACGCATGAGCATTCAGCCATCTACATCAATAAAACGCAGCAGTTCAGCATTCAGCCTTCAATCCATCTTGCGTTTTCTGCATCCATAGAGTTTTCAACATTCATTCATTCATCGTTTTGCTCCAGCCACTTGGTGAAGGTAAAACGCAGCATTCTCATTCATTTACAGCATTCATATACATTCTAGAACAGTCCCAAACAGCCCCTCTCTCAGCCCTAGCTTTGCATCCCTCCCTCATACCACTGGGAAGAGTGCATAGGCTCGAGATTGGACATCTTTGGTACTTCTACAACAGTGCACAGTTCAGCCCAACACTTGGTCTTCAGAGGTCTTGCGTTTGGCTTATAGTTAGTCACGCCGTCAGTCTCTTTAAAGATAATAAAGCAAATACTATCTCGGTAACGGGATAGGGGGCCCTTCAGTGGGTAATTTGGGACCCCATACGGTGTATAGTTCTCATCTCTCTCTCATATCTCTCTAAAGTTTGAAGTATTAAAGTGAATTGCTAAACTCACGAAACTCAGGATACAGAAGACGGTGTGAGCATTTGTGTGACAAGATCCTCCAATACGAAGACTTCTCTTTGGATCAGCTATACAAAGTTGCAGCCATTGTACAGCTCTACATCAAATCAGCAAGACTTGGAAGTGGAGATCAAAAGTGGACGGTGTTCAGACAAAAAAAAGTCAAAGTTAAAGTAGAAGGTCAAAGTCATTAGTCCCGGGAGGAAGGATGACAGAGTGTCTATCCCGTCATCAAGTTTAGCAGGAGAAGATGCCACGTGCACGCCCGTGCCATGGCTAATCTCCAACATGAACAGCCTTAATCCCTAATTAATTATCAGTTAGGACAGTAATTAGGTCATCAACACCATCTTCATTAAGATCATCATTAGCAGTAGCAGCAGACTAAGGCCTAGGGGCAAACTTTAATAAACATTAAAGTTTTATGTTCTAGTTCCCCCCCTTCACACCTAGGGATGTCCGCACATCATTAACTCTGTCCGGGCACCCCCCATGTGAATCATTAAAATATTCTGACTCTGCAACCACCATGCCCACCTTGTGCTGTTCCATTTTCATAGGGCCATGACATACCCCCCTCTTGAAAAATGGCAAGCGTCCTCGATTGCATTCTGGTGATGCATCAAAATATCCAAAGTGAAATATACAATATGGCAAGATCAGCGTCCCAATCTCTCTAAGCCATATACATGTATCAACATTCACTGCAAACCAATTGCATAGTAATAGTCCAAGTTGTATACCACTGTGAACCATACATATCCACAAAAATCTCATGTGACTAGTACACACATATCATAGAAGTCCCATAAACAGATGTACTGTCAGCCTCAGTACCTTCGGGTGAGATAAAAACTGCACCAAGCGACCTCTAGATGTCATCTAAGCCTGTCTGTATCAAGGGAGTGGAGGTGCTACCCCCCTCCCATGCACTTCGCATCCATCGGTGAATAGTTCTTGAACTTCACAAGATAGCGACGGGAAACTTTACCTCGTACCTTCCTTTCTTTATGTGCCAGTATCTGCTCTGGAATCAGAACCTCATCAAGTTCCTCAACTTCCGGCTGAGCCTCATCTGATACATCCTCAGGCACATCCCCACGGAAAGGTCTAAGAAGACTCACGTGAAAAGCATTGTGAATCCTCCAGTGATCTGGTAACTTCAAACGATAGGTTACCTCACCAATCTTTTCCAAAACCTGAAAAGGCCCATAATATCGCATGCTCAACTTAGGGAATAAGCGCTCTTTACCCTTCATCTTCTTGAGTCTAGCCTTTTCAAAGCGCAAAAGAACCCAATCACACAATGCAAACTGTAAATCACGTCTGTGACGGTCTGCGGCTTTCTTTTGCTTCTGCTGAGTTTTCTGGAGGGCCAACTTAACTCTTCGATAAGCTTCATCCAAGCTCTCCACATACTGATCAGCCTCAAAGATCTTATCCTTTGTATGCAAAATGGGTGGTACCTTCTTCCCTCCTTCTACAATCTCAAAAGGCGCCTTGCCTGTCGAGGTATGAACAGTGTTGTTATATGCAAACTCCACCAAAGGAAGATACTTTTCCCATTGTTGCTTGTGCTCTGACACATAACACTTGAGAAGATCCAACACTATAGAGTTAGCCTCTTCTGACTGACCATCTGTCTGCGGATGAAATGACGATGAAAACTTGAGAGTTGTACCCATGTTGTCAAACAACCCTCTCCAGAACAAACTCGTCATCTGTGGATCACGGTCACTAATGATAGACGTAGGCAAGCCATGATATTTGAAGATGTTCGCCATGAACAACTTCACCATATGATCCACTTTGATTGTCTTCCGCACGGGAATGAAATGAGCCTGCTTACTGAACCTGCATATGATAGTCCACATGCCATCATTTCCCGTTTGTGTCCGTGGAAGATCAAATACAAAATCCATGGCAATGCTCTCCCAAGGTCTATCCGGAATAGGTAAAGGCTGTAATAACCCTGGTGTCTTCTGACAGTCAAACTTTACCTTCTGACATACGATGCATTGCCTCACAAAGGCATCAACATCTCTTCTCAAGGTTGGCCAATAAAAGAAAGTCTCCACTGCTTTGACCGTGGCGTCAATACCTCTATGACCTGCATACGGTGGAGCATGACTTTCAATCATAACCTTGAGTCGCAATGGCCTGGTAACACACAGTCTGCCATGCATGAATAAAAACCCATCTCTGAGAGTGTAGTGCTCATGCCACTGACCCTCAGACATCTGATCATACAACCTTTCAAAGTCCTCATCATGGGCATACTGCTCTTTCATTTCATCAAGCTCATGATGATAAGCAAGTGAAACTGCAGAGACCTGTGGCTTGCATGACAAAGCATCTACCACTACATTCTTTTTGCCTTCCACATGCACAATCTGGAAGTGAAACATTGACAAAAAGTTTGCCCAACGCATATGCTTCTCTGAAAGCTTAGTCTGCGTGAGGAAATAACGCAAGGTCTGATGATCTGTCTGCACAGTAAAATCAGCCCCAAGCAAGTAGTGTTTCCATGTAGAAAGAGCGTGAATTACAGCCAACATCTCTTTCTCATACACCTGTAAATGCTTCTCAGCATCTTGCAAAACTCTACTCTCATAGGCTATGACATGTCCCTCTTGCATGAGAACTGCACCTCTTGCATGTCCCTCTTGCATGAGAACTGCACCAATGCTACTTCCACATGCATCACATTGGACAACAAAAGCCTTTCGGAGATCCGGTAACACCAATACTGGGTCCGAAGTAAGCTTTTCTTTGAGCTTTTTGAATGCTGTAATTTCCCGATCAGCCCATCTAAACGGAGTTGCCTTCTTCGTCAAAGCATGAAGAGGCGAAGCAATTTCAGCAAAGTGCCGTATGTAACGCCTGTAATAGGAACACAATCCTAGAAAACTGCGTACATCATGCACGGTCCTCAAAGCTAGCCAATTAAGTATTGCTTCTACCTTGGCTGGATCCATACGGACTCCATGACCAGACACAATATGCCCCAAGAAATGTATCTCCTGCAAAAAGAACTAACTCTTCTTGCCATTAACCACCAACCTATGGTTTCTGAGTTCTGCAAACAACTGGGAGTAGAGCTTCCCAAAACTTCTTGTTATAATCCTCCAAACTATCACACTTTGAAGCATCCAGCTTGTGCCATGCGGTCATAACATCCACCTCGAATGTAGATGTGAGCCATACGGAAGAGAAAACCTGTTTGAATTGGACCCATGTGGTGGGTGCTATGCCCTGCAAAAGAAGAGTAGATCACCACATAAGTTTATTGGATTTCAAACCCAGTTGAGTATAGAGTTTATATAATCTCATTATTTCTCCATTTAGTACATCCAAGCCTTGCCTTTTGCAATTAGGCATGTGTATTCACAGTTATCTCTCTTTAATTTCGTTCTCTTCTTCCACTTCTCCATAGTAGGAATATCTCTTTGAATTCATGGGCACAAATATTTTGATAGGAGGTACCACTTGAGCGTCTACATTATGCACACAACAGTTCATCAATTTGCTAATCCATTGTTTTTCCTTAACCATAGTTAGCTGATTGACCTTCTTGTTTAGTTTCAGGATGTAATCCAAATAGTCCTTTGGGACTATTTGGATTTTGAAATCTAGTCGAGTCTAGAGCTTGCAGTCTCTTAATGTTTCTTTATTTTGTACATCCAAGGCTTGCTTTTTTCCATTATGCATTTGTATTCATAGTACTTTCTCTTTAGTATGCATTTGTATTCATAGTACTTTCTCTATTCACAATAATACAGAGTGGTTTGTGATCCTAGCCATTTTTTGCTATATTAACTTCCTTGATTTCAGTAACCCCATTATAGGACATGTCTTCTTGTCCCTCTTTGTAGTATTTATGCTCAAAGGTGAACCATAGTTATCTCATTAATAGTACATGACTTAATGAAAAAGCAGCATCAAATTGCTGTAAAAAGGTAAGTGCTTTCAATTTATCCTTGGCCCCACTGAAAGTGTCAAACTTCACTGCAGCTCCCCCTTCCTTGTAATCCTTCGCCTTTCCCATAGGCGTTAGATTATCATATGGAAGTGGTTTCGTAAGATTGCTGCCCCCAACATTCATACCCATCATTGGGTCAACATTTCCCATTCCCACACCAGGCATACCATACATTCCAGCCATGTTTCCAAACATTCCATTATGCATACCTGGCTGCATACCACCAAACATATTGCCTTGCATCCCAGGTTGCATGCCTCCAAACACATTTCCTTGCATACCGGATGCATACCACCATACATATTCCCTTGCATGCCAGGCTGAAAATTGGCTCCAAAAGGCCCATACATACCCATGCCTCCCTGAGGATAACCCCCAGTCATGGATTGGAACACCGAACCACCACCAAAATAACCTGGATGCATATTCTACTGAGGAATAGGTGGCTGTCCATAGAAGGAACTCTGAGAGTTTGCACCATAAGCATGCTGCATATTCGGAAACTGGCCAAAAGATGGTTCCTGTGGGATGGCACCACTATGACCCTGAGGAAGATTCTTTGAACGAACCTTCTTCTTCTTTTTCTCGGGCTCTGTGCGGGGCTCTGTGCGAGATCTCATAAATTCAGCAAATCTCTCACTCTGTGTGAGCTGCATAAAAGTATCCATAACACTAGCCAAGCGATCTTTGAACCGAGCATCATCATCCTCTTTACCATGCACATCTTCTGGCTGTGTTACATCCTCATAAGGCTCAACATCTGCAACCTGTTCTCCTGCAAAAATATCCTCAGATACATCTCTCTCAGGAGAAGTCTCTTGATCTTCTTCTTCATGATAGAAGTACTCATCCTCTGTATCAGACATGTTTGCTGAATTTTCAGCGATGGCTTTCTTCAAAGCAACCACGAGCTTACCCCCTTCAGAAAGTTGATGTTTGGTCCCGGGGACGGAACCTTGAAACCGGCCTCCGATGAAAACCAGAGTGCGGTAGACTAGCAGTCACCCGTCCACTTGTAGTCTAGATGTGAAAACAAAACAGATTGGAGCTAGAGTGCCCAAATCTGAACCCAAAGCTTGGCGCCCCTTGCGGTATTTCTTATTCAATTCCCAAAAAATATATGAATGGCTGAGTACAACAAAAATCAGCCAAGAGATTACACCTGTATGTCCAATCTGACGGCCCACAATATCTCTTAGCACAGAGGATCTATGCACACAGATCTGTGTTCCACAATAACACACTGTGCCTCCCTCTGATCAGCCAAGACCACTAAGCAGGGCAGCCATGAGCATACATCTGGCATAACTCAAGTGCATGATACAACATCTCAGCTCATACATACATATGCTGTCCAAACTCTGTCTCAACCCTTGTCAATCTGCCATACCCCTCCTCTCACAAGGGGACAGATAACTCATATCTGCAACAGACATCAAGCAGTAGAAAGAGAGATAGATGAACAGAAACGGAGCTTACCAAATTCAGCTCGTGAAACAGCACTGGAGGAAGCAACGGTACCAATCTGTACTTGCAAGCACTTGTTTCCACAACCCTGCTTCACACATGTGCACGTACTTGCCTGTACCTGCCTCGTGTTCACCTCTATGCTGTCTTTGAAAGTACAGATCTGAAAAACAGCCCCGTACCCGTCTGTACTACCTCGGGATACGTGCCAAGAGTTGTACTTGCACACGCAGCCTGCTGTCCACACTTGTACATGCCTGAATCTGCATAATCAGACCTATCCAGCGCCTGTGCAACGCCGCCTGCAGCAATACTTGCTGTACTTGACTGTCCGTACACTGTACGGCAGTCGTACAGTGCTGTACCTGCTGTTGTACCTGCTGTTGTACCTGCTGGTACAGCCCGACCAGAACCTGTGTGCAGCAGAAATCCTTGCAGCAACTCCTATGCGCAGCCAGCAAAAACAGAAGAGAAAGAGGGTACTTGCAGCAGATCTGGCCGTACAGTGCTGTACGGCTGGTTTGCACTCAGAAAAACAGCAGCAGCAGCACGACTTCTCCAACGACCCTTCTCTTCCTCTTTTCCACGCTTGAGAACATGCGCATGAAGGCTCCACGACTCTCTTCCCCAAAAGCTAGAGAGACGGGGAGGAGAGAGAAGCACTCACTCCAAAAGTGGAGTGGCCCTCCTCCCCAAAATAATCCCTAGGGCCCCAAACTTTAAAAGTCCCTAGGGGCCACTAAGGCCTAGGGGCAAACTTTAATAAACATTAAAGTTTAATGTTCTAGTTCCCCCCCTTCACACCTAGGGATGTCCACACATCATTAACTCTGTCCGGGCACCCCCCATGTGAATCATTAAAATATTCTGACTCTGCAACCACCATGCCCACCTTGTGCTGTTCCATTTTCACAGGGCCATGACATATATCATAGAAGTCCCATAAACAGATGTACTGTCAGCCATCAGTACCTTCGGGTGAGACAAAAGCTGCACCAAGCGACCTCTAGATGTCATCTGAGCCTGTCTGTATCAAGGGAGTGGAGGTGCTACCCCCCTCTTGAGCATCAGGCAATGCTCCAGACTCATGCTCTGCTGAACCTGAATGAGCCGTAACAAGAGTCGGCTCCAACTCAAAGGCATCGAGATAGAGCTGTAAAACCTAAGGTGAATCTGTTAAGTCACCTTCCTCCATCCACTTCGCATCCATCGGTGAATAGTTCTTGAACTTCACAAGATAGCGACGGGAAACTTTAACTCGTGCCTTTCTTTCCTTATGTGCCAGTATCTACTCTGGAATAAGAACCTCATCAAGTTCCTCAACTTCCGGCTGAGCCTCATCTGATACATCCTCAGGCACATCTCCATGGAAAGGTCTAAGTAGACTCACATGAAATGCATTGTGAATCTTCCAGTGATCTGGTAGCTTCAAGCGATAGGCCACCTCACCAATCTTTTCCAATACCATAACGCATGCTCAACTTAGGGAATAAGCGCTCTTTACCCTTCATTTTCTTGAGCCTAGCTTTTTCAAATCGTGCCAACTTAACTCTCCGATAAGCTTCATCCATGTTCTCCACATACTGATCAGCCTCAAAGATTTTATCCTTTGTGTGCAAAATAGGTGGTACCTTCTTCCCTCCTTCTACAATCTCAAAAGGCGCCTTGCCCGTCGAGGTATGGACTGTGTTGTTATATAAGCAAACTCCACCAAAGGAAGATACTTTTCCCATTGTTGCTTGTGCTCTGACACATAACACTTAAGAAGATCTGACACTGTAGAATTAGCCTCTTCCGATTGACCATCTGTTTGTGGATGAAACGAAGATGAAAACTTGAGAGTTGTACCCATGTTGTCAAACAACCCTCTCCAGAATAAACTCGTCATCCGTGGATCACAGTCACTGATGATAGACGAAGGCAAGCCATGATACTTGAAGATGTTCGCCATGAACAACTTCACCATATGATCAACTTTGATCGTCTTACGCACGGGAATGAAATGAGCCTGCTTACTGAACCTGCATATGATAGTCCAAATGCCATCATTCCCCGTTTGTGTCCTTGGAAGATCAAATATAAAATCCATGGCAATGCTCTCCCATGGTCTATTTGGAATAGGTAAAGGCTGAAGTAACCCTGGTGTCTTTTGACGGTCAAACTTCACCTTCTGACATACGATGCATTGCCTAACAAAAGCATCAACATCTCTTCTCAAGGTCGGCCAATAAAAGAAAGTCTCAACTGCTTTTACCGTGGCATCAATACCTCTATGACCTACATACGGTGGAGCATGACTTTCAATCATAACCTTGAGTCGTAATTGCCTTGTAACACAGTCTACCATGCATCAACAAAAAACCATCCCTGAGAGTATAATGATCATGCCACTGACCCTTAGACATCTGATCATAGAGCCTTCCAAAATCCTCATCATAGGCATACTGCTCTTTCATCTCATCAAGCTCATGATGATAAGCAAGTGAAACTGCTGAGACCTGTGGCTTGCGTGACAAAGTATCTGTCACAACATTCTTTTTGCCTTCCACATGTACAATCTGAAAGTAGAACATAGACAAAAAGTTGGCCCATCGCATATGCTTCTCAGAAAGTTTAGTTTGCGTGAGGAAATAACGCAAGGTCTGATGATCTGTCTGCACAGTGAAATCAGCCCCAAGCAAATAGTGTTTCCATGTAGAAAGAGCATGAATTACAGCCAACATCTCTTTCTCATAAACCTGCAAATGCTTCTCGGCATTCTGTAATATACGACTCTCATAGGCTATCACATGTCCTTCCTGCATGAGAACTGCCCCAATGCTGTTTCCACATGCATCACACTGGACAACAAAAGCCTTATGGAGATCCGGTAATACCAATACGGGATCCGAAGTAAGCTTTTCTTTAAGCTCTTTAAAGGCTGTAATTTCCTGATCAGCCCATCTAAACGGAGTTGCCTTCTTTGTTAAGGCATGAAGGGGTGAAGCAATCTCAGCAAAATACCGTATGTACCGCCTGTAGTAGGAACACAATCCCAAAAAGCTGCGTACATCATGCACGGTTCTCAAATCTGGCCAATTAAGAATTGCTTCCACTTTCGAAGGATCCATACGGACTCCATGCTTAGACACAATATGCCCCAAGAAGTGTATCTCTTCCAAGAAGAACTCACTCTTCTTGCCATTAATGACCAGCCTATGCTTCCGGAGTTCTTCAAACACAATGGCCAAATGCTTCCTATGCTCCTCCTCAGTGTGTGAATGCACAATCATATCATCAAAGAATGTGTCCACAAACGCTCTATGAGGCCGGAAAATCCTGTCCATCATCCTGTTAAATGTGGCAGGCGCATTTGTCAAACCAAAGGGCATAACTAAGAACTCATATAGCCCAAAAGTGGTCCGAAATGCTGTCTTATGCACATCCTCGGGTCTAATGCGTATTTGATGATACCCGCTTTTCAAGTCTATCCGACTAAAGACTGTTGAGCCCTGTAAGCGGTCCAATATGTCATCGATCCTCGGAATAGGGAATCGATTCTTGATGGTATTCTTGTTTAGCGCCCTGTAATCTATACACATGCGCCAAGAACCATCCTTCTTTTGCACCAAGAGTACAGGTGAGCAAAAGGGTGATGAGCTAGGCTGGATCAACCCTTTATTCAACAACTCCTGTACCTGACTCATAATTTCTTGTTGTTGGGCTGCACTAACACGGTACGGCGGTCTATTTGGTGGAGTACTCCCCGGAATTAGATCAATAGCATGGTCTTCTGGCCTTTCCAGAGAAAGTTCTCCTGGCAATGACTCGGAAAAACAATCTTGGAACTCACGCAAGAAATCAGTCATGTCTTTATCTAACATAGACAAATTAGATTTAGACTCATCATCTTTTGCATCCTTTACAAAAATCAAGTACGCGGAAAGGTACTTTTTCATTACTGATGAAATTGCCGAAGCTGATACAATAGGAACAGATTCCCCTTTAAGCTTTACATCCAAAATATGCTCTTTCTCTCTATGAGTCAAAATAATCTTCCTGTTGTATGTATCCACCACCGCATGTACTCTATGGCACCATGGCATACCCAACAAAACATCACATCCATCAAGTGGCATGATGAAGAACTCCTCACTGTCCACATAACCCTGCACATGAAGCCTGAGCTTCCCAATAATAGGAGTAACAGGTTCTGCATACCCAGGACAAGCCATATTAGCCTCATACAAAGACCCCATCTCCTCTGCGCGGATCCTCAATCGGCCAGTCAAATCCGGTGACATAAAGTTGGCTCTAGCACTTCTGTCAAAGAAAATCAAGGCATTTTGATCTCTCACTTTGTCCCATGCCCTGCACAACTCAGCCTCTTCAGTCTGTTCCCCAACAAGATCAGGAACTAACCCTGCAGATGGTTTTGGTTTCTTAGACTTGGGCTCCCCTTTAGTGTCAGAGTCCTTTTGGGACTTACGCTTGGGACAGTTAAAAGACATATGTCCCTCCTCTGTACAGTAAAAAACATTTCCGAGCATCCATCAAAGCTTGTCTCTCCTCAGGAGTTCTCTTAGGCATCGCTAACTTCTTATACCGCTTCTCTGTAGACCCTTTTGCATCACACGAAGCATGCCCTGACTTTTCAGATTTCTTGCTTGAGCTTTTACTTCCTTTAAATCCAGATGAGACCCCAGTGAGTAACGCATTTGCTGTCATAGCATTCTCTATCATCTGCGACATATTTGTTACTCGAGTCTTTATGCAATAGTCACGCACTTCCTTGGGCAGCCCACAACAATACTTCTCCACCTGCTCAGACAAAGGCACTGCACGATAGGAAGTAACTGGGAGTAAAGCTTCCCAAAACTTCTTATTATAATCCTCAAGATTTTCACACTTTGATGCATCCAACTTGTGCCATGCTGTCATTACATCCACCTCAAAAGTAGATGTGAGCCATACGGAAGAGAACACCTGTTTAAATTGTATCCAAGTAGATGGTGCTATGCCCTGTAAAAGAAGAGTGGACCACCACTGCAATGCATTGCCCATGAGAAAAGTCGCAGCTTTTCTCACCTTAGAGGATTCCGTTTAATTAACACCAAAAAAAGCAACGTCAAACTGCTGTAAAAAGGTAAGTGCCTCTAGTTTATCTTTGGCCCCACTGAACGTGTCAAATTTCACTGCAGCTCCCCCTTCCTTATAATCCTTCACCTTACCCATAGGCGTTAGATTATCGTAAGGAAGTGGCTTCACAAGATTGCTACCCCCGACATTCATGCCCATCATAGGGTCAATATTGCCAGTTCCCACACCTGGCATTCCATACATTCCGGCCATGTTTCCAAACATACCACTATGCATACCGGGCTGCATGCCCCCATACATGTTTCCTTGCATTCTGGGCTGCATGCCCCCAAACATGTTTCCTTGTATTCCGGACTGCATACCACCATACATATTCCCTTGCATACCAGGCTAAAAACTAGCTCCAAAATTCCCTGGAATACCCATGCCTCCCCGAGGATAGCCCCCAGTCATGGATTGGAACACAAAGCCACCACCAAAATAGCCTAGATGCATAGACTGTTGTGAAACAGATGGCTGTCCGAAAAAGGAACTCTGTGAGTTGGCACCAAAAGTATGTTGCATGTTCGGAAACTGTCCAAAAGATGGATCCTGTGGAAAGGCACCACTATTGCCCTGAGGTGGGTTCTTAGAATGCACTTTCTTCTTCTTCTTTTCAGGCTCAAAACGGGATCTCATAAATTCAGCAAACTTCTCACTTTGAGTGAGCTGCATAAACACATCCATTACACCTGCCAAACGATTTTTAAACTGAGCATCATCTTCCTCTTTACTAGGCATGTCTTTTGGCTGTGTTACATCCTCATATTGTGCATCTTTTGCAGCCTATTCTCCTGCAAGAATATCCTCAGATTCATTTCTCTCAAGAGAGGCCTCTTGCTCTTCCTCTTCATCATAAAAATATTCATCTTCTTTGTCTGACATGTTGCTGAATTTTTCAGCAATGACTTTCCTCGAGACAACCACGAGCTCACCCCCTTAAGAAAGTTGATGATGAGTCCCGGCAACGGAACCTTGAAACCGGCCTGTGGTAGTAAAGTGCGGTAGACTAGCAGTCACCTTTCCAAAAGTAGTCCAGTCAAATAACAAATGAACAAGAGCTAGAATGCTCCAGAACAAAAAGGAAAACGACACCTGTTGGCCCCAAAGCTTGGCGCCCCTTTCGGTATTTCTTTATTCAAATTCAATGGAGAGTTTAACTGAGTACAACAAAGCCAGTCTGCATGTCCAATCTGACAGCCCTCAAGACCTCTTAGCATAGAGGATTCACATACAGATCTGTGTCCCACAAAAGCAACACACCGTGATTTCCTCTAATCAACCAAGACAATACAACAGGGCAGCCTTGAGCACGCATCTGGCTGTTCCATGTTCATGGCTTCATACTCACCCTAAATACAAATCCACTGTCCAATCTCTGTTTCCACCCTTCAAACTGCTATACCCCTCCTCTCACAAAGGGCCAGAAGAAACAACTCTGTAGCAGACATAAGCCAGTGGAAAGAAAGAAAGAAAGATATGTTCAGAGTTTACCAACTGTTATGCGCAGTTCTGCAACGGAGGGATTGACCGTACCAGTCTGTACTAGCAGTCGCCTGTATCAGCAACTCTGCATCACACGTGTGCACCTAACTATACAGGTTTGTACTTGTAGCACACGTGTACCTGTCTGTACTTTCCCCCCCTGCAGCCGCCTCAGAACTGTACTTGCAGCAATCCTTGTTATGCGCCGCCTGCACCTGATGATGCGCCGCTCGCCTGCAGCTGTACAGGACTGAACTGTCCCGCCTGTACCTGCTGGACAGGACTGCAGTACTCGCCTGTACCTGTCCGTACAGGTCTGCGCCTGCAGACCTGTACGGACAGCAGCCTGCGCCAACTGACCTACAACAGCCGCCTGCGCCAACTGTCTAGCTGTCACCCGTACGAGATGGCCTTTAGCAGCCGCCCGTACCAGCCTGCATCTGCCGACCTGTACCAGCTGACCTGCACCGACTTGCACCAGCTGTTCTGTACTGGCCTGCACGGTTCTCTTCAGGCGATCCTCACGCTTCCTCTCCACGCAGCCAGCCTATACGTGTTCTCCCCCACACAGCCAGCCGACCAATCCCCTTTCTCCAAAAAGCAAGAGAGAGATGGAGAGGGAGGCGTGTACTCTAAAAGTAGAGTAGCCCCCCCTCCAAAATTATCCTAGTGGCCCTCCCTTAAAGTTTTTAAAAACTAAGGGCCACCCAAGGTTTATAAACCTTATAAAATTTAACACCTTGGTCCCCCCCTTCACACTTGGGGTTGTCCACACATTACTTTTGTCCGGACACCCAAGTATGCATCCTTAAAAGTTTATCTTGCTCACCAACCACCATGCTCACACTTATGCTGTTCCACTTTCACAGGGTCATGACAACACCAATCTCTCATCTATCTTAATCATGTTAATCAGCATCTTGTTCTTAATCAAGCTTAGGGTTGTGGATCATTACAGTAAGGCTTCTGTACAGCATTGCAAGATGTATCAGAAGAGCAATAAAGCAACAACCAAATATGATCGACCAGGCAAAAGTCATAGAGCCAAAACAAACTCCACAGATGGAAGCATGGTTCCGGTCGAAGAATAAGCCAGTTTTATACGAAGTTCAAGCATCACGAAACCCATAACGCAGCATGGCTGGATGAAGAGTTCTTTCAGGAGTACCCCCAATTATTGGCGGACTACTTGGAAACCTTGAACCTACCGCCAAGCTAAGCAAGAGGGAATGTCGCATGCACCCTACACTGGGGTGCAAAGTGACACACTGGCATCGTCATCAATGCAACATTTGTACAAAAGTAATACCTTTTTTAGAAATATTTGTCCTACGCCGTGACTCCATTGTGATCCCCAGGTCCACGGACACTCAAGCACGAGCTACATAGGTCAATCTCCGAGCCATAGTGGTCAGACTAGAGTCGGTCCTCTTAACCTACCTGGAAAGTTCATTAGATAGATGCATGTAGCAATCAGCCTTAGTAGTAGGGTTGCATTAGAAGCACGTAGTAGCATGTGTCAGGAAGGCATGCCCATGGGCTAGCCAAAGGCCAGGCCAAGGCTGGTGGACCAGTCAGCATGGTTAAGGGCTGTTTACAGCCCTGAACCTCTATTTGAGGCAGCCGACAGCAAGAGGGGGCCCTATGTCCCTGTCAGCCAGCAGAAGGGGCTTCCTTGAGGGCTGCAGCAGCCTATCATGGGCCCATAAGCAGTCGGCCAGCAGGCTTGCAGCAGCAAACAAAAAGCACCAGTTTTTAATGCTATTTTATAACATTTTTTGTCCAAGAGAACCTGGCCGACCAACTCTCTTTGAGGACTATATAAGCAAGCGCTAAAACTCAGCATAAATCATTCATAATTCAGCGAGTCTCAAGCAAATTCTAGGCAGTAAATCAGCATATATTCTCCTTCCTCTCCAAGCTAACATCGAAGCTCCTCTTCCATTCTCAACCAGCATATGTGTAGTCCTACAAAGAAAGAAAGAAAGAAAGAAAGAAAAGAAAAGATATAATAACGTCTACGGAAGGCCAAATCGGCCAATGAGACAAATCTGTATACAACAAGTTCATGTCGTCCTGCGTATCATCATGGAAAGAAAAACTGAAATGAAAAGCTAATCCTAGTCATATGCAGCTCACTATGCAGTCACTGCCTAGCATGCTATAGATGTACAATCATGATAAATGGTATACTTCTAATTCCACCCAGTGGACATGGTGGGGTGTAGTACATAATACATGGGGCATGGGGCGAGGAGGACTCACCTCTGTTGTGCCCTGGTGTAGCCTTTGGACTCTCTCCTCCATAGCTCTGCGGTATCGTGCCTGGATCTAAGCAGACTGGGCCTGCTGGAGTAGTGGTGGTCTGCGTCCGGGTCTCCTGGCAACTCTAATCTCCAAGTCTCTCTATTGTGTGAGCACTCATCGGGAGATAGATCAGGGTTGTTAGAGGCGTCAGAGGCGTTTGGTACGAGGCGGGTATGGTACACGCCTCAAAAGAATTATATTTTTTAGAGATGTTAGAGGTGTGTTAGAGGCGTTTGTTGTATTTTATATATATATATAGATAGTGATAGATATATATATAGATGGTGATAGATAGATAGATTATTAGAGAGAGAAATAAAGAAAGAAAGAAAGATATATTAACGTCTGCAAAAGGCCAAAATTGGCCTATGAGACAAACAAGTAGTACAATGATGTTCCTCCAGTCATCAAGAGGAAAATGTGGAGTGAGAATAAAATGTACAAATATGACAACACGACCATAGGGGACTCAATGGTGGTGTACAAACGAGAGGGTGTGGATGGAGTACTAGGGCTACTAATGCATCTCTATATGCTGAAGGGGTGATACAAGTATGATATGTGTCCCATAGTCTGGGTACAATATGTCATACATCCGATTTGAGGATGCCGTAAATGTCTAGAACATGCGTCCTGGATCAAAGCGAAAATGTGCCAGCTGCTCCTCGACCTCCTGCTGGTGTCGAGACCGGATGGCCGCGATCTCTTTGTGGTGTAGCCGTGGTGTCTCTCCACTCGCTAAGATGTCACTCCCAATGTGTGTGGCTGGGCTACTGGTGCCAATCTCTGGAAGAAGTCAGTCAACTGGGACTGTCTTCCTCCGCTAGGATGTGCGGGTGTCTGAAGTAAGATCTACCTGTGTCTCTGTAGTGCTAGTAGTAGTCTGCCTAGCTGTCTCTGGTCCGATCTCTCCCAAATCTGTCTAAGTGATGTGGTCCCTCTAAAAACCTCAGGATAGCATGCCCTGATCTCCTGCAAAGCACCACACTGGCAAACAAAATGCTCCTCTGTCTCTACCTCCGTCTGGCATAATCTGCAAATGCGCTCTGCTCGAGGAATGCGTGCTACTCTCCCAGTCTCGATCTCTAGTTGGTGTGATGAGACCCTTAGTCGCCCAATGGCTACTCTGGCTCCATGTGATAAGTGGACCTCCAAGTATCGTGGTCGCTGGATGAAGCCGTCTATGGAGGTGCTCAAGAAGTGGAGTGGCTGATTGGGAGATAGCCAAGTCTCCTGTATGTGGCCCTGCCAAATGTCATGTCTCATGACTTTGTTCCTCTCTGTCTAAGAGAGGCGTCTGTGTGGTGCAGCTAGGTCATACTGTAAGGGTGGTAATCTGTCAATATCAATCCTGTGTGATGATATCCACTGTACCACCTGGGAGTACCATGACCAGGTATGTCCCTCCTCAGCAAGCTGTCTGGATGCCTCAAAAGCAGCCCGAGATACCCGATTTAGTGGGAGCTCCCGCATCCTGTGTATAAAAGATATAGTCTAGAACATGGCCTCTACTAACATAGGTGGTACAGCAAACTCCGCTCGAAGGATATCATGTGGTACTGAAGGTTTGCTGCGGATCATCCGGCGCGTAGGTGTCATGGATTATTTTCCAGTCCATTGGCTGTGGGAAGTACTGCAAAAAGTCATGGCCAAGACCGGAGTTAAAGAGGAGCTCGTGAAGGTAGAGGACAAGCTCAGCACAATTATCAAAGAAAACAAGAAGATGGTCGACTCTTCCGTTACCGCAATCAAAAAGGAGGAACTAGTGGAGGCCAAATTGCATGCTAAAAGTCAAGCCGCTGAAATCTCAACCCTCAAAAAGGAGCTGGAAGCCACTTCACAAGGCAAGCTTGAGGATGGAAAATTTCAGCGCTCCTTTATTGAAGAGCTGAATACCATCAAGGAACAAATGAGGATCATTCGAGAGGAGGACGAGCAACATAAAGAGAAGACATCTTCATGGGTAGAGGTGATCACACAGACACAAAAGAAGATGGACGAGGCGGAGAAATGGATCGAGGTCGCCAAGAAAGGGAAAGGTAAAGAATCGCCACCCATCCCCACTCCCACCATCATCAACATGACCCTTGAAGAGGAGCAAAGGAGGAAGACCCGGGCCTTACATGTACGAGTGTCCGGTCTAAAAGACCGTGATGATGTGGAAGGGGAAACCAAGGAGCTCTTCTCTATGATGGGCATTGAAGCCACGCACACAAAGGCATGGAGAGTGGGAAAGAAGAGAGAATGTAGTGGCGAATCTTCTAAGGAGAGAGCACTTATCATTCGTTTCCCCTCCATTGAAGCGAAGGAGGACTTCTTGAAGACATCCTACACTCAAGAAGACGGGAATATTTCTTGGAGATGACCTCACACTCTCACAACTTGCCCACATGAAAGAAGTTATGCCCGAGATAAGGGCAGCCCGAGAGAAAGGGAAAGTGGCCTTCTATAGAGATGGTATAGTGGTGATTATGGAGAGGCGCTCTTCATGACGGCGCGAGACCTATGGGACTACACTCAAAGTTGCTACTTGGAATTGTAATGGATCTCTACGCCTTGATGTAAGGGCTTTTGAGGATAGTTTCACTGGGAGGGACATCATCTTCTACTTTGAGACGCATCAAGCTCCTGGACAGTCCTTGCCACATATTAGTGGATACCGATGGGAGAGCTTGTAGACAGGAGACTCGTTCAGAGCATAGAGGACGGGGCTCAGGAGGAGTGGCAGTATTGTTTAGAGAGGAGATGCAACCACTGATACATATAGTCCGCAGAGATGAGCAGGCCAGGTACATGTGGGCAGAGACGGACAGATATCTCTACATTGCTATATGCTATTTTTCTCCTGGTACATCAGCGTATGCATCACCTAGCGGGCAGTCTCCCTTTTCTATTTTCGATGATGATATTTGGGAGTTCTCCAGGGATGGTGACATCATTCTCCTGGGGGACTTCAATGCCAGGACGCCCATAACCAAACAGTATTTTATGATACCTCAGAGGAGATGTTGAGGGAGCTTGATGTTAGGGATATGGGCCTATCTAGACTCTCACAGGATGAGGAACATACTGTGTATGGGCGGTATTTGATAGACATGGGGACTGCACATGGATTGGCCATCCTGAATGGCCTACAGAGATTCCCGACAGCGGGCGGTTTCACTAGCTTTCCACATCGGCATGGTGCTAGCAGTGGACTATGTTATGGCTCAGCCCAGTCTGATTCCCTCTTTTCAGGATTTTATGGTAGGCACTAGGCCAGTTGGAGTAGCAGTGGATCATGCTATCTTGATCATTTGCTGCCCAAGCATCAACTTATGCATGAGTCACACCAACAGTAGAGAGGGTAAGTGGTGCTAATTGAAGCACCTAAAAGGAAGACAAACAGCCTTTAAACTTAATGTTCATCTAGTCCTTAAATTGAATAATACTTTTTACATCCAATGCTTTTTAGGTTGCTAAACAAATTTTGACACCAAATAGGAAACAAAGGTAAGACCTGGGCTTGGTAATGCACGAGGCCTCTCTAGTTGCTCTCCTGCAAACATTGCATGAGTCATACAAAATAAAGTAGTAATGAGACTCAAGCCTATAAATAATAGCAATCCCTAAGTACAAAAAATCACCTTCGTCTAACAAGGAAAGACACCCCAAAGACTCAGTGCCGATACTTGATTTTCTATAGCGGCCACCATGAAATGAATTAGAAAAGTGCTTTGGAGAGGCCACAACACCTGAACAGTACCATCAAGATTAAGAATCAAGTTATCTAAAAATCACAAAATTAAATCTTTTTGACAGAACAAGTAGGCCTTTTTCTCGAGCATTGATTGATAGGCTTGAAAGAGTGCATTACGGTATTTTGATGCATGCATTGATGGACAGACTTGAAAGACTGCATTACTGTAATATTGTGAGTTGTGACATGCGAGGGATTGATCGTAGTAAAACGAACCTTAGCCTTAACTAAATTGTACTTAGTAACACTTAAGAGAGAGAGAAAGGTTTCAATGCAATGCAATGCAACTATATTGAATGCAATGGTTACAACTGAGATCTAAAAAGATCTATGATGATGATGCTGACTGAATGCTGAATGCTGTACTGTTGAATGCTGAATGCTGAACTCTGCACCTTCTTATGGTCTTGGGGTGAAGACCACCAAACGATGAGAGATATTCGACTGAATGATGTGCAATGCCTTTTATATGTGAGTTTATTGCTGGTCGGCTGTGCCTAGGGCTGTCGGCCTGCAGAAAGTATCCCGACTGAGACTAATACCAGTTGGTTGCATTGAATGCTCTGTCGGTTGCTGATATCTCCCTGTCGGCTGCTATACACTGCTGTCAGCTGCCCACAATGTTGGCCTAATACTTGAATGCCATGCTTAATGCTTGCTTGATGCTAAGAATGCTGTGCTAAATGCTCATGAATGCCATGCCACCTGTACACCAACTCGATGTGCATGTGACATTCCCCTCTACTAAATCGTTGCTAGGTAGTACACCTAACAACCCTTCGACTCCTCTGGTGATCCTCCTCCACTGAAACCACTGCCCCACTTTGTCTTCTTCTGTCAAGACTAAGGTCGACTGTAGGAGTTGAATCCTTTGAGCCAAAGACTTCTCCACTGTGGGAACTGACTTCTCCACTGCGGGAACTCCATGGCAAATGCTGATAAATCCACTTGGAAAAACCTGAATCACCATTGTCCTGTATGTGGAATCCTTTCACACACCATTTCCATCGTTCATGGACCTCTGAACCTCTTGAGGCGATGTTAGAGCTACTTCCATCTTCTTATGTGAAAGAGAATCCCCTGCTGATGCTAGTTGAAGCCCAAAACTCCATTTTCTCCTTTGATGATGGATGTCATTCTTCCCCAGAAAACTCATGGGTAAATCATGTATGCCTTGCAGATGCAAGATGCTTAGATTGACTAACTTTACTGGACTGCTAGGATGACTGCTATAGTGATGCAAGCCATGTGCTACCCTATATGCTATGCAAGAATGCAAATGAATGGGTAGCTGATGCATGCGTAAGGGAAAAACCCTAAGGATGGCCTGCAAGATCTTGAGGACTCGATTTACCTGAGCAGAAGCGACTGTCATGATGCTTTATTGAATGACTTAAGGGATGAACTAAGTCTGGTTACCCTGTAACGCTCTGATAACAATGTGACATACGAGGGATTGATCGTAGTAAAACAACCTTAGCCTTGACTAAACTGTACTTAGTAACACTTAAGAGATAGAAAAAGGTTTCAATGCAATGCAATGCAGTGCAACTATATTAAATGCAATGGTTACAACTGAGATCTAAAAAGATCTATGATGATGATGCTGCTGTACTGCTGAATGGTGAATGCTGAATGCTGAACTCTGCACCTTCTTATGGTCTTGGACTGTAGACCACCAAACGATGAGAGATATTCGACTGAATGATGTGCAACGCCTTTTATATGTGAGTTTGCTGTCAGCTTGCAAAAAGTGTCCACAACTGAGACTAATACCAGTCGGCTGCATTGAATGCTCTGTCAGCTGCTGATATCTCCCTGTCAGCTGCTGTACACTCCTGCCAGCTGCCCACAATGTTGGCCTAATGCTTGAATACCATGCTTAATGCTTGCTTGATGATAAGAATGCTATGCTAAATGCTCATGAATGCCATGCCACCTGTACAGCAACTGGGTGTGCATGTAACATGGGTGCTAATAGTGCCCTGGCACCAAAGCTTTCAAGAGGCCAAGGGCTCCCCTAATTTCTAGGGGGTTTGTGTTCTAGAGCACTTATGGTGCCTTGGGAAGTTTCTAGGGGGGTGTGTTCTAGGGCACCTATTGGGGTGTTGTGATGACTCAAGTCCATTCAAGAGTTTGATGCAAATCTTTGAGTTGAATAGGTCTACCTTTTTTTTTGCAGATGTACTTTCTGAGCATTTTTGAATGTGATTGGGCATCAAGTATGTATTGGTGTGGTGGTTAGTATAAACGCTAGTAGAACCCAAGGTCTTGGGGTCAAGTCCTGCAGGTTGCATGCAGGCGTATACAGATTCTTGCACTCGATTGCTCTCCTATACACACATTTTCGACACACACAGCTCAAACACTTAGAAAAAAATTCAAGTATAAGGGTGTAATTTTTTCTAAGTGTAAGGGTGTAAGGAAGCTGTGTAAGAGATTGTACCGGAACAAATTTTACGTGTAAAGGTGTAAGGCCATGTAGGGGTGTGAGGCTGTGTAAGAGTGTATACCGGAACAAATTTTAAGTTTAAAGGTGTAAGGCCACTATGTAGGTGTGTGAGGCTGTGTAAGAGAGAGTGTACTGGAACAAATATTAGTGTAAAGATGTATGGCCACTATGTAGAGGTGTAAGGCTGTGTAAGAGTGTGCATCGGAAATATTTTCCGGCCACCCACTGAATCGCCAGTTGATGTGGGGCCCACCATGTGTCACAAAAGACAAGGACAAGAGCATCCACGGCCAACTGGTGCATCCTCTCATATTGGGTACAAATGAGGGAGTCTTTTAGCCTGATGTATTTTTTCCTACTTACATGGGTTTCTCATTCATTGCTAGATGGACCTGAATGAGTATATTCATGATGGCCATGATGCATGTGTTTTTCAGATTTCTGATAGGAACAAAGAGTATTACTTTTTGTGCCGGTGTCTTCGATTTTGGCAGCAATAGGCAGTCTGATGTGCTCCATGGAGAAGTGGTCAACATGCGCAAATCAGATGGGGGTTACAAAAATACAAGCAAAAGGTGTGAGCTTCTGGCGACAATTATGAATAGAGAGTGCCTCCTGCAGATGCAACCTTCATCATCATGCTGGTACTCCACTGCATGCGTCGTGTAAAATCAACAGAAAATTCTCAGTTAGGAAGGAGGAATTAGAAGTCTACAAGTGCTTCCCATTTGCAAAAATTATTTGCAATTCAAACATTTATTGGCGATTATTCAAGCTACAGCATCGATCGAGATTGCTAAGTAGAGTCCCGCTCTGTCTCTCCCTCCCTCTCTCCCTCTCTCTCTCTCTCTCTCACACACACACACACGTACGCACGCGCGCGCGCAGACACACGTGTGACAAATTTTCTCATTCAACTGCAGAGGCAAGCAGTAGAGTACTTACCCCGCCTTGCGCAGCTCGCAGACGCACAAGGACATGAAATGAAATGCTAGGCCCGAAAGAGAGCACCATATATTGGCTTACCAGTGCGATCAATAAAAGAGAAGGAAACAATGATTCCAATCTTCCATGAGATCACAAACACTGTCCCATTTCGTAGAATTCTATCAATTAGATCCTCGTGGACTCATCAGGAGGACCCCCCCCACACAAAAAAAGCAAAGGATAGGGGACCCCCCCCTTTCTTTTTGGTCATATTTGCTTTCTATATGGCATGTTTTACGTCACATTCAACATCACCAATGGGAACTTGGGTTGATTTCTTTGGCCCATAAATACCCCCAGGTAATTCAAGGGCTTCCTCTCGTGGGACTACAACCATGTAATTTTAAAAGCTACAATGAGGATCAGTGCATGGTTATGAATGATTGGAGTTCATGGCTATCTTTCTTCTACACGTCAATTGTAAATTAGAGTGGCAACAACAGTAACAAAAGAAATTGTGCACCCATCACCTACCCAGAGGTTTTGTTCAATTAAGTTTTGACAAGGACAATCTGAAGAGGCCAAGAAGCGTGTTTTAACAAGCAATTTCATATGCTCCTTTCAACTTAGATGACAACATGAACATGGAAGCCACTCACAAGCAGTTAATGTCTACACAAACATAACTGAATTTGGGACTCTGTACAAATCAAACTAACATAAATGATGGATTCCTTAACATGCAGTTTTATGGAGCATACACTCAATGACACTAATTCACAACCGGCATTCCTTTCGGGCCTACCTTATATACAACCACCTTACACGAAATGTCATGTAGCATATCAAAAACTTATGTGCTATCTTGATAATAAATTAATACACTTATGTCACTAATCCTCAACCACCTATGTGCATTATGTATATGCATTCTCAAGTGTCATAAACTTAATGTATACACTTAATGTCACTATGTATATGCATTCTCAAGTGGCATATACACTTAATGTCACTATGCATTCTCAAGTGCCATATACACTTAATGTCACTATACGTTCTCAAGTGCCATATGCACTTAATGTCATTATACATTCTCAAGTGTCATATACACTTAACGTCACTATGTACATGCCTTCTCAAAACTCAAATACACTTAATGTCACTATGTGCATGAGTTCTCAAATGTTTAAAAAAAGTAGCATGTCACATTCAACATTACTAATAAATGACTTATTATCTCCTTTTTTGCAATTTGTCTTGGGTCACCACGAACAAATATGCTTTTAAAATACCCCTATAATCTAAGAGCCTCCTTTGGTGGGTCTACAACAATGAAAAGGTATAAATGAGAATGGTTATGAATAGTTGTTCATGCTTTTCGCAACAAATCAATTGAAAATAATGAGGAAAGAACCATAACAAAAGTAATTCTATGCCCATAATCTATCTCAACAAATAATTGTTCATGCTCTTCTCATATTTTTGTTAGAATTAATTAATTTTTGTCACTCAAGGATGTGGCCTATAAATAAGTATGGTTGACCCTCCTTCTCTAAACAAAAAGAACATCTCCATCAACTTAAAGAGGCCAACTTCTAAGGGTAGTCCATGTCACTTGAAGAAGTGTGTTTTAACAAGCAATTGTAGATACCTCTTTTGGCTTGAATGGCAACATGAGTGTGGAAGCCACTCACAAACAATTAATCTAATCAAATTGAAATAACATGGATGATGGATTCCTAGATAGGTGATTTTTTAAAGCGTACACACCAATGTCACCATGTCTTGTAAGCTTTTTGTTAAAGCCTAATTTAGATATATAAAATTACCCTACATTACCTAACCTTGCATATCAAATGCTTATGTAATATCTTACATTACGTATATCCAAACTTTTTTGATATCTCTACAACGAGTTAATATACACAATGTCACTAATTAACTACACCTATCTTGTGAGAAATCTTTCTTTCCCACCTTACTTATAGGATTTTCCATGCGTCATTTTTAGCTAGTGTGCATTCTTGAAAAAATTATCTTTGTGCAGTGTGACACACTTTGGTATAATTACATCCCATTTACATGATTTGGAAAAATCTTTTGAATGCTAACACTTTATTAGAAGAAAATACACATGTGCATACAATCAAATCCCTCACTTTCACAAAACTACATAAGTAGCTCCATTCAAATCCATCATATTCATAAAACTAAATAAGGCTCCATATTGTAGCCCTAAAAAAAGATGAAAAACTCCTTTCACATTGGTGCTTTTGTCTAATACAAAGAAGTAAAAATACCAATAAAAGTTATGCTAATGATGCAACAATAGAAAAATAGCTTCAAACGTAAAGTGTAGGTAAAGACCTCTCAAACCAAAATGTACTAAAGAAAGAAAATATGTCCTTCTATAACTTTCATACATCTTTGTCTACTCAACATTTTTTCTTATTCCCTTATTTCTCCTACTCCTCTACCACATTGATTGAATGCAATCAATGAAAGTCATAGAGAGTTGTTAGTTCTTTGTAAGGATCCATGCTAGATGATTATCAAAGTAAAGCATTATAAATTCCTTGGTTTTGAAATATAGGACTCAAAGAAGATTTTGTATATTTTGTTGACATGTAATGATTTTATGTTAACAAACACTAATGTGTGAATACGTTGTTTTAACCCCTCTATATGTGCTACATCAGTACCATTGTTTAAGCATAATAATAGGAGGAAATAATAGAGAAGAATATTATAGTGCACTAAAAACATATAAGTATGGTTGGGTTACACACATGTGCACTCCCATGGAAGTAGCCTAGATGGTTGTTAAATCTATTAAGCATGTGGTTGTAAGAGGATGGTTACACTCCACACCTGTGTACTCCCATGGAGGGAGCCTAGATGGTTGTTAGAATTATCAAGAGTGCGGTTGTTATAAGCTAAGAGGTCAACAAACATAGTAAGGAATGATTGCCTATGTACATACATAGGCTTGGATATGTAGGGATGCTATGACCGCTTATGAGAGTCACTTTTCCACATGATGCAGACTCAAAGCCTGCGGTGGCTAGAAGCAAAGAAATTATTCAAGGCTAGGAGGCTAGGATAGAGCACTGAGAGCCAACACTTGGTGGCTAGATAGAAATGGTAGCAGAACTTATGTGCGATTCAAGTAAGGAGTTTGATGGTACCAAAAGAGTTAAGGCAATTGCAAACTGGCAAGATAGTTTACGTAGAATATTAGGAATAGGAATAGTCTAGAAAGTCAAGATAGCTAGATAGGGGTAGGATATTGCTTATCTCGGTAAGATAGGAACGGGATTTCCAAGATAAATTCCAAGAAAGGTAAGAAAAAGTCTGCAAGAAGAATACCTGCTACGTAATGAGTCTTCAAGTAAAGGTGGAGCTACCAGTTTTTAGGGAAGGCAAAACTGATCTAGAAATTCACACTCAAGCATTTAAACCATGGGCCCAACTCTACCAGTTGAAGAAGGATAAAAAGAAGCAAACTTCTTTTCAATATCCAAAAATTCACACTCAAGTATTTAACCCATGGGCCCAACTCTACCAATTGAGGAATGAAGAGAAGTAAACTTCTTTTCATTATTCTTGAAAGGAAGAGGACAATTTCTTGCAAAGTTTTTAGCCAAGGAAAACATATAAAGATATTTTAAATGAACTCAAACAACTCAAATTGGAGGAAGGAGAACAAGGGAATTGAGGAAATGACCAAAATCTTTCTAGCACTACCAACAAAATTACCATAACCAATGAGAGCAATAACTAAATTAGAAGTGAAAGAACAAGGAAACTTATGCATAATGATCAGAAAGGAAGCCAAGTCAAGAAATCAACCAGGAAGAAGCTAAGTCATAAAGATAGTTAAATGAATACACCAAAAAGGAAGCCAATTTAAGAAATCAACTAGGAAGAAGCTACTATCACAAAGACACTTTGAATGAATATACCAAAAAGAAAGGTTAGATTGCTGGAAAAGAGGCTATAGTTGAAGACATCAAGACCAATTAGCCCCAAAAAGCTAACAATGCGGTGGAGAAAGATATAAACCAAAATTCTAAGTCCTCAAATGCTAGAATGGTAAAAGACATGAATAGTTACAAGCATTAATTAGATAAAGAAAATAGAATAGGTAGCCCTCATTGGGAGACGAAATCAGAGTGGATAAGATAGAGTAAATTATCTATAGAATAGAAAGGAAATTGAGGAAGGCAAAACAACGGTAGAAGAGTGGGGGTAGAAGCCAAAGGTTCAACAAAGACATGTCAAAAGACCAGACATCAAAATAGGAGATAAGTGGCACATAAAATTTCAAGAAAATCAAGAAGGATGAAAAAAAGGAAAATAGTAAGAAGTGACAAAAAAGGGAAAAATAGTGCATGAAAGAAATTTCTTGGAGAAAATAGAATCGATAAATAAGATGGTGATTAGAACAACAAATCACAATAAGAAGTGGAAAAGAACAAAGAGTCAAAAACTAGTAATTTAGAAGAAACATGATCCTAAAACAAACAAGAAGAAGAAAAAACAATCGAGATCTTGAAACAAACAAGAAGAAGAAAAAAACTTCAGAGATAGAGAAGGTCAAGATATAGTCTGGGAGACTTTTAAAAAAAATTCTACTCACATTACACGGGTAATTTTGAAGATTGTCCCAAACTACCCACAAATGCTACACCAAAGCTCAAAAACGGAAAGCAAGAGAGAATATAGGGAATCATAGGCATTGGTGGTGGCAGAAGCTGCACGTATATTGATGAGAAGGTTCCACAATTATAAGTTCACCAATTGAAGAAGAGATATTAGATGGAGGAACATGTGTGAATATCATGTTAAAAGAAACCAAAAAGAGACTAAGAAGAAAACTCCATTCAAAGTAAGGATGGTAGATCAAAGACTTATTGAGCCCAAAGCAAGGAGATTGATGAAGTCACTATTATGAGGATTGAAGAGTTGGAATTCACGGTAGTAACTTTCATCATCATTGAAATGGAGGAACTATAAACCTATCTAAAAGAGACTAAAGCTACAGGGACTATGAAGAAAACTCCATTCAAAGTAAGGATGGAAGATCAAAGACTTATTGAGCCCAAAGGAATGAGATCAATTAAGTCATACGAGGATTGAAGAGTTTGAATTCAAGGTAACTTTCATCATCATTGAGATGGAGGAAGTAGAACGCTCTCCCTTACATAAGAGAGATTACACAATAAGTGTCATAAAACAGCACTATAAACATTGTAATGATGAGAATGGCTGGCAATGCCACAAAACTATGTATCTTGTAATCTTTTAGTTCATATTCTCATAATACAAGACACAATCCCCAGTGTGCATTTGCACCAATACTTGCATATTAAGAACTCCATAATCATGTGACCATGATTATGTAGGGAACACCCATTTGCTACATTTTTAAAAAATCTTGAAAAGTCAAAAAATAAAGAGCCATTGGTTCTATTGCTTGATATCATTTGTACATTTATGTTGCAAAGGAACAATCTGGAAAATCTAAACAGGAAAAATTAAGATTTGCACCCCTAAATCAGTGATCTTTGGTTGACACATGCAGAATCACGACGCCACGCCATGATTATGTAGTCTACAAAATCACAGCTATGATTTTTTATCATGTAATAATTCTCTGACAAGCCAGATGTCCCACCAATTTTGAGGTTACGTATTAAAGGTGCCTTATCTCTCTGACAAATTTCATCATATCCAATCGTGATCATAGATCATGGATCATGGCCCATGATTGTCAATCACCACCGTGACTGCCATGTCATAAATCACACCTAAGAGTCATGCCCGTGATCAACAATCACGAGGTGATTGCCAAGTCACCAATCATAGTGACAGAAATTAACATTTTGATAAGAGAAGTTACTAGGCGTATCGGGGGAATAAAGTATATCTTCATTGAACTTGTTTAGAATAGTTACTAGGGGTATCAAGGAAAACACATCTGGTACAATTACTAGGGGTATCAAGGGAATAAAATAAATCTTCATTGAACTTGTTTAGGTGAACATCATTACCGTGATTTTATAAAAGATCACGGTCGTGATTCTCAACCCTGCAAGATCACGTCAACTACTATCTTGAGGATTAATAAGAAAAGGGATTAGGGAGCCAGTTGAACAACAACTAGAAATAAACATAAATTTTATCGCAAGCATTTGGAAGTTGTAGACCTAATAATTCCAAGTGTGTGCAAATCTATATTTTGGCCAATTAAAACCATTTCATGCACTTAAGGTCATGAAGGCTTGTTGGTGGCGACATTGCCCCTGAGACAACACTACATCTAACTAACCAGGATCCTCATACCAAAGAAGCTTAGGGTCACTCAACTAGCACACAAAGGAGTGTGTTTACTTTTGCATAGGCTGAATTATTTAGAATTGTCAAGTAGTGAGGAATCTATGGAGAATCCTCTTAACAAGGAATTGGCGGGGGAGAAGGATACTTCTTCTCGAATGTTGTCTAAAGGGTTCATGGGCCTAGCTTGAGGAATCCTAAGATAACCATCGAGCTAAGATATAGAAGTAATCACTGAAAGACATGGAAGCATAAGGAAACAACTGAGGGAGGAATCGTTACCAGGGCAGAGCAATTCTCAACCCTCAGTACAACTTATTCTGCAAATTCAAAGGGATTCTATAAGTGCCCAAAGAATGGGGGCAGTGTATTTCTGGCTTCCACAGAGCTAGAGATTGAGGAAAGGATGAGGGAGGTCTAAGCCCTAACTTAGGAGGCTTAAACAAGAGAAGATTAGCCTAACTTAGGAGGCTTAAACAAGAGAAGATTAGCCTAGATCTCCCCCACAGGGAGTCGGTTGAGAGACATGCTTTCGATACGGTAATGCATGGGGAATATTCTTCCAGCCTCAGAGGATTGAGGCATGAAGAAGATAAGGTCACACAAGGCAATGTTAGAGACATTGAGTAGGTAATGGAGGAGGGTATGCCACCTCTAGAGCCTATTCTAGAGGAGCATCGAGAAGGCTTAGCTACTCTCACAACACCTCTCTCACGTAATGAAGATATGTCAAAATAAAATTCAGAGAATCCTTACACCAAGGTTAAGGTAGATGTAATGTTAAGAACGTTAGAGTTCCAAGAATACATGAGAGGCATGTTGTTACAAGATGGGAACCTAGGAGAAGTAGTCTTAGATGAAGATGCAAATAGGAATGTAGGAACTATCCTAATACCACTTGACCCAAGGGTACATGTAAATCAACATGTTGGAGCCGCAAACAAGGTCGAGGTAGGGGTGGGATAGCTATAAGAAGGATTGTGTATGAGGCCCCACCAAGGGAGCCAATTTGAGTAACCCCACATATGGGAGTCGTAACACTTGCTGACCTATTAAGGATAGCAAAAAAAATAGGAAGGGGATTGCTAGGGAGTTAGGCATCGCACTGGCACTACAAAGAGAAACATTGGTTAAGCCTAATCATGTGGCGAGATTAATGTCAAAATTCTCAGGTGGAGCCATGTGGCTCAGTTATACAATATTAAGCAAGAGGAGCATGATTCTGAGAGATTATATCTCATGTCTGAAAAAATATGAACTCAAGGTGAGCCTAGGGAGAGGTTAACAGATGAGCAATTATTTGCATGCTTCCATAGGAGGGGAGTAAGGTATATGTAGATGCATGACTATTTAGTGTTGGCCAAGCCAACATCACTTGATGATTGTTGCAAACTAGCCATCGACTTTGAGGATAACATGCTTGAGTTACTGGAACCCGATGACACCAAATCTGTCACTACGGTAGCTCCATCACATGCGTCAAGCTGAACTAGTGCAGACGAATAAAAGATATGACTCTAGATGAGCTAAGGACTATGCTTCTGGGATAAGATAAAGCTAAAAGAGGTGAGGGACATACCAATAAACCAACATCTATATCCCTAAAGAGAGTTGGTATGGTGCTCAATATGTCTGCAAAATCACACGAGCAAGCAGTGTCCTCAATTAAGGCCTCTCCCATTGATGTATAGCGTGCATTGTATGCGACTTGGGATCCATGATACGAGTATGTGTATATACCCACGTCTAGACATAACAACTACAAGTACCTCAAGTGCCTCATTTGCCTTCTACATGATGGCAACATCTAGCTTTACCTGCACCACTTGGGCAAGGGCTTGCAGAAGGGGAAAATCTGTCAAACGTGCGCAATCAGACAAGGGGAATGTATAGAGTACCCAAAGTGCCTATACCACCATTTGTCCTACCACCACAACCACTAGCACATCGCATAATGTTTGTTAATCAACGATCATTGAAAAGGTGCTAGAGGAAGTAGAATATGCACGGAAACCTTGAAAAACCATGGAGGAGATAGATGAAATTTGGGAGATAACCTCATAGTATTTTTTGATGTAAGAGAACACACTAATGCCAATGTTCTAGGTTGTAGTGCAATGGAAGCACAATGGAAGGGCAAGGAGATTAATGCCACATCAAGAAGGACCCTGCAATGCTCTACAAGGACCTCACTGTGTGGTTGAGTGTCTCCATAAGATCACTGCGATGAACCCACAAAACACTCAAGTGAGCACACACCTAGGATTGAGTTGTGTAAAGTGCAAAATTGACCACCTAATCAAGGATTGTCCATATAGAGGTACTGGAGAGTCTTCAACAACCACATGAGACTCCGAATGATTAGTGTGTGATCAAGGGTGTGGAAACACCACTTAATGTCATAACGCATGCAATGTAAGCACCAAAGACCCCAAGAAACAATAGAGAACCATTAGCTAAATCTTCTACTTGTATGACAGAAAGGAGAAGAAGAGGAAAGAAGGTAGGACGAGGAGACTCTACAATGGTTCAAGCTAGTTTGGATGAGGGAATGGTTGAAATTGCATCAACCGAGTCGAGCCAGAAAAATGTGTTAACAAGGAGAAAAGAAGCAGTGATATGAAAGGAAACCGAACAAGTCGATGAACCGAAGACACCAAGGGGAGTTTGGTGAGTACAAAAATGCCTAAAAGGAAATTGAGAAACTAGAGACTGCACAAGCCCTAACCCAAGAGAGCTAAAAGAGGTTTGAGGAATGGTTGTAGAACAATTGGGATATTAAAACGGTCTATCGAGGGCAAAACACCAGGGGGGAAGCAAAACAGCTGAATGTGCTAGAACCTATGTTAAAGCATGGGTGAAGGTGAGACCAACTCTAAAGGAGGAAAAAATGATTCATTCTCTGAATGTTTGAGGAAGGAGGAGAATATCCTCTGGATGACTTAGCACACCCTATCCTAGAACCATACAATAATGATGTTGGTCTCAGGGGACTTAATGCCCAGGGATGTGGCAGGGCTAATAACATTTCTCTTCACAGAGATAAAAATGCCAATTGGAACCACTAAGAGGGAATTCATGACTATGGACTAATTTAAAAGATTGGCTGGAAGGCAGAATGCAGACCAACACACCAACCAATGAGGAATTACCTTTGCCTCTCACAAAGAGGATTTAGAATTTATTGGGGGAAGAAACAACCTACGTGAAGTAGTCCAAATCCTATGAGAGTGACGACACGAGTGCAACACTTTCAAGTGGTGCATAAGGGCTATCAAGCTCTTGTGATCCTTAATGGTGGAGTCGAAGTAAGTATCGTCACAAAGCAATGCTAGGAAAAATGGGGTAAACCAGCCTTAGAGCCAACAAACCTCATTGTAAAAATGGCTGACGGTACCATGTCGCCTGGGGGAGTTTTGCAGAACCTAAAGGCAGAACCTAAAGATGAAAGTCTTGTCATTCTGCTACTGTCATACGTTTGTGGTAATGAACTTCACGAGACACATAGATTTGTACGATGTGATTCTTGGTAGGCCTTTTATGAGGAATTCCAAGCTAGAACACAATTGGGCCACTGATCACATTTACCTACTACAGAATTCTCAAATCCTAAGAGTGGATGTATGAAATTGGAAGACGCATCCCATGGATGGAGGACTGTTTGTGAATGCTTCTAAAACAACAGATAAAACAACCTTGGTATAACTATGTGCAATCCATGAGCAACCAGAAGAGTCACAGGAAGATAACATCTTGTATGCTTCCCTTCTTAATGATGATTTTTTTTGTCAGTGTTGGATGCATGTATTAGCCACGATAAATGTTATGGAAAACTCTAGAATAAAATTTGTAGAACCAGATTGGAAAGATGAGATGTTAGTCTCACCACCATCAATGAGGGACAAGTCATGTGGAAGCTCTTCAAAAGAGCAAGAGTCTGAATCTGGCTCTATGTGAAAGAAGCTTTAGATTCAACTACAAGGTTGAAGTTTTGAAAATGGTTGAAAAAGAAGCGTTATCGAGCAAATCGTTGTGAAGTTCTTAGAAAAGGACCCATGGATGCTCAATGGCTAAGATACGTAGAAGCCACTGAAATTCATGAGGAATTCTCTAAGAATTGGGGAAAAGAGTTAAGCTAGATAATGCTACAAACACCTCAAGAGCCAAAAGTGAGTCAAGAAACCCCCAAACTCACAAGGTCAGAGAGAAGAAAACAAAACAAAGACTTAGCTAAAGCAGAACGAGAAGCAAAAAGGGCATTAGCAACAAAGAAGGGAGAAGCATGATTTACGGAAGGCTCCTAGCCATTTAAAAACCTTTGATGTTGATGAAAGAAAGGTGGTTCACTTATGGGGACACAATGCTCAAAGGGTGAACAAAAAGGGCTCTCGTATGATGGGCCTGTGGAGGTCAAAGAGGTAGATATTGCAGAGCTTGGAGAGGACTTGAAACTAGTGTTCATTGCCATGAACCTAACCCCACAGGAGAATGAGGCATTGATAACTCTATTAAAAGAGTTCAAGGACTGCTTTTCTTGGAGCTATAAAGATATGGGAAAGTGCCGCCCCGAAAGTTGTGTAACACTCCATCCCTATCATGGAAGGATCAAGGCCAGCTAAGCAATGTCCTTTTCCCAAATGAATCCAAAATACTCAGCAATTGTAAAGGAGGAAATTGACAAACCCATTGGTATGGATTTCATTTATGAGATTGAGCACATGGATTGGGTATCACCAAGTATGATTGTACCCAAGAAAAATGGGAAGCTTTGTGTGTGTGTTGATTTCAAGAAGGTGAATACGGCAACCCATAGGGATTATCACCCATTACCGTAAACAGAGCATGTTTTGGAAAGGGTGGCTAGCACAGAAGCCTATAGTTTTTTGGATGAATTCTCAGGATACAGCCAAGTGTTCATTGCACCAAATGACTAATAGAAAACTACTTTCACCACCACATGGAAAACTTTTGTATACAATGTCAAGCCATTTGGACTGACCAACGCTCTCGCAACATTCCAAAGGTTAATGAGCATAGATTTCAAGAATTACCTATAAAAGTGTCTGGAAGTATTCATTGATAAGACCTTTGTGTGCATTCATTGATAATACCTTTGTGTGCATTCACAATGGTTGGAGCATCTAGCTTGCCTAAGAAAAGTGTTTGAACGGTGTCAATTGTATCGTATATCCTTAAAGCCTTTGAAATGCCAATTCTGGGGTAAGACACATAGTGATATTGGGACATATAGTGTCCAAGAACAGGATTTCCACAGATGACAATAAGATAAAACTCATACTCGAGTTGCCACCACTAACTACAAGGGAGTACAACAATTTATGGGTCACATAGGCTATTAATGAAGGTTTATCATATTCTATATTGATATTGCTACGCCATTGTATGAGATTTTGATTGTCTTTTAATGGACCGAGAAGTGTCAGTAGGCTAGTGCACCCATCTTAAGACCACCAAATTGGGATCTCATGCTCTATGTGTATGTCGATGCATCAAACTTTGCAATTGGGTGTGTTTTGACATAGCCAGGAGAGTATAAATTGGATTATCCAATCTACTATTTGTGATTCGATAACTCAATGAAGCTATTATACCACAACTGAGAGAACCACAACTGAGAGGGAAGGACTAGCAATGGTGTATGTAGTGAAAAAGTATAGACACTACCTATCGACTAATAAGTTCATTTTTTTGTGGATCATCAAGCTTTGTTATATCTTGTCAACAAACCTTGCATGACTAGGTGAATTACCCGTTGGTTGTTTTGCTATTGATTTATTGTCACACATGTAAGGAAAGGTTCACAATATGTATTGTGGCAGACCACATGTTGAGAATACTCAATGGAGAACTTGCCATTGGTGTGGATGGTGCTCTATTGAAATTAGATCTAGTATCGGAGTGAAATGAAGAAATCTCTGAGTACATTCCACATGATAAGCCATTAAACAAGGATACGATGCGATGACTTGTTAAGTTGGTAGCACCTTACCAGTTAATAGTTGGTCACTTGTATAAGTTAGGCAAAGATCACGTGCTGAGGCGATGTATCAGGGAGGAGAGTTCCTGACCATTTTAGAAGAATATCATAGTGGAATCATTGGCCACCAGTGGTCCATAAGATAAGCCATTAAATAAGTATACGATGTGATGACTTATTAAGTTGGCAGTACCTTACCAGTTAATAGCTGGTCACTTGTATAAGTTAGGTAAAGATCACGTGCTAAGGCAATGTGTTAGGGAGGATAAGTTCCTGATCATTTTAGAAGAATCTCATAGCGGAATCGCCCCACGTTGTTGTTGGTGGACATTTTGTTGGAAAAGTAATAGGCAAGGAAGATCTTTCAAGGAGGGTTATGGTAGTGGATGGTGACCAACTATGTTTAGTGATGCCATGGAATTCGTTAAACACTGTGAAAATTGTCAATGCTTTATCATTCCCCATGGACAATGGACAAGACAGAATGCCTTTGGTCCCAATCATTACGCAACAACCTTTTGAGAAATGGTGAATAAACCCATTAGCCCAGCTGCATGAACGCAAGCTTGGTATATATAACGTGGCCCACCGACTATTTCACAAAGTGGGCAAAAGAAAAAGCTACACGAAAGGCAATAGATGCTCTTACAACTGCTAAATTCTTATACAAGTATATCATATCAAGGTTTGGATATCCCCTAGTGCTGGTCAGCAAAATGACGACCGATAAGGGTTCTCATTTTGTCAATGAGGTCATTGAACTTTTTTTGACTGGATTTATGGTGGTACACCAAAAGTCATCACTATACGATCTTCAAGCTAATGGGTAAGTAGAAAGTACTAATATAAAGTCCTTTGTGGTATCCTGACCAAGATTGTAGAATCTAGTTATAAACAATTGGGAGCATAAGGTAATATCAGCAATGTGGGCTTATAAGGCTTCCTATAAGAACAAAATCCTTTTTGGCTCACCTACGAGATTTGAGCTGGTGATGTCTATGGAATATTTAGTGCCCAGCTTGAGGATAGCAGTAAAAGAACGTCTTAGGGAGAATTTTCTAGGTTGATTTAATTAGAAAAGCTTGAGGAGACTAGAGTTATTTCTCTACATGAGATGATAGTGGAGAAGCTTAGGTGCAAATGATGGTTTCACCAAATCCTAAAATTTAAAGAGCTGCAGGAAGGAGATCTAACACTTATGTATGTAGTCGGGTCTTCTAAGAGGAAAAAATTAAAGTATTGAGGGATAGGGCCATTCAGAGTTTCAGAGCTCACCTCCCAAGGAGTAGCTTGCATCAAGATCATTGATGGAGTTGAGATGTAGGGCTACATAAATGGTAGCAAACTCAAAAGTTACTATGGACCCTTCACCCAAGACATGTTGCAATAGTCATGTAAAAAGCAACAAGAAAGGCTTAAGAAGGAAGCACAAGAAGAGTCAAAGGCAAGGACAGCCAAAGCTAAAGCAGAACAAAATGGGCTAACACTCCAAATAAGCATGGCTACTCTATCCCTAATTGAGGAAGAGGATGTTGAGATAGAGCCTCCTTGTTTGCTCAAAGTTGGACTCTTTATGGGAGGGATCACAACCAATCTTCTTGCAATAATTGACTCAGGAGAAAGTCACGACTCTTGTATAAAAGATGGGTGAAGCTACAGAGGCTAGAGTTAGAGTCAACATCAACCAAACTTAAAAATGTGCATATAGGAATAATAGGGGTCTTGGGGATTTTAAAGGTTTGTGCTTCCACCAAAAATAACCCTTATTTATGTAAGATTTTTTATCATGCCTACAGGTGCCTTGAAAGAGGAAATGCTGCTCAAACAAAGTTGGATCTCAACTATGAAGTCAACTGGGAGCAAAGTGCACACTTGTCATCTAGGAATGGAGATATACATTGCCACTATGGAGATATACATTGCCACTATGGAGTGTTTGCAACAATCTAAAATTTGAGCAACTTCAATCACCTAAGATGTAACTATGTCTTTTAGCACCAGAAATGCTACAAGTACTCCAGAGCAAAGAAGACAATGTATTAGGTAATCACATTCATAAATGTTGGGTACCCGAATGACTATTAAAGACACAAGGATACTATGAAAGGAAAAGAAAGATATGGGTACCAAAACAATGAAGCCTTGATGTTATGCCATCTGTGCAAAAACCTTGGCATCAACCCCACCAATCACCCAAACTACCACATCTAAACCAGCTAAGAAGAACTGGGAAAGAAAAGGAAGGAAAAAATGGGTTCTAGTCAAGATCACCACCATTTTAACCCATGTAACAAAGAAGATGTGGGTGCCCAAAAAGGAACCAAGTCGAAAACGTGAGCTCAGTAAGTCTGACCGCAAGGTCAAGACTAGGTGGTGGGAATGGAGACGAAAAGCAGTGCCCACTACTAATGTGATTGGGAAGCTACAAGAACCTAAACAAAAGCCATAATAACCTTCCTAAATTAACGTCGTAGAATATGCCAATCAAATTGGGATAAAATAGGTGAATTACAAAATATCCTACCCTAAGAGCAAAGTCGTCTAGCAGACACACAAGAACACGCCCAAATAGGATATATTCACACAAGAATCTACTATAGATTCTATGGACTCGTTGATCCAATGGATGGAATAAAAGTTGTTGTGTTCCACGAAAGAACTCCAAATGTTACGCCAAAACATCCCTTCTACATCAAGAGCTTCATCCAGATATGCTTGGGCATATCCCATGGAGCATCAAGGTAGTAAATCATGATGATCCGGCAAAACAAGCTCCCGAGGACTAACTTACTAACTAAGCTCTAACATTACTAACAAACCCTCTAGACAACACTTCACTTACAACCATTTTAGATTCTCCATCGTGATTTTGTAGTTCGAGGAATCACAACCATGATTTTTGACCCCCAAAATCACGTCACACAATGTCTGGTCAAATTCATGCTAGAAGCACATTTAAATGATGAAATCATTCATCACATCACAGGGATACAATGGGCAAAAGATGCATGGGATGAACTCAATAAATTATTTGGCACACAAGCTAAAAATTCAAAGATAAATCTGTTAATGCAATTCTATAAATTGGATATGAAGGAAAGTGAACCTTTAATCACACACTTGAACATATATAAAAGCATTAAGCAACAACTGGCAGCAGCTATTGGGGCAAAAAGGTAGAAGATGATGAGGCACTAGCTGAAGAGTGTGGACAAATGTGAATATGAAAACATTGTAGCAACATTAAAGAATGTACCTGAATTGAAGCTACACGAGATAGAAGGAGATCTACTAGAGCAAGAGACCAGAGGCAAAGAGAAGAAATGGCTGGACTTAACAGCAGGAGAAGAAAAAACATTCTTCACCCGAGGAGGATTCTCTGGAAGGACGAGGAAGAGGCAGAGTAGGAGGAAGGACCTTCACTTGCCACAACTGTGGAAAGCCAGGACACATGGCAAGAGATTGCTACAGCAAACCCAGTGGAGAAGGAACGACATTAGCAAACTTCATGGAGGCTCCTAAGGAAGTGGAGTCAGATCATCTTTTCTGAGAGAGAGAGAGAGAGAGTGAATCCCCACAACCCAATGTAACCTGTCCCAATAGAGTAAAACCACCTCTGAGCCACCCATGATGTAGGCCATGTGGTAGATGTATGTGTGAGCACTTTAGTCAAGGTCACGGGCACTTGTAGTAGCCTAAAGGGTAGCATGAGGAGATTTAGGAGGTGTGGAGATATTCTGGGAGAGGTGGAGAGAATCAAGCAAAAGAGGTGGAGTGAATCAAGGAGAAATCAGTGGATGCTTGGATGTAAACTCTATAAATTGAGGCATTGGCCTAATGAGAATTTGCTAGTTTTTGATTACCCATGCCTACATAAGCTATCAATTAATTGCTCACCAATCACGTCTTAATTATCATCTAATCTCTTTGTTAATGATGTTGATTCTAGCATTTGATCCACCATAGCTCATCACATTGCTGCAAATTTAACAGCCATGATTGGTGACATGGTGGGTGTGATCGGTGATGACATGACCATTAAAATGTGTAACATTCAATGTCCTTACATTGATGTGCTTTTCATGTGTGATTATTATTGAATGTAGCATAGTACTTGCAACCTGAAACTGTTGCAGTCTTGGTTGGTCCCGAATATCAAAATATATAACATCTAATGTCCTTGCACTAATGTGCTTTTCATGATCAGTGACATGGCCAACCGTGATGATTGGTGATGTGGCAGTCGTGTGATCGATGACATGGCTAACCGTGATGATTGGTGATGTGGCAGTCGTGTGATCGGTGATGTGGCCAACCATGATGATTGGTGATGTGGCAAGCGTGATTGGGTGGTGGTGGTCGTGATTAGGTGACATGGCCGCCATCGTGATTGGTGCCATGGTGTGATTGTGATTGGGAAGTGATGTGACAATAGTGATTGATGATGTGGCAATCACGTAATGTGATTCCGCAGACCGCAAAATCACATCGATCAATATAAGATAAACTTTACTATTTTTGTTTGGGTATCTTACTATTCGCATTCTTCCACGAATGTTGTCATATCGTTGCATTACACTATGGGCACTGCTCCCTCCTCTCACCTCAAATCACTCACACACACACTCACTAGAATGCATTAGAGAGAAGAATAGAGAGGGATTTAGTAAGAGGGAAAGCTCAATTGCACAATGGGAGAATGTCCTTGCATTATGAGAGAAATTACCTTTTATACATGTTCATAACTTAAACTGTGGTTGGGCACACGTGCCCAAAGCTTTTATTTGGCCTATTTCTTGTACATTGCTTCATTTCATAATACATTGATGCATTATAACACTAGGAAGAACATCCTAGCTCATTGCCACATGCTCTTAGAGCAGGAGCACCATCAATTATCCATTGAACCTTTACGAGTACCTGTCCAAGTTTGAGATTTGGACATCATTGCTTCATGGCTTGTTTGTACATGTGTTTGGTTTGTCCATCCTTGAAATTTGATGTAGATTACTCATGATTTGGCATATAGTTGGGTGTGGCAAACCTTGTTAATCCCCTAAAATAGATTAATAGATCCAAACACACACCTTTCTCCAAGAAGTTGGATTTCACTAACATTTGTCCACCCAATAAGCTCAAAACAATGGAGTCGAGTTTGCTGCTCTCAAAGATCCCAAGCTAGAGAAGGCTTGTAGGGTTGCCTCCATGATCATGCAAGTTAAGTCAACCAGACAAGTATAACAGAGTGGACATGCACAAGGTCTATCTCAATTGCACAATTGTGAAAAGGATGATTGGGAAAGCATGCTCCACAAGGATCTTACACATTACCTCAGTAAGCATGGAAAAACAAGGTGAAAAATCCCTATATCCTTACATAGGTATTGAGTCATGCTGCCAGGGATTCCATTACCCGCTGGAAGTTCAACCTGAAGAACCCAAAGAGCACACAGTAGACCAGGCCACAATGAGAAGAGAACCTGAACAATGACAGTAGGACTGTAGGCCAAGAGGCTGAGTTGGCAGTGCTCCAAAGAGATAAGGATGACCTCATCCTACAAAATCTATAGCTCCAAGAAGCCCATAAGCATAGGGAAATGGAAGTATCTAGGGCTTTGGCTGCTCTCAAAGCACAAGTTACTACCCTCCAACAACAACAACTACATTCACACAGGAACCTGCTCGTGGTAGAAGAAGATGATACTTATAGTAGACTAGTAGATAGGGCAGCTCCACTAAGGCTAAACCTTCGAGTGGTTCCTTGGTTTGGTCTCCTCATCAAATCTTTTTAAAAAGTTGAAAGCATTCTTGGATCACTTTCTTAGGTGTCCTAAAGCTTGGTGACTCATATAAAAGTGAAAGAAGTTTCCCATTAAATAATGCCTAAGTTTTTGTAGTTAGTGAAAGACCATTCCAAACCTCCTCTCAATTCTTGTGTAGGCATAATACACAATAAAACCTAGAGCCCCCTCAATATTTTTATTGGCATAAGATACTATAAAATTTTTAGTCCCCTCAATATATTTTTGGTGTAATATATTATAAATTTGTTTCTCCCTTAATATTAGCCCTATAGCTAATCCTAAAGTATCTATCACTCCATCCATAAGTTGTTTGCAAGTTTAATAGCTTCAAGTTTGCTCGCAGTGTGGAGTATGAACATCCTTAATACAAAGGGGTGCTTGCCTCTCTATGCAAGGTTTCCTCCTCTTGTGACATTTGAGCTTGCTCTTTGCTACATTGGAGCTTGCTCACTATCATCTATGACCTCCCGTCCAAAGAAGTCATTCACCATGTCGTCCATGATGAGATTCTCTTCCTCCTCATGTGGCAATGGTGGAGGCACCTCATTCATTGGTTGGGGAAGATGAGTCTCAGCCATGCTTTCCATATGAAGCCTTGCCACATTCTACACTCTACCCGATGTCCCCGAATTGTGTGGCATGTTACTTAGCACTCTCCTATGGTTCTCCTCCATGTCATCATCTACACTCGGTCGTGTGACAATGCCTCATGAAGACCATATGTCCAGACATGCTCAATTGTTATATGATTATATATATTGGCCCTTGCATCGATCACACAGATAACGAATTTTTTCTCTCAATCTTAGAACCAACTTCCGACCCTTGATGATCACTGTTAGACATCTTTAACTCTACCAAAACTAATTTAGGGTTCATAAAAAACACACAACACTATCTAGAATTGTAAATAGAAAATTACCCAGGGTTTTGCTACTGCACAGCGAGACTACAGCAACTACAGCAGTGTTTTGTCACTACCAAGCTGCGAAAATCTATTGCTCTCAGCAGTGAAATTTCGCTACTCATCTCTTGTTTCTCTTGTTCTCCTTGCTTGCTAATGTGTTAATAAAACTAACATTTTATTTATTATGTTTCTTTTTTGTAGGTTTATTCAAGTGAACAAGGGTTTAGGCCAATCCTCTCATACGGTAAGCCCTCTTTTTTCATTTTTTGATATACTTCTTCTTTTAGTGTTTTTGCACCCTTCAGTGCGCCGGGGATTAGGATTAGGTGAATAGGCTATGCAAAGCCTATTGCAAAATAAGGCTTATGCAATAGGTTTATGCATAAGTCTTACACAATAGGTTTATGCATAAGCATATGCATAGTGCTTAGGCAAAACCTTATGCATAAGGCCTATTGCATAAGGCTTATGCAATAGGTTTATGCATAAGGCTTATGCAATAGGCTATTGCAGAAGGCTTATGCAATAGGTTTATGCATAGGGCTTATGCATAGCCCTATGCATAAGGCTTATGCAATAGGCTATTGCATAGGGCTTATGCATAAGCCTTATGCAGGGATTATGCAATAGCCTTATGCATAAGGCTATTGCATAATCCCTGCATAAGGCTTATGCATAAGCCCTATGCAATAGCCTATTGCATAAGCCTTATGCATAGGGCTATGCATAAGCCCTATGCATAATCCCTATGCATAGGTTGCCATAGGCTTATGTAATAGGTTTATGCATAAGGCTATTGCATAATCCCTGCATAAGGCTTATGCAATAGGCTATACATAGTGCTTATGCATAGCCTAATGCAATAGGCTATTGTAGAAGGCTTATGCAATAGGTTTATGCATAGGGATTATGCAATAGGGCTTATGCATAGCCCAATGCATAAGGCTTATGCAATAGGCTATTGCATAGGGCTCATACAACACTTACTCATATGGTGCCAATTTATTAACTATCACCCAATTTATGTCTATAGACATATTCAATCTATAGACATATTCATTAATTAGTGCCCGTAAGCAGGCACTAATTAATGAATGACTAAGGTTTTGGACCTTAGTTTTTTTAATATGAAAAAGATATTTTTTGAAAAAAGAGAAATACTATATTTTCAATATATACAAAGGCGCCCTTGTCCAGGGTCTCCACGGAGCCCCTATCGGACGACTGTCTCTCCCCCACCATGGACATGGAAAGAGAAAATGTGCATATATATATATAAGCAACCGACTTACACAATCGACAAGGAAGTTTCTAGACAGCCATGGAGAGAAAGCGAACAGAACCAACCACCTTTACCTGAGCGTGATGTCGAGAAGGGTAACACCAACCAATCAAGCATCACCAGGTGCACGAAAAACATAAGAACCAAATATAACCAGCCAAAGTGAAGCAAAGTGCCCAAACCCAACAAAACCAACAAAGACATCTATCTTTGCCTGCCCTTGCTCTGTTTTGACAAGGCTAAGACAAGCCAAGCGAACACACGTAACAACGAAACACGAATGTCCAAGATAAAACTACACACAGACCGGCCAAAGCGCACAAAACAAGGAGCCAAAACAAGCCGGCCAAAACAACCCCACACGTGTCCACCATTGCAACTCGTCAATCTAGCATCCTTTCCTAAAGTCCAAAAAATTCTTCAACAACCATCGAATTAATTAACCGGAATGAAATTTTGGGACCCATATTCACGACCAAGATTACCAAACTTCTGTCGTGCATATTCACTCAAACTTTAGACTTTATAAGGTTACAAACCTTTTAAAGTCTATGGTTAAAAAAATTGCATTTTTTATCACCAACGCTTTAATTAATACATACCCTATACCTCAGGGTGTCTTTCTCTCCCTACCTCTCCCCCCTCCAAGTGAAAAAGAATGAGCTCTCTTGCCTTTTTAAAGAAAACAGTGAGTCCAAAAAAAGAAAGATTATGGAGGACATTATGAGACCAAAAAAGAAACATTATGGAGGACATCAACTTTTATAAATAGAATGTAATGGAGGCTACCATAGATACAAAGAAAGCAAAAATAGAAAGCATGTGGACCCAACACTATTTTCATTTTTGACCTTACAAAAAATCTTAATAAACATAACAAAATTTTGGTGCCTTGAACCAAGGTTTATACACACCAACTAATTAATTAATCACAAAAAACGTTTTAGGTGCGACCAAGATTACCATTTTTCCCATTGCCTGCATATTGGGTAACGAGACACACACACATCAGACCTTATTCACTACTCATATATACAAGGTACGGAAACACATCCATGGTTTTTCGTGGGTCACGCCATTCAAAATTTCTAAACGGAAAAATGCCAGTGTTAGTGAGAATGAGCTTCCATAACTCTGGTTGAGAGAGAGAGAGGGGGGAGAGAGGCTAAGGACATGCGAACTTTATATGGGTGTCAGCAGATTCAGTCAGGATTATCCTGCTTGGAAATATGGACCCTCGTTGCTTGTAAGGTCGAAGATGATATCAAAGCTTTATGAGAAGCTTTTCCATGGTTTCTACAAGTTTGGGGGAAAAGTTAAGGTGCTTCCTCTTCACATGTAAGTCTCTTCACACTGTTTTGGAGCATTCGTGCAAACCCTTGTGTAAGCCAAATCTTTGTTTTGACTTAACAAAGAGTGCGACCATATCGCCTGTACATATCACTCCTTATGAGGCCTCCAACTCAGAAGCCAAATACTGGAGCTCTGATTTGAACCAGTTCTTTGAAAGGTTGTATTCTGTAAGAAGAATCCATGGTGTGCTGAAAGACATGGCTTGGAGCTCAGATGTCCAAGAGAAGTTAAAGAACCTGAATGTGGCCTTTGATGTTGAGATTATCAGCCAAGTAATCAGAAGTGGTGGCATACCGCCTACTACGTGTATGGGCCTGTTTTATTGGCTCAAAGATAAACAAGCATTTTTGCACACCTTTCACACATATGATGCCATGATTGGCATGCTCAGAGAATGTGGCCAGACTGATGACATGTCAGCAGTCATCGAGGACTATCGGTGCAGCACATCTGGGCAGGATTCGATCTATTTCCATAACCTGATTAGATGGTATGCTAAAGCAAACAATCTAGATGGAGCACTTTTACTGTGGGATCAAATGAGAGAGCAGAAACATAGACCTGGGGTTGGATTGTGCAACACCATGATTGACTTACTTGGCAGCTGGAGACGGTATCGTGAATTGTTATTGATATATCATCAAACAGTGCATACGGGCTGTGCCCTGAGTGCTTCCACTTACACAATCCTTATCAAACACCTTGCATCAGCTGGGAAACTGGATGCCGGGCTTGATCTTTTCAGAAAGTTGCCCTTTTTGAAGGTCAGGCAGACGGCCCTCATGTTCGCAATCCTTATCTCACAATCAGCTTCAGCTCGTAACCACGACCAGGTGAGGCATCTATGCATGCAGATCATGGAGGTCAGTGTCAAGCCTACTCGCCAAGTGTTGGCTTTCATGCAAGCTATGGTGAAGTCAGGAAAGTCAATGGAATCAGAGATAGTTGGGCAATGTTTTTGGCCCGAACTCACAATCGAAGAGAGAACTCGCATGTGTGCATCAGTTGGTTCTTTCTATGGTGATGAAGATGAGAATAGCACTGAGGTATGGGACGGTGTGCATGAGCACATTGAAGCTGTGTATAGCGAAAATGCTATTTGGTCAAATAAAGATCATGATTCTTGTGTAAATGTATCTGCACTTGCCCATGCTCTCAGGAGATGGAAAGCTGATACTGAATCATGTCTCGGGACTGCACAGGTGAGATGGACAAGCCAGCTGGTTTCTAAGGTCCTCTGCCGCATCAGGAAGGCAGATGCTGCTTGGAAGTTTTTCAACTGGGTACAGTTTCAGCCGGGCTTCATGCACACAGCTCAGGTAATTTCTAGAATGATAGTCATACTTGCTGTCAATCGGGAAATACCGGCCATGGAGCAGCTGCTAAGCAAAGCAAAAGAAAAGGGCATACCTCTGTCGGTCCACATAGTTAGTGCTGCTATTAAAGCTTATGGCATGGTGAGAAACTCTGATAAAGCCATGGAAACCTTCCACAGCCTCAAAGACTTTGGCGTGGGACCTAATGTGGAGGCCTATGCCAATGTTATTCATGCACTTGTAAAGCAAGGCCGTTGTCTCAAAGCCAAAGAGTATTTTGATGACATGCAGCAGTCAGGGTTGCGGCCTACTTCCAAGATCTATGTGATGCTGATTGAGTGCTTTGGCTTGGCAGGAGCGCTAGATACTGCATGCTTATTATTTGGGCAGTTTGGTGATGTGTGCAGGAAACATGACGCTGATGTGTACATGAAACCTGATGTGGACATGCACACGGCAATGATAAAAGTCTACTTTTGGAATCAAAAACCTGATATGGCTTTGAAAGCTTTCGAGGATTGTAAGGGAGCTGGTCTGCAGCCGACTGCTGACTGTATTGATACTATGACAAAAGGTTTATGCTTGTTAAACAGACGGAAGGAGGCCAAGGCACTCCAGAGAAAGTATGCAGAAGGAGAGTCGAAGGTCTTGCATCATTTTGAGGTGCTGGTGCAAATTTATGATATTTTGGAGAAAAACCTTGTGGGAAAGGATTTTATTTCACATAATCCAACAAGTGGCTAATTTTTTATGGTATGCATGTGGCTTGCCCTTCTTGACTAGGAACATGAGCATGAGTAGTGGTTGGGTACTGAGCTCTGGGCATGGGTAATGGTATGTAAGTGTGGGTATTGGTCGGGTGCTGTGCTGTCATCATGACTGGTGTTCAAGTTCTATAACATAGCATCTGTTCTGTAGTAGAAGCATAACCCTGTGTCAGAGTGGTGCCAAATGCTGCACTGGCTTGTTCACCTTTGTATGCTTGGCCCTTAATCAACGTCTGCACACCACTGTATGAACTATGCGGCACACTCTCTGCCAGGTGTTCTAGACCGGGGAATTCTCATGGATCCATACTAGGTGTTATCATGGGTCCTCCAACTCGCCTGTTCTGATCGACCTCCTGCTTGGCTGACCACTTACTGGCATGTGCTCAAGATTGATAATTGCAGGCGGCCCAACCAAGGGCTTGAATCAATCTTTATGGTGGCTTCTGTTGAACTTCCTATGGTCTACCACTTTCTTAGGTTAGGTCCTAGGCCTGCCTGAGCTGCATGCGTGCTTCTATCCTTATTCACAGTCAATATTGGTATCAGGGCTTCGGACTCAGAATGGCTATTGAAGATTGCGTCAAACCCGGGAACTTTTTACACAGATAATGGGATGAAGTCTGTTAAGTTATCTTCAGAACTATGGCCTGGCTACCTTTGTTATTGAGATGCATTACTTGGGCCGCATCTCGAACCATAGTAAGTCTGTTCAACCTTGGCATGGTGTCCAAGGTTGTAACCTTGGAGGCATTGCTAGCATATAGACCTTGTGAGCTTGAAACTATACTGACTAGGTGTAAATGTCCTTGGGCACCGTCCAGTGAACAATACGCTTGAGTGTCTACGATTAGAATATACTCGCCACAATGCACAAATAACTGAAAGATACATCACTGCAAAAGATACAGCATTGCACAGTACCCCCCTCTCCCAAAAATAAAAAATAAAAATTGAAGTATGTTATTGGAGTATTATATGGGTACAAAGTTTCAAGGGCTTTCCAGCCAAGTAATCCAATGCAATGCGCTAAGTAAGCTAGCAGTTAAGAATATATTTCCCATGCCCAGAATAGGGTACATCATAGAATGTCTCAATGGTGCAAAATTTTTCTCTAAGATAGATCTTAAGAGTGGCTACCATTAAGGTTCGTATCTTTGAGGTTGACATTCCAAAAATTGCCTTCAGGACCGACCTTTGAGGCAGACATTCCTCTTAAGAGTGGCTACCATTAGTTTCGGATCTTTGAGGTTGGCATTCCAAAAACTGCCTTCAAGACCGACCTTTGAGGCAGACATTCCAAAAACCGCCTTCAAGACCAAGCGTGGCCACTATGAATTTGTGGTGATGCTTTTTGGACTCACCAATGCACCAACGACATTCAACAAGATGATGTCATGAGTTTTTCGGGATCTCATTGGCAAATGTGTCTTCATCTTTTTAGATGGTATCTTTATCTTCTCAAAGACTGTAGAGCAGCATGAGTGAGATGTGGTACAAGTTTTGCAACTCTTGTAGGACAATGAGTTGTTTATTAATAAGTGAGTTTGGAGTATTGGAAATCCATTACTTGGGATATATCATCAGTTCATTTGCTATTAGTGTCAATACTGAAAAGGTATAGGCCATTCTTAGTTGAGATATTCCCACGACAACCCAGGAAATCTACTCAAAGGTCTTTGTCAAGCCTACAGCACACATATGGACAAGTTTTTTAACCTTGCACCATCTCTCACCGACTTACTCAAGGGCGTGAAGACTCGTCAACGCAACGCTTTAGAGGCATTCTTGACAATGAAGAAAGTTGCCTCTGAGTCGCCAGTTTTGAAGTTGGCATCATGGGATGATCCTCTCGAGGTGCTTACTAATGCCAATAACCTAACCTAGTCATTGGAGCTCTTTTACAACAAGATGGTAGGCCAGTGGCTTTTTATAGTTGCAATTTGAATTGTGTGGAAAAGAATTATTCAGTTTATGACAAAGAGCTTTTGGGGGTGATTACAACACTTAAACATTGGAAGGACTTTCTTTATGGATGAGATTTCATAGTTAAGACATATCACTATGCACTTAAATAGTTGCAAACCATGCCCAATGCCCAATGGAGTGACAGGCATTCATTCCAGATGGAGTCAATTGTTCCAACAATTTGGGGGAATGATTGAATATGTCCCTGGTAAGAACAATCCCGTGGTGGTCGAAGCTCTTAGTCGAAATGGCACTATTCAAACATTGCAGAAGTTCAATGTGTTGGAAATTCAAGGCAAAGACTTAGATAGCATGAAGCTACAGTATCTGGATTTATAAGAATTTGGAACTCAGTATCAGTTGGTTCTCAGTGCAGAACCAGACCACTACAATATACAGGATGGTTGGTTGTTTTTTAAGAATCGTCTCTGTGTACTAAAAGAAAAGTGCCAAGTCCTTCTCCATGATGTCCATGATTCTCTTGTCGAAGGTCATAGGGGTATCAACAGTACCTTGGAGAAGTTAGAGAGATCATTCTATTGGCCCAAAATGTGACGGGATGTCTACCAGCATGTCCAAGCATATCAGATATGTCAAAAGGTGAAAGTTTCACATACGAAATAGGTAGGGTTACTTCAGCCTATTCTAGAGGGACCTTTTCATGACATCAGTATGGACTTCGTATGTCCTCTTCTCACCTCAATTGGATCTAGAAACACACTAGTGTATGACAATTGTAGACAGATTCAGTAAGTTCTTAATGCTCATTCCATGTAAGTAGACATGACATAGCTTGCTTGTTCATTCGGTTTTGGTATCCCATTGGTGGTTTGCCATGGACAATCACATCAGACAGAGATCCAAAAGTACAACTGTCCAATGTATTCTATTCACAAACAGATGGCCAAATACAAATATACAATCAATTGGCCTTTGACGTTCTCAAATCATACTGCCATGACTAGCACTCGAAATGGGAACAATATCTTCCATTAGTTCAGGTAATCCTAAATGATACTCACTCATCGAGTATTGACCGGATGCCATATGAGGCATCATTTATTCATTGGTTCTCATCTCTTTTGACGAGATAGGTATCACCATGTCTAAAAGCCAACAAGACAACCGAAACATTTTTCGAAGATCATTGAGTCAATTAAGAAGCCCCTTGCTAAAGCTCAGAAAGCTTATATATGGCAAGCCAACAAATCCAAGCGAGATGTCAAGTTTAAGGAAGGGGATTGGGTTTATCTCCGCATCATGAAGCAACGGCTAAAGTAAGTGGGTAAGCGTTATCCCAAGCTTTCATTCTGAAGTTTCGGCCCATTTCCCATCATTCAGAAGTTAAGTGACGTCTCTTTAAAGTTAAAGTTGCCGGAAAGTTGGACTATGCACAATGTCTTTCAAGTTTCTTGGTTGAAGCTATATGTAGGTCATCATTGCAGGATGTATCTGAGGAGCTACAACCAGATATGATTGACGAGGCAGAAGTCTTAGAGCTAGAACAAATTCTCCTCTAGAGATGGAAGCATGGTTCCGGTCGAAGAATACGACATTTTTATATGAAGTTTAAGGACCGAGGAACCCATGAAGCAGTATGGCTGGATGAAGAGTTCTTTCAATTGAAGACCCAATATTCAATCATACGAGTGGATGAGTGTTAACCTGGTCTCTGCAGGCGCTAAAATGTCTTTTCCTGAGGTTGGCAAGTGCTAGCTAAATTAGCTATGCTATTTGCATCAAGGTAGGACAAGGCCTCGGGTATCCCACTGGGTGCAAAGACGGAGCTTTCCCCTTTCCTCGCTCTGTCACCTAGAATAGTCAGCATTAGGTTATGGGTGGATGTCATCACCACTAAAATCTACTTACTCTATTCGATGCCATCACCATTGGGGGAAACCTCCGTAGAGGTGTGTGCACTGTGTAGACACCCAAATCACCTTAGTTATCTTGAAATTCGTATATGTAGCCATTAATGCGACAACGCCCATACATAAAAATGTACTGCTTGTTGATCTTGAAATCGGCTCAAACTTTGCCCATGTGCTGCCCTTAGCATTACGAACACATGTGTGACCTCATTTACTATTTTTGAAAAATTACAATTTTTAAAAAGTGGTCGTTTGCACCCAAACTTGGCCTTAGCTCCTGAAACCCGTAGTTTATTTGACAAAACTTACTATTTTTAGAATTTCCCATCTTTAGTAAGTGCCTCTGTCAGAAGGGAAACTGACACCCGTGCATCTTTTATTATGTGAAATGTAACATGGCCCCTTCCTGTCTTGTCTGACATCCAGTGCCTTGGATGTGCGACTGCTGAGGTTTGCAAAAATAGTCGAATGGAGTTTTCTTCTCCGAGAGGAGATTTCCATCTGCAAACAAGGCTCAGGAGACGCACTCCCCTGAATATAACTTCCTGCATAGCCAATGAATAGTATATATATTTATAAAAGAGTGTAGTCCGTTAGTGGGCTGCAACGACGGCACGGCTTGGTACTCTTCTCCACATGTTTTTGCACACGAATCTCTAGCTCATGCATCCGCATCCATGTTTCTGAGGGTACTGCAAAGTGTGGACTGAGCAACCGCCACCATCATATCATCTTGCATTGCATGATGGCCCCTTGTAATGTGACACTGAAGTCTAATGTCCTTTCCGGCAAGCTTTCTTCCATGACTTCTGCTGTTCTTCCACCCCCAAACCCTTGGGGTGGCCGAGGTGGAATAGTTATTGAAGTGGAACCAAGGTCTTGCTCTAGACAAGAGAGTTTCCCACACCTGCTCTAGGGTTTGGATATCTAATTGCTCATCTGCTTTCATCTCTTGTTCATATCTTCTATGAAATCAACCAAGAATCAGACAAAGTGTTGGCCGCCTAAAGAGTACCCACATTGCATTAAGAGAAAGAGGATATGCAAGGAAATAGTAGGGTCTCTTCAAAAGCAAATTCATGCAAGTTGTCTCATGGACCTTTTTGTATTTCTTGAAGAAAATAATGTAAAATCTCACAAATTACATCATAATTGAAACAAAGACTTGAATTAAATAATTAAAAAATAAATAATATAGCATAACACAAGGCAAGAGAATTACAGTAACATCACCATCAAGAGCAAAAGAGTAAAGGATAGAGAGTACCACACAGAAGACAAGATTGGGTGCAATCTCCCCCCTCAAAGTGTGTAGCTCCACTTCCATGACTTGAGTATTTAGAGAATTTTATTCATAAAAATAGTCCAAGGAGCTAAGAATACATGTGCGTACAAATTGGGCTTGCTATTCCGGCTTTACATATTATTAATCATATGAAATCTCCTAAGGTTTGTATATATAAAAACCTTTGCCTGAATGTAATTGCTAATGGGCCTTGTTACATAAAATATCTTTATGCACATTTGCACATATGATAATCTTGTATACATTTACACATTTCATTAAACCGAATCCGCACAAATTAAATTAAGCATTTTTTTTACGATTATTAATTCATAAAAAATATAATAAAATATATACCTGTAACAGTCCTTCCGTTTGAGGAAGCAACCGTCCTCAGTTGTGTAAGAAAAATATCGAGAGAACAAGATTATGCTCGTAGAAATTGATGTTATATCCTGTAAGATAAACTCAGAGGTTCGAACATGGCTCGGAGGCGCGAAGGCATGGCTCAGAGGTTCTTATGGACATGAAATACCAACAAGAAAAAAAGTCATGCAACACCTAAATTGGTGATCGACACACTGATTATCAAATGAAAAATAATATATACAAAAAGTTTAATACATGATTCACAAAATAAAAATGATCATCATCTTCACACCATCGCTCAATTCACTAGCCATACGACACCTCAATCGGTATCATCATATAGTGCGACATCTCAATCGGCACCCTCGTACATCTCATGCAGTGCGCCACCTTAATTGGTATCCTCTCACTTTTCGTTGGCTATACTCAGACACTGTCCACGTTAGTTAAACAATTAATTGAACACATCAATTAATCCCAACGTCGTCTTGAGATATAGACAACCCTTAAATATTTAAATAATAGCCACACACATGTTTGCCAAGCGTAAGTTGTCAGAATACGCAGCGGAGATGATGACCAGATCTGGGAACACAAGAGCAAAAACGCATGCAGAAAAATACAGCACAAGAGAGAGAGAGATGTAGGCGTGTAACTGTGCTCTATATACACAAGAAGATCCCGGGTATGATACACAAGTGGTATGGGGACTGGGGGCCTATTTATATGCCTCCACATGAGCAGTCGGCCTTCTGAAAAGGCCCTCCACGACTGCATCATTAGTCGGCCAGCACTAAATGAAGTCCACGACTGCATACATCCAGTCGGCCAGCAGTATAGAGGTCCACGAGACTGCTGTTGGTGGGCACTCGGCCAGTCACCTGTCTGCTCTGCTGATGGGTCAGTCGGCCAGCCATTTAGTGCTCCTGCCAACTCAGAACTGCCTCTCAAGCCACAGAAAAAATAGGAAAAATAAGGGAAAAATGCGGGGAGTGAGGAAAAATGATAACACACCTCATAAGGGCGGGCACACCCACAACAAAGGCCCTGGTGTATAAAACTAGACAGGAGATGACTTCTAACACCCCCTTTCAACTCCTGGCTGTGAAACCAACCACTGGGAGCTAGGGTGCCGCGCCTGAGCAAATCCTGAGAGATCGACTTCGTGAAGAGGTCCACCGTACTGTCCTCCGTCGAACAGAACTCTAGCAGGATGTCATCAGCCCCACAACGATCCGTTCATCACCACGAACAAAGTGCCTCTGGATGACCATGGGTTTCTCTAGTGGAAGCCCAAACCTGCAATGCAACCTCTGCATCCTCACCACCTCATAAGCAGCATCACTGGGGATAATCCTTTAAGAGTGTAGCTTCATCTTCCCAAGTTGCATCCTCTTCAGGGTAATCTTTCCACTGTCTTATTAGATGTTCTACAAGAGTTCTATTTCGGAGTTGCCTTTTCCTAGAATCTATGATACTACTGGGCTGTAATTCAAGGACTCCTTGAGTAGGGATTACAACTTGTTCATCATCAAGAATATGATCGAGACTAGGGACATATGGTTTTAACAAACTTACATGAAATACATTATGGACTTTGATATGGGCTGGGAGTTGTTTATAGGCACTTTTACCTAGACACTTGATAACTGTATAGGGACCACAATACCTAGGACTGAGCTTCTTATATTTTCCAAGTGATAGAGAACTTCGTTTGGGTCGCACTCGTAGAAGAACTCTGTCTCCTTCCTTGAAGATCCTTTCAGACCTCTTGTTGTCATCAGCATAAAGCTTTTGTCGATCTTGGGCAGCTTTAATATCCTTTAACATCCCGGTACTCTGCCTTTGTCCTCGACAAGGCAAAAGATGACTGCCTCTTACTGCTCCGTAAAACTGCTCCTAGGCCTGAAGTAGATCTCCTCGTGTCCATCAACCAGATCAATGAACCATTATGCTCCTGAGTCAAAGAGGCATCACACTGCTCACAAGGATCGACACTTGTTACGGTGCAAAAACAAGTCCTGGAAACCTGATGAAGACCACGCAAGGCCTTCTGAAACCTGTCAACCACCCCCTCTGAATCCGGAACCACAAAGCCTGGAGAAACCACCTCCTTCTGCAAGTGCCACCTGCCTGGCTTTTCGAAAGGTCCCCGTGGAAAGAACATCCTCATCTACTGGAGGTTCTTTGTCCCGAATACGATGAGACATCAGAGCATAAGTGACCTGTTCAGTTTCCTCTAACTGAGGAACACAAGAACCACCAACATCAGTACTGGAAAGTTGTTGCCAACTGCTGCCATCTACTGGCAAGCTATCCACCATCTGGTCCCCGAAAAGCCCGCACCTGCAGCATATCCACACACAAGTGGCCATTACCAGAGTGCCACTCATCACAAACCTGCTGAGGACCTGGGAGAGAGAGTGCTGAAAGCTTGTAAACTCCATTCTCCACTGCGCCTTCCCAAACCACTTGGCCTGTTGCTTTGTCCCAGAGAGCAACAAAATGCTCATCAAACTCCACCCGTACGCCAATCTTGCAAACTTGATGCACTGACAACAAATGAAAACCAAGTGCCGGAACTTACAACACCTGGGAGGAATGCTTTCCCCCTCTGCCACATCGGGAACTATCTCCATCCTACCCTCACTGTGAACTGGGATAGTGGACGTATCCCCAGTGTAAGAATATGACCAGAAAGCCTGTAGAGATCCTGTAAACCGGAACGGGAAGGAGTCATGTGCCTGGAAGCACCACTATCGAGAATCCACTCCCAAGTATCCGTTTGCGGAGAGTCCTCGAGGAATGCTTTCCCCCTCTGCCACATCGAGAACTATCTCCATCCTGCCCTCACTGTGAACTGGGATAGTGGACGTATCCCCAGTGTAAGAATATGACCAGAAAGCCTGTAGAGATCCTGTAAACCGAAACGGGAAGGAGTCATGTGCCTGGAAGCACCACTATCGAGAATCCACTCCCAAGTATCCGTTTGCGGAGCCTCCAATCTCCTCCCTGCCTGAAGAAAATGAAACAGCGGTGTCCACCACCTCCAGGTGCATAAAAGCCGGAGTCTTCATGATTGCTACTGAGGAATCTTCACCCTTCTCGGTCTTCCGCTTGGGACATTGCCTCCAATAGTGGCCTTTCTCGCCACAATCATTACAGGTCCTCTCTACCTTTAGTTTCTCGCGGTCAGTAAACGGACTTCTTCTCTCAGAAGACTTCTCTGACAAAGCCTTTCCTCTGCCCGTGTTACGGCCTTTCGACCGTTGGCCAATTAAGGCCTCCGAACCTCCACCCTGAGGAGGGTTCGTGAATCGTTCCTCTGGTCCAAGACCATGGGCACAAGCTCCTCCCACGTGATGGTGCTGAGCTTGCCACTGGTAATCAAAGACGAGTAAAATGCTGAGTACGAAGAGGGCAAGTGCGACAGCAACGTTATGGACATGTCCTCTGACGATATCTCCTTCCCAGCCTGAAGAACTTCTTGCTGAAGAGCCTGCAGCTTGTTAATATGCTCACGCATCGTCGACGACTTTGCAGGGTTCATAACCCGTATCTGTACTTCCAAGGAAATCCTCTTCATGGGCGATACCCTGTTGTAAAGAGAAGCCAAATGCTGCCATATACCTTTGGCCAACGTCATATGCTTTACATGATTGATTACCTGTGGTGTGCAGTTAAGAAAGATAAACGAACAGACCCTAGCGTTGACACGATCCCACATCTGTGTGTCTAAGCCTCCCGGTCCTTTCGGATCGACGGTAACTCCCCTTCCTCTACTTCCGGCCATGGAACCCCAACAATGACGAAATTAGCGAGGTCGTAAGACTCCAGAATAGATTCCATCATAACCTTCCATATGCCGTAGTTGCTCCCGTCCAACTGACGGTCCACCGGGAACGTGGGGAGTGTCGGGATCTTCACATGCCTCTCGGCCATCTCAAACAGATCTGCCATTGCGGGGATGTACTCTGAAAAGGGTGGATGGGTGGGAACAAAGAAGAACTAATACCTGCAACCAAGTGGCTGTCCAGCAAATCAGCCCGCCGTCCTCTTGCTTCTCCTCTTCCCGAACAGTCCCAAACAGTCCACCAATCAGCCACACAACAGTCCCCCTCTTGCTCACACAAATCCGAAGAACTATCTAGAGCCTAGGGCTCTGATACCATGTCAGAATACGGGGCAGCAGAGATGATGACCAGATCTGGGAACACAAGAGCAAAAACGCATGCAGAAAAATACAGCACAAGAGAGAGAGAGATGTAGGCGTGTAACTCTACTCTATATACACAAGAAGATCCCGGGTATGATACACAAGTGGTATGGGGGTTGGGGGCCTATTTATATGCCCCCACATGAGCAGTCGGCCTGCTGAAAAGGCCCTCCACGACTGCATCATCAGTCGGCCAGCACTAAATGAAGCCCACAACTGCATACATCTAGTCGACCAGCAATATAGAGGTCCACGAATGCTGTTGGGCAATCGGCCAGTCACTTGTCTGCTGATGGGTCAGTCGGCCAGCCATTCAGTGCTCCTGCCAACTCAGAACTGCCTCCCAAGCCACAGAAAAAATAGGAAAAATAAGGAAAAAATGCGAGGAGTGAGGAAAAATGATAAAACACCTCAATTGAGCGGGCACACCCACAACAAAGGCCCTGGTGTATAAAACTAGACACAGGAGATGACTTCTAACATAAGTAACCCAGGAATCACCCCTCCATACGAACCAACTGAAACAAACAGTGGAGGTCGAAAAGCATGCTATATACGGGCCTCCCCGATATACAGTTGCATAAACGCATGAGAGAATGGCTTCATGATTGGTGTGAAAGACTAGATCTACACATAATGGATATGCAATGAACCAATCAAATGAATGTATGTAAGATGAGTCTAAGAGTCCCATACCACATAGGCATGTTTCACATACACACATATGATGGTAAAAGATAGAAGACATAAATGTATCTGGAGTAAGTATATGAAACCAATCTGATATCCCATACCACCAGATTAATTACATACATTACTTCCTTCAGAATAGAAGTTTAAGGCGGAGTGGCCAGTTCCCTCTGAAACTTAAATTCTGACACAAATTTTCTCTATCTAAAAATTTTATTTAAGTTATTGAACTTGAACTAATCTTAATGTTGAATCTAAAGTTTATTAAAATTAGGTTCTTAGGTTGAAAAAATATTATAGAAAGGTATATAAAATGAAGTTAATATATACATATACATACCTCCATCGTTGTGGTGTCATTGAAATTATTTATCAAAAGAATTTTGACACTCAAAGGTACGTAAGTTGTTAAACAAAATCCATGATGAGAAACTTAACATCATATCAGATAATTTGATTATGGTTAAGAAATACTAACCGTGAGTTGAAAAGCTACTAGAGAGGGCATGACATTATAAACTAGGAGTATATAAAATTGATTTTTGAATATATCAAAAGTTTAAGTGCAAATATGAATGTAAATGATTAGTAACAATTCTAACAATCTTGATTAAGTAAACAAGTCTAGATAATGAAAGATTAATTTACATTTTAAGTTGAAATAAACTCAAATAATAAACATAAAACTGAAGCAGCGTAAGAGACTCATAGCTTTTATATATCTGATTGCAATGATGTTCTATATTGAGAAAAATAAGAAACAATGCGAACGGATTGAAATTTAATTATTCTTCCAAACGTAACTAGGATTATATTAAATTACGACTTTATAAGAAATAGAACTTAGAGTAGTATGAATTGAAATTCTATGCATAGTTATTTAAGCATGATCATTATTATAAACATAGAAATGAGAAACTTACTTGGAAGGTGTAAGTGATAAAATTTACATAGAAGTATTGGAAAAATTATTTACTAGGTTATAGAGGGTAGAAACTTACTAAAAGTATCGACTAGTTCTGCTACGAGATACATTATTAAAAGGACACAAATATAGCAAGAATATGTGATTGTTTAATTTGTTCTGAAGATTGAAATTATGAAAAATGGAGAAACAATTTGTTATGAACATAAAGATAAAGAAATACCAACTTTCCAAACAAAAAAGTTTTAATATAACAAGGGAAATGAATACAAGAAAATGGACGATATTTACATTCTTCTAATGATGCAGGTATGGTCAGGTATTATCATTTTTTCAGGGGGTAATCTAGTTCTAAGGTAATGGAGTCGATTCATAAACTCTTCATCTGTTTATCAAAGAATCATCTTCTATAGTATATCCACGTATGATGCCAATCCGCTCCAGAAGGTGACAAAAGCGTATGTTTGGAGTAAAAACTTGGTGTTTCCAATGGGTTCGAAAATAAAACATTCTTGTGATCATGCGTCCATATCTTTGACCATTCATCTTGTTGTCGGTTATTGAATATCCGTATAATAACAGTTGTTGAAAAATAGCATAATTTTGTTCAGATATATACGCTAAGTGGGTGCATTGTGTCATGAGTCACATGAGCTCCGAAGGCGTATGAGGATCATGAGGTTATGATCGAGTCATAATGCTATAATCATAAAGAAAAATTTAGACATGAGGACCTGTTGAGTGTAGTTGGTGCAATGTTATATAATTAATTTTGGTTTTAGTGAGAGATTCTTGAGGTTATGCACTATTATAAGTTAAATACAATGAAAAGTTAATAGCAATTTTAACAATGAAAAGAAGGAATACAATTGCTAAAGTCTATAATCCAAGACAAAATAAATTTAAATACATCTTTTTTCTAGGGCCAAGGATGCTAGGAGTCCTACTCAAACAATCTAAAAAGATATCGGGGAAAAGTATTCATGAGGTTTGTGATAGCTATTATGAGAAATGTTGCAAAATAGTTGGGTACATGGATACGAGTTTCAGAAACCCTATCAAAAAATTATAGAATATACAACTTAGGTAAGGCATCAGGAAAGATATTATGGGAAACTATAGTGATGTCTAAATCCGTGACTTTTGTTGTAGAGTCCCAGACGATTCCTCGCACCCATAGGGTGATAAAAGTCCATCCCTCACAGAAGGGCCATGAGAGAGGCTCATGGTCGATGAGTTTCTCGACTAGAAGATAAATATGTGGTCTGGAAGTCTCTCTGAGGGCCAAAAAAGTGGTTGGATTGAGGGTTCGCCAGCCATTTTATCGATGTTGATTTCAAGCCCAAGTGGTCGAACTTTACAAGACAAAAAAACTTGTAAGCAAACACATTTTATCTAAAATTTTAGGTAAGCATCTCTTAAATACTTTCATAACATTCAATCAAAAAGAAGATTTAAACAAAAAGTATAATTTTATTCTACCCCTATTTATATGCTATGCTTTGCTGTTAAACGTAGTGTGAGAAGGCACTGAAAATTTATAAAAATAAAACATATGAATAGTCAGTATAATTAAATTAGGGATAAGGAGAGTTGAGGGATATTAAGGGTAAGTTTATAAGTGTTTTTCTTTGCCAGAGTGATAAGCTATTAAGGGTAAGTTTATAAGTGTTTTTCTTTGCGAGAGTGATAAGCTGGATAGTTTGATATAGGCTTCACTAGACTACTTGTCTAACCCTACGATGGTCATTTTACAAGACTTTTCTTTCTCTTTCTCTTTGGGTCTATGAATATCTTTGGTGTTACAAAAATTAAACTTTGTAATACCCTAGATTTATATTTATATTGGTATTAAGATTTTTGAAGCTTATAGTAATAAGCTTTCCCTAGGCTTCTTCCTTTTAAAAAAATAAAAAAATGATACTTAAAGCTATTAAAAGCTTAATTTTTTTTTCAAGATAAATCTACTAAAGGTTATAAGCAACTAGTGTGTAAGGGACATGGAGCCCTCATGTATATTAAAAGCTTAATTTTTTTTTTCAAGATAAATCTACTAAAGGTTATAAGCAACTAGTGTGTAAGGGACATGGAGCCCTCATGTATATTTAAATATTAACCTTTAATTTCAACTGTGCCTCTCCATATTCATGCACCGACGGCCATCGGCCTACAATTGAGAATGGGTATATATATATATATATATATATATATATATATATATATATATATATATATATATATGTATGTATGTATGTATGTATGTATGTATGTATGTATATATTAGCTTTCAATTTATTAGCCCAAAACAAGCCACTAAGGAATTGAACAACGTGTAACACTGTTTAAATTTATTTTTTTTGGCCGTGCGCCCTACCGCCGCCGTTAGGAGGGGTTATATATATATATATATATAAAAGCTTGATTATTAAGCTTTAATTAAAGCTTCTACCAATCAAAAATAGTGCGTAGTACTTAAATCGTTGAGGGAAGGAGAAAATCAGCAATGCTCCCTCCCTCCCCCCCCCTCCTTACCGGTTTCTTGACTCTGTCACACTGCCCACTCCCTGGGAGATGATGGAGGGAAAAGAAAATTTAAATTTTAAAAGAGTAATAAGAAAACATTTATTATTCTCTATTTTTTTTAAAATCTTCTATGTGAAAAATCTACCAACGCAAAGTTGATTGGAGAAGGGGAGAGAGAAATTGGAGCCCTCCATTAGAGTTGAGGAATGTGGTTTTAAGAAACCCACTAATGGTTTTTCACCTAGCTTTACCTTTTGGGCAATAGATTGATGGGGATTTGTTGTCCAATGGTTAAAGAGAAGCCTTCTTTCAACCATACATAAACATAAACGTATTCTGATACCACTATCACGGGACCCTTTTGTACTTCTTGAAGAAAATAATTTAAAATCTCACAAATTACATCATAATTGAAACAAAGACTTGAATTAAATTGAAAATTAAATAACATAGCATAACATAAGGCAAGAGAATTGGAATAACATCACCATCAAGAGTAAAAGAGTAAAGGGTAGAGAGTATCACACACAGAAGACAAGATTGGGTGCAATCTCCCCCCTCAAGTGTGTAGCTCCACTTCCACTACTTGAGTATTTAGAGAATTTTATTCATAAAAATAGCCCAAGGAGCTAAGAATAGATGTGCATACAAATTGGGCTTGATATTCCCACTTTAGGAATATTGCTTTACATATAATAAACCATATGAAGTCTCCTAAGGTTTGTATATATAAAAACCTTTGCAAAATGTAATTACATATAATAAACCATATGAAGTCTCCTAAGGATTGTATATATAAAAACCTTTGCAAAATGTAATTGCAAAATGTAATGGGCCTTGTTACATAATGTTAACCCATGGCGGACATTGCGACATACTATATTTTACGTCATTAATTTAAATATTCTGAGTCATGGGCCGGGCTTGTCGGCACCATATGTTAAGGATGCAGGGATTGGGTGATCGCCGATGAGAGGCGCACCTTGGATATCAGTAGGATAAGGGTTAGGGTCGGCCGGCCATGTATGGGTGCCCAAGTGTGAACGGCCAAGTCACCTATATGAGTCAAATGTAACCCTAAAATCCTCATTCTCATGTGTTGTGAATAGAAGAGTGCTCTTGCCTTATCTCTTTGGTTTCCTTCTCCTGCGTGTGTGTGTGAGAGAGAGAGAGAGAGTGAGAGAGCGATCGAGCGCACTGTGTAGCGGCACGGCGGCGGCGGTGAGGCGGTAGAGCGGCGACGGCGGCTCCTCCTTCACGGCTACGACGCGAGAATCCTTCAAGGCAGCGGTTAAGCGGTGAGTGACACACCTTTTGCATTCTGTTTTGAGCTTCCTTCCCTGGTTGTATGCTTGCAGCCATTCGTGGCTCGCATACGGTGTTCGGCAAGTCCCCAGCTACGACCTGTGCGGCAAAAGCGCACATTTTTGGCGCCGCTGCCGGGGAGTTGCCCTGCACCAAGCTCCAGTTTGCAGCTCGGCTGCTGCTGCGTGAAGTTTAATTTACACTACTGTAGGAAAGGCGTCTGTGTTGCTGTTGTGGTGTTTCTGTGGTTTTCAATCTCTGTTTCTGCAAGTTGTCTTCTGCATTTCTGTTTCTTTTTGTTATTTTTCCGCTCCGCGTGTGGGCGTGCATTCTGTTATCTGGTTTCTGCGTGTGAGAGGGATTTCTGAATCCCCAGATCCGTGCTGTGTATGCGAACTGCACCGCGGCCAAGGCTGAACCCTAAGGAAACCCTAGAAAACTTATCTCACAAAAAAAAACAGAAAATAAAAAATAAAAAAATTATAAAAAGTAAAAAAGAAAAAATTAAATTTTATTTTCAAAGAAAGAACCAAACATGTGGAGAGGAAAGATTTTCTAATTGGAGAAAAAAATTTTGAAAAGAAAGAACCCCAATTGACCCACGACCCACGGCCCCGGCCTCGGTCTCGGTCTTTTGATATATATATATAGGAGAGTGAGCCTCCATAGCTTTCTCTCAAGTGAGAGCTTATGGGAAGTTGTGCCCTATATGTAGCCCACTCCCCAAGGAGTAAAGTGAGCATGTGGGATAAAGCCCTCACCCTTTCCTCCACAAGCAAATAGGCTTTTGCCCTTCCCTCCAAAGGAAACGGACTATTTTGAGGATTACAGGAGCTCTAGATAGGCGAACACGGTGCTGTAAAGCACACTAGGACCCTTTAAACGATACGCTCGTTTCGAGCTATCACACGCCCTAGTCCAAGTTCGACCGTAAGTAAGGGGGTCAAAAACTTGTTAAAAACAACACAAAAACAAGTAAAAACGGGGTGCGAAACACCTAAGAAACCACTTGTGTGAGTTTCAAGGGTAGTTACCAACGCACGTAGGGTACCCACGTCACATGTATCTACGTTCTGGTCGGGTGCTAGAGCCTGAACCACTAGAAAGCGTTTCAGTCTACGCAGGCTCACACCATCCCTCCACGTTGGCATCTTGGCCTTCGGCTGGAACCCAAGGGAGTGCAACCCAAGATCCACGAATAGTGGATAGTGACTCATCCTCCGACTCAGAAGCCATGGAAGGGCACCCTACCAAGAACCCTGAGGAGACAAGCCAAAACATGCCAGTGTGGGCCCCACAGCCCGGATCTAGCATGTTTAGTCGTTTAATAGAGACCTTTAGTAGAGCTACACGCTCTGAGCATGCGACAAGCGAAGTAAATGAGGAAGGAGGGGTAGTAGATTCGCCATTCACATCTTATGTGGACCCTACCCTCCCAAAGAGTGTCCATGTGGATATTCTACCCACTTCGTTTAATGAGGGCCCTACTGAGCTACCACATTCCGATGCTCTTCCTAAAGTAGAGGTCCCTAGAAGCCAATCCATAAGAAGTGACATTGCGTCCACTTCAAGAGAACCGTTTGGCACACCAAGTCTAGATGGGATATTTCTCAATGAAAATTGGGAATATGATCTACACACAGAGACTCTAACAGACCTATACACGGGTTACACATACCATGTAGGCTGGTTAGAAGTCCTACGATCTACATCTAGCGCCACTAATCTAGAGGAGCAACAACACATGATATGTGAGGTGATTCATAGAATTATCCAAATTGAGAGGCAAAATAGGGGAGTGGACCTAGTTTCCACTGGCCCTATGAGGTTTTTGGATACGGGCAAGGCCAAACAACCAACCCTATCACAATTGGATACTCCCTCGGTGAGTCCCATAGACCCTTCATATGTTGTTTCGCCTGGAGTCTCAATGCAGGTTGAGCCCACGAGTAGTAACTTTAGTTTTCCAACCTTGGCTCAACTTTCCATTAAGGAATCCGCAATGCCTACCCCAATGATGAGCATGACAGAAAGCGCACTTGTTACCACCACTGTAGTTAGTACGACACCACTACCTAGTGGAACAGTACCTACAACAGTGCGTGGCAGTGCCTATCGGCCTTATGTACCTATTGCTACTCATGCTCATGTAGCTCCTACGCCTCCTAGTATGCCAATGGCGTATGCTCCAAGACTGCCTTATCATAACCATTATCCAAGGGGAGCTAGGCCTAGCCACATATCATATCCTACGTCATTTGCCAACTTACTCAGATCAACGCCAACTCCTATCAGCCAGGCTATCCCAGAAGTGCCTCCACCAACTATGCCTGCTCACTTAGGTGATCTCGCAGCATTTGCTCAGACGATCGGACGATCCATTGCAGAAAACATGCGGGGTATGCCTGAGAGAGAACCTAGAAGCAAGGCAGTACAAGTGGCTAAGCTCACTCAAAACTTCAGTGGTAACGAGGATGTTAGGAAGCACATTGAAGTCTTTGAACACGTGTGTGATTCCTTGGAAGAGCACAATGAGCTGCACAAGTGTAAAGCCTTAGGCTTAACCTTGAGTGGGAAGGCCGGAGATTGGTATCGAACCTTAAGGATTGAAGAGCGCACTCACTACCCCACTCTCAAGAGATTGTTCTTGAAAGAATACATACGCGAGGGTGTGCTTTGGGGGGTAGCATCTCAACTCCAAAAAGCTGAACGCGAGGAAGGGGAGTCAGTGAGAGACTTTATAAGTCGATTGAAACATCTAAATTCTCGCTGCACTCCCGATGAACGCTTCAATAACAACCAACTCCTCGATAGATTCATCCGAGGATTGCGCCACGAGGACATTTACAATGGCCTAGTCATTAGAGGTCTTACAACGTGGGAAGCAGTCACTGCCAATGCAATCCAGTTAGAAGACAACTTGATGATTGCAGGTAAAAAGGTGTCTTCAGAAACAAAATCCGTTAGTTCGCAAGTATCTGGGCACGAGCCAATGACGGTAAAACCAATTGCCAAGGAGCCCAAGATATCTGAAATGTCTGTGAGACCGACCTTACTAAGGCTCTCCAAGAATACTTTAGGGGTAATCGAGCTCCTCAGAATAGCCATATGTACCCAAGAAGAGAGCAACAATGGTGTTCGGTGTGCTTAGGACCACATAGCACGAGTGAATGTCCCACATTTAGAGTCAAATTCAATGGGAATTGCAATGCATGTGGTAAGTATGGCCATCAATCTAAAGATTGCCTAACACTTAAGCGAATGTTGGCAAACCAGGCACCACTAGCTTGGTCAAACACACCTCAAGTACCCGCGCTAATGCCTGCACAACCTATCGAGCAACCGTCACAGCACATAGTTCCAACGAATCCGAATGTAGTCCAGTCTGTGCCGTTACCACCGCCAGTGCTAGGACCACAACCTCCACATCCAAGGATTACCCCAATAAACCAGATGGGTTGTGAGTCACATAGTGCATGTGGGGATTATGAAGAGGAGATAGACCCTACTGCTCCATACGGGATTGATACGTTGGAAATGATTCCCCAGTACTACATGGAGGATCATTTCGGGCAAGTTAAGCCTGTATATCAAGCGGCTGCTCTCGCCACAAGAGGGCAAAACCTTAATACCTTGGCGAGGAGACCACCTCTTCAATGCTATGAGTGTGGTGGACCGCATCGTGTAGCGGAGTGCCCTAATAGGCTACAGAAGATCGCTACTCAAATGCAACCAAATCAAGGGAGCACATCGGGAATGCCGGTACTTACATGTAATCGTTGTGGCATAGATCATTTGATCGCTCAATGTCCACATAATCCTAATGCACCCAAGATTACGCCATTGAATTTGGTTGAGGTCACCAACCAAGCACGAGGAACCACACCCATTGTACCCGCGAATGTAGTTACACGGTCAATGCTTCAAAATCAAAACTACATTCTTGAAGAGAGGGATACTGCATCAATCGCTCAGGCAAAGAAAAAGAAAACACGACGAAAGAGATCGCTTAATGCCACGAGCTCCAAGCCCAGTTCAAAGACTAACATAGGGACGGGAGACGACCCCGTGTATATGAATGATCCTGAAGATGATTCCGATTCAATAGAAACCATGGGGACCAAAGCCACTACCTTAAGGGAGGAACCCACTCGGGAGCTCAATGACAGAGAATCAAGCGAGTACATAAATAAAGGGAAACAGAAGGAAACTTCCTCGGCCCCACAACCAAGTCAGTTAATGCCCTCTCGTCCACCTAAACTGACTGAGACTTCCCAAGACAAGCCACGTGGGCCAAAAACCCTCAAGAAAAAGATTGGTACTTACCCAAATCCAGTTGAGGAGATTGAACAAGTGCAACACTTAAGGGGTTTGGTGGAAGAAACACAAAGAGAACTGGAGCCAAACCCGAGAAAAATCAAAATTCCAGACACAGTGTTTCCTACGCAAGTTCAACCTCACAGGAACCATAAACCGTTAGCGATACCTAGTATCATTCGGGAAGAAAGTGAGGATAGGACATCAGGAAGTGGGCAAACACCCTTTTTGCTTGAACGAATGTTTAGTGAGGGAATGCCTGACCCCATCGAAGAGGAAGTGATTCCATCTTCACCAGCCCCTAGTCAAGGGGCGATGTCTCGAAAAGTACCGTTGATGTGTCTAAGCTAATGGATTTCATGTCCTCTGAGATCAGAACCACGATCATATCCAAATTATACGGAGATCCTGAGCTATTCTTAGCTCTTCGGGCATTTCTCAATGGAGAACTAAAGGCGGGGCTACCACAATTTGCAAATATGGATAGACCTGACACGCTTCAAGATGAAGGGGAGCATTGGGATCTACAACCCAACTTTGATGAAGATTCGGTCGTGGAAATACCTGTGAACAAGTTGGGACAGTACTTTGAAGGTGACGAATCTAATGCCACCCTCCCCATTACTACCAAGGGATTAACTCTAAAGGGAATCCTTGATGGTGGTGCTGGAGTGAGCATTGTGACTAAAAACTGTTGGGAATCTATGGGAAGGCCTCACCTCGAAGTCACAAACATAGTGGTTAAGATGGCAAACGGAACCATAGCTAAACCTATTGGAATGTTAAGGGACCTTAAGATCAAAGTCCTGGGATACAAGGTAAAACATACCTTCATTGTAATGGATTTCTCAAAAGCATCCTATGTCATATCAAATGATCTTAGGACGTCCTTTCATCATGAGGGAAGCACAAATGGTACATGACTGGTCGAAAAACCATGTCTACCTACAATTCCAGGACTCTGTCATTCGAGTTGATCTTGAGAATGGTCGTGCACATCCTTTAGGAAGCAAGGTTATCATCGATAATCGATCGGATACCACTGTTCATTCCGCCCCATTAAGGTATTGCTATACATGCAAAAAAGAGACTGATGATGGGAAAGATTCTCCTTACATGGATGTCCTACCGGGTATGACTGAGTCGGATAACGTGGATTGGGTACACCTAGCGGCAACCATAGACACATGGGGAAATAGAGGCACAAGTTGGGTAACACCTCTGAGGGGCAAGATATGCCACCGTTAGTGCCAATAAACATGATAGGTGTTATGCACATGACTCCTGATGGCGAGAACGTGGCAAACTCCACCGACACTAAAAGTAGCGAAGACTCTGACCAATGCAACTCTGAGTATGAATCTCAAGAAGAAACTGACCCTGAGCCTGATGGGAAAAATGAATCAAATATTCACCCAAATGTGGAAGCAAGGTGCTCAAGGCCTAGGACAGTGGCCTCCTGCAGTTCATCCGAAAGTGAAGATCGACCAAGTGAGTCCGAATCGGATAGAAACAAAAATCAAAAACTTGGTAAGAAGAAAACGAGACATAAGCGCCAACGCTATCGAGCTAATGTACGAACTGCAATAAACAAGGAAAGATCCACTGCAGAATGGCTTAGTTATGTAGGAGCCATTGATGCTCATCGGAAGATAGCGGATAATTGGGGACAATACCTCCAAAGTGTCATGTGGTGTATTGAGCACTCAGAATGGGTTTCTCCGATAGTCATCGTACCAAAGAAGAATGGGAAACTCAGAGTGTGCGTTGATCTCAAAAAGGTTAATGCAGCCACCAGAAGGGATCATTACCCCTTGCCGTATTCTGAACATGTGCTTGAAAGAGTGGCAGGCAAGGAGGCATATAGCTTTTTAGATGGGTACTCGGGTTACAATCAGATCACAATTGCAGTCGAGGACCAAGCTAAAACAGCATTTATCACGGAGTTTGGAGTGTTTGCCTTTCGCGTCATGGCTTTTGGCTTGACCAATGCACCTGCAACATTCCAACGATTGATAAACACGGCCTTTAAGGAATATCTAAGGGACTTCTGTGAAGCTTTCTTAGATGATCTTTGTGTTCATTCCTCTTGGGACGAGCACTTGATGTGTTTACGAAAAATATTTGAAAGATGTAGATTATATCGCATCTCCTTGAATCCTTTCAAATGCCAATTCTGGGTTAAACACGGAGTTATCTTAGGGCATATAGTGTCCAAAAATGGGATTTCCACTGACGAGAGTAAAATCAAGGTCATTCTGGAATTACCCCCACCCACCAACTACAAGGGAGTCCAACGCTTTATGGGCCACGTTGGTTATTATCGAAGGTTTATTCTCTTCTTCGCCGAGATAGCTCGACCATTGTATAAGCTTCTCATCGAGTTTATTTGGACCGAAGAATGTGACCGTGCCTATGAGCTATTAAAGAAGGCCTTGGCGAGTGCTCCAATCTTGAGAATGCCTAACTGGGATTTACTCTTCCATGTGCATATTGATGCATCAAACTTTGCTATTGGGTGTGTGTTAACTCAACCTGGAGAACACAAGCTAGACTACCCCATTAGCTTTGCCAGTCGCCAGTTGAACGATGCTGAGATGAACTACACCACTACGGAGCGAGAAGGGTTGGCAATGATATATGCAGTAAGGAAATTTCGTTATTACCTCCTTGCCACCAAGTTTGTTTTCTATGTGGATCATCAAGCATTGTTGTATCTGGTAAACAAACCATGCTCCACAGGAAGAATCACACGATGGCTATTGATTCTTCTTGAGTTTGATTTCACGGTTGTTGTGAGACCTGGCAAGAAACATGTTATGGCTGATCATTTGTCTCGCATACCCAATGGTGAGGCTCCTACAGGGGTTGATGATGACTTACCTGACACTTCCCTGTTCATGGTGGAGACAATGCCTGAATGGAGTGAGAAGATTGTTAACTTTTTGGTTAATGGCTTTCCACCCAAGGAGCTTCGTAAAGATCTAGCTCGAAAGCTGATCAAAGAATGCGAACCCTATTGCCTGATAGCCGGGACTCTTTATAAAAGAGGAAAGGATGACGTTCTTAGGCGTTGTGCCCGAGAGGATGAGTATCTATACATTTTACAAGAGGCACATATGGGCGTAGCCGGTGGTCACTTCTCAGGAGACTTAACTGCGCGAAAGATCTTACAATCAGGGTATTGGTGGCCCACTATGTTCCAAGATGCATCACTCTTTGTGAAGGGTTGCGATGAATGCCAACGATACAAGAAACCGCAGAGGAAAGATCAGATGCCCCTACATCCGATCAAAGTAAACCAACCATTTGAAAAGTGGGGTTTAGACTTTGTAGGTCCAATTAGTCCAGCGGCCCGAAACACACAATCTCGCTATATTATTGTGGCCACTGACTATATGACCAAATGGGCTGAAGCGAAAGCGACACGTAAGGCAGATGCGAGGACAACAGCCAAGTTCCTCTTTGAAAATATAATCACACGATTCGGTTGTCCTTTTGAACTTGTGAGCGACAATGGTACGCATTTTATAAATGAAGTGATTAAGGAGCTCACAACAAATTTCATGATATCGCATCATAAATCTACTCCTTACTATCCGCAAGCGAATGGCCAAGCCGAGAGTACCAACAAGACTTTAATCTCTATTTTGACAAAGACAGTTGAAGCTCATCGCACGGATTGGGATCTAAAGCTTACGACAGCTTTATGGGCCTATCGTACTGCATACAAAGTGGCTATTAATTGCACACCATTCAAAATGGTATATGGCCAAGAAGCAGTCATGCCATGGGAATTTGTCATTCCTAGTCTTCGTGTTGCTACTCAAGAGGGTTGGGATGGTAATCCCTTAGTAGAGCGTCTATATATCCTTGAGCGGCTAAATGAAGAAAGACAATTGGCTGTGTACAATGCCCTTGTGGAGAAGGATAGAAGGAAAAAATGGTTTGATCGCCACCTAAAGGACAAGGACATCAAGGTTGGGGATAAAGTCCTGATGTATGGAGTGCAAAACGAAAAGAAGAAGCTCAAATATGCTGGTAAGGGACCATATAGAGTATGTGAAATTACCCCGCAAGGTACCATCAGAGTGGAGACTCTTGACGGAGTTGAAACCATTGGATTCCTTAATGGGAGTAAATTCAAAAGATACTATGACCCCCTAAGCCAGGAGGAGTTACATGCAATCCATCAAAAGAAGGCAGCTAAAGAACAAGCTGAGCTTAAAAAGATACAAGCGAGAGTCGAAGCCAAAGAACGTCAACAGCGTGCTAGGCGACAACGAGAAGCCAACTTGGGAATTACGCAAGTATTTTTCGAGGAAGCAGAGGAGGATGCACTGGAATCTGACCCACCTCTAAGATACCCAATTGAGTTACAGAGTCCTTACGGGGAGGTGCTGTATAATGCATTATTGGATACAGGAGCTCAACATAATTTGCTATCATATGGCGTGTGGTGTCAACTGGGAAAACCACCTTTAACCAAGAGTTCTATCCAAGTTAAAGGAATCAACAAGAAGAAAACCCCTGTATCAGGAATTCTGCACACTCCGGTTGCCTATGACAAGGGAACCATAATTCAAAGCTTTTTGGTTATGCCTACTGGTACCATGGGAGGGACTGTAATCTTAGGGCGCAAATGGATGATGGCCACCAAGTGCAATATCGATTGGGCAACCAGACAAGTCACAACGCAAGAACCAACACTAGGTCTGACCGCTCAAAATCCCGCACCTAAGTCATCCACTCAAATATTAGATAACGAAAAATCACAAAGTCTAGTGGCAAAACCATCTTCGATTGTTGGCCACCCCTCTAACGCTTCAATGCCAAGAGTGGAAACAGGCAAGGTGGTCCCTAAAGCTTTACTTACTATGCCAAAGAGTACATACAAATGGGTCCCCAAAGCTTCGTTAACAACTACTTCCCCTGCTCAATCTCGTTCAGCCACCAAGAAGCCTCGTAAAAGGAAAGCAGCTACCCACCCGAGAAAGGGCAATGTAACATCGCGATGGATCCCTAAAAAATTATTAGTAGCCCAAGGGTACTACGAGGGGAATGACCAGATTTGGGTCCCTAAACATAAGGTGAATCCCTCTACATCACCTGTAAAACCTTGCAAACCAATTGTTGCCACCCCAATGACAATTCAAGACCGTGGTAAGGGAAAGGTAACAGAGTGCTCCGCACCACTTCCAGAGTTAGTTTGGATTCCCAAACGATATCGATCATTACCACCTAGCTCAGGAAGGGGGGAGCCACATGAAGCTTCTAGCTCCTCATGCCAGGCACACACTCATATAGAAGTTTCTACATGCTCTACACCTACTCTTGTCAACACCCAACAAAAAACCGATGAGCCTACATCTCCCCTTGTAATAGTATCGATGGAAACCATTTCCTCCATTCGTCAATGGGAGCGTACACTACCATCTCTGCAATTGGATGTGGCCACAAGGGTCATAAAAAGCTATCTGCCCACATCACAACCTATGACCCGCTGGACAAATTGGTTCCAAGAGGCTGCAACATCATTGCAAATAATATGATCTACCCAAGGAAAGGGGGAGCATGTACTCACGTCGACATTCTAATGCTTCCTCCTTAACCTTCTCCCCTGACCATGTAATTGCCAAATTCAAGGGGATGTATATATATAGCTTCATACATTATAAAAAACAAAAAAAAACAAAACAAAGAAAAGAAAAACAAAAAATAGTAAAAAGAGCAAGAGCACAAAAAGAGGATAAATATCCGTATACAATCAAGAACTAGATTGACCTGTCTCACAAACCTACTGATGCTATATCTGTGTTTGCAGATATGGCAGATGCACGATCATCATACACTTCATCCACTCCCGCCTTTGATGAGAGGTATCATCTGTACCTTTCTCAGATATTTCACATGTGCTATCCTGTAATTGAAACTGAATGGGATCATATAGATGTATTAGCCAGAGAGGAAAATGTTGAGGAATTAGAATGGCTAATTCGCCTATTAACCATGACTGACCCCTACTCCGTAGAGGACATATCCCCGATAGCCCAATGCTTTCCTTTTCCACAAGATGACTATCCTCGCATGGTTACATTCTTGATGAGTCTATGTGGATGGGAAAATGAAAAGGGAATATCTGACAATGATGAATGGACGGATGAAACTCATGGCACTACTGAGGTTGATTTTATTTATTTGGATGATGCGGATAGAGGCTTAGCCTTAGGGCTAGAGCCAGGACTCTACAACATCCTCTTACCGTATCCTCAGTAGTAGTGTGGTGACTGGTAGGTAGGTTAGTGTTTTCTAGTTTTTTCTAGTTTAGATTCTTTAAACGAGTCTTGAAATTTTCACACTCATGTGCCTCTCGAGGTATAGTGCTTGTTAGTTGATTGTACAGGTTAAAAAGTTTGAGATGGGTTCGCTTCCAAGTCCAGAGACTGCCGCAACGTTCATCAAAATATATCTACATCAAATTGCAAGCTGTCTCGTCAAATCAAGGAGATCTCCAATTACAGGTGTAATTCTTCCATACCCACTCTCTTTCGTTTTTACTGTTTAATCAATTGCATAAACTATAATGCATGACCACATGGAAATTATCAATGTACTACTTAGTTTTTGAAGTTGCTTGCATGCTAGTGTAAATCATTAATGAGCTTAACTTTATTGGAAATATTCCTAGGCAGCATGACGTCTTTAGTTAACCTTGGAATACGATTGTCTTAGGTCTAGGGTCAAACCATCTTAATGTTTGAACACCTGGCTGTGTGTGTGTTGACCTCTAGGACATAGATTTTACCCCTTGTCGAAAAGATGTAAGAACACATTTTAGTTCAGGAGCGAAGATCAAAACAAACTTTTTTTTAAAAAAAAGCCTACAATAAATGGCAATACAAGTCTATGATGTGCTTTAATGTTGGCCTATCGCCTTATTGATACTTGGTAGGCGAGGAGTATTCTACTCCAGACCGATGCCTTGGTTGGTAGGGGGTAGCCTTGCCTAAAGTGAGCTAATAGATTCCTGGATAATGCCTTGTGTTAAACATAGTACCAGGATCGATGTTAGTTTTGCCTTAGGAAGGTCGCCATTGTGTATAAAAATTGTCGTGCAAAAAAACAAAAAAAAAAAGGCAAAAGGCTCCTGTAACTCTGATGTTTCTTGTGTCCCTAGGCTCGTGGTAACTACTTGTTCTTAGAGTAGACATAGTATGGTCATCTGTTTATTTATTAAGCTTGGTTATTTTCCTTGACTTAGGCCAGTTATAAACCTTGATTAACCTTTGACACCTTGCTAACTCTTGAATTCCTTTCAATAATTTTAAACTCCTATTAATTTGCTACACTAGCTCACTCATGTACCCTTAAACTAAGTTCTAATAGCTAATCCATTGTGGTCTCACACGCTTGAATTTATACACTTTATATCTTTTGAATTCCAGCATACCTTCACTCTACTTCCCTGTTTTGCAGACGGTCTACCACAACAACCCTCTCGAGCTTACCATACCATAGCTTCCGAGGACGGAATCTACATCAGGAAGGGGGGCATGTTAACCCATGGCGGACATTGCGACATACTATATTTTACGTCATTAATTTAAATATTCTGAGTCATGGGCCGGGCTTGTCGGCACCATATGTTAAGGATGCAGGGATTCGGTGATCGCCGATGAGAGGCGCACCTTGGATATCAGTAGGATAAGGGTTAGGGTCGGCCGGCCATGTATGGGCGCCCAAGTGTGAACGGCCAAGTCACCTATATGAGTCAAATGTAACCCTAAAATCCTCATTCTCATGTGTTGTGAATAGAAGAGTGCTCTTGCCTTATCTCTTTGGTTTCCTTCTCCTGCGTGTGTGTGTGAGAGAGAGAGAGAGAGTGAGAGAGCGATCGAGCGCACTGTGTAGCGGCACGGCGGCGGCGGTGAGGCGGTAGAGCGGCGACGGCGGCTCCTCCTTCACGGCTGCGACGCGAGAATCCTTCAAGGCAGCGGTTAAGCGGTGAGTGACACACCTTTTGCATTCTGTTTTGAGCTTCCTTCCCTGGTTGTATGCTTGCAGCCATTCGTGGCTCGCATACGGTGTTCGGCAAGTCCCCAGCTACGACCTGTGCGGCAAAAGCGCACACATAAAATATCTTTGTGCACATTTGCACATATGATAATCTTGTGTACATTTGCACATTCCATTAAATTGAATCCTGCACAAATTAAATTAAGCATATTTTCTCTACAATTATTAATTCATTCAAAATATAATAAAATATATACCTGTAACACAAGTAGGTTTGGGCAACCAATCATTGAGTTTTTTGAGCTTTGCTAGTCTTCCATATGGGTGACCCAATCAAGTACAGACAACCTATTAAGGGAAGACAATCACAATGAGTACCCATAGTTTAACCTATTAATAAGTACCTCAAAAAACTACTACAAGATGAATAGACACTTAATTGCACAAAGTGTTTACTTGATCACATTGTAATGCACTATTCTCTTGTGTTTGTACATTTTGGCCTATGTTGTAACAAAAAAGACCGCTACAACGCGAATAGATAATACGTTTCACAAGGAGATACCTTGATCACATTGTAGAGCACTATTCTATCAAGGATGAGTTGGGCAAAAGGCAAGCCATCGGAGATAAGAGGAGAAGAGCCCTTATTGATGAAGCAGCCTCATAAACAATGAGGCTTTGCAATGACTAAGGTCTCTATTTGATGTTAGGGTGGATTTGTTTGTTTGATGGGCCTCAATGGTTTACAGTATAGAACAATGAAATTGATATATCTTAAAATGAAATTGAGAGAAATGAATAATAAAATCATGGGTATATTTCTAAAGTATAATTGCAGGTGTGTATATCTTACAGATCTACAATGCAAGATATTTATTCTTGATACTGCCATCTCACAAATCCTGCAAAATGGTGAACTTCGAAGAGGTAAAAATTTTCGTCATGGTGTATAATGAAAAGTAAGGCAAATTTTTTCTTGTTCTCATTTGCTAGAAGTTAGTTCCGTAAATTACTTTTAATCTATTTTGTGATTTGTAGTGGACATTAGATCTTGGTGATTATCCATTTGATGTAAAGAACTTGTTATACTGTGCGGTTTCGCTAAAGTAAAATTGTAAGGCTTTCTCTTATTAGTTCATTCTTTGTTATGTTGACAGTGAATTAAATATTCAATCTTTGTTATGTTACCCATGTTCAATGTAGTTCTGTTTAGAAAATTTTGAGTACTATAGAGGCTCTAACTCAAGAAACTTATAACAAACATATAAGATATGTTAGATGTCAGGTTATGCTGCAACCTGATTCTTATTCTTGCGCTATCCATGCTAAAGTAAAATTGTAAGTCTTTCTGTTATCAGTTCATTCTTTGTTATGTTGACAGTGAATTAAATATTCATCTAAGCAGCCCTGGGCCTATTTGTAGTGACAAATCTTATCATCGTACACACTACTTAACTTGCTAGAATTTTACAATGAAATAATCATAGCAGTCCTACAATCAGAGGATGCACCTCTAGCCCTAGCAGCAGGTGTGCCCCCACCACCTCTAGCCTCACCAGGTGGTGTGCCTCACCTCCAGCCCCCACTAGAAGATGTTGCTGCCTCAAAGATGATGCAACTCAAAAGTTTACAAACATATACCCACCATAGATTGATTGATCATTTGATGATAATCAAGCTTGTATTGTAATGAAATTTAATATACTATAAAAAATCTTAGAACCCTCAAGTGTATGTATGTATTTTGAATATGAATATAAAAAATCAAATTTAATATATTGTATAAATTTTTGAAACCCTAAGTGTATGTAATTCCAATACAAATACAAAAAATGGTTTTTGAACAAGTTTGCATAACTCCATGAGTTACACGATATGATTAAGAAAGTTGTTGGTATTACATTAAGAGTGATAAACACTTTAACATTATAAAATCCATGCTTCTTGATTGTCACTGATGAAGATTGCATCTGCTAGTTTGGTACAAACACAATTTGAATAACACTGAACATTGAAGAGGTGCATGCACTTTATTACTCGTTATTCACTTATGGTGGAGACCAGTTACATATAAGAAACTTTAATATTTGATACTGAAGGTTGTTAATGAAGTATTTTACCATGTAGTTTCAGATTTTGAATTTGAAGCAGTTTGGCAGATCCAACTCATCTTCATTTTGTAGGTCATTTCGTCACTCTCCACTCTTTAAATTGGGAAGAGGAAGATATTCTAAAGTATAAAAAGTGGAATTCCCCTTTGGAGCATAGTAAAAATTATCATAAAAAATGATACAATGCTCTGCAAAAGCGACCTTAAACAGAATTCTCCATGGTTCACAATGCAAGTATGAACCACATCAAAGATCCCAATGATAGATTGTACAGGCTGTCATTGAACACTAGAGAATAGATAAACATCCAAACATATCAAAGACAAATAAGGATGAATAAACATCTGACGATTAGAAGTTAAATATTGAAGCTTGATACTCATAAAATGTTAAATACTTACAGTTAGGCCTGTTAAATGGTACACCTGTAGGGCATTCTTCTAAAACCACTTCTGTGTGTATGAACACATGTTGAATGAGCACTTCCTTTATTGTTGTCTTATTCTCGTAAAGCCTAAAATCTTTAACATGCCCTTCCAAGAAGAAATGAACTCATTTCTTGAAGATGGCTACTTTCTTTGCCTTCGTTAAAAAAGAACCCAACCATCACAATTTGTTATGATGGGCATCTAACAATTGTTCTCATCTAATATATTTGATACATAGATGGATTCAATTGTAGATGAAGGGCACCTAGAGCATTCTTACATAGACATGGTTGAAACAAAGAGAAAAACCCTAATGTTGTACATGAAAATACGTTTAGGTACTTTTTTTCCCATATGTTTAGTTTGGAGGGAAATCCAAAACATGATAACATGGAGAATCATTGTGGCCAATGATTTTTGAATCGTGGGTGTACTTCCTATTATTTATTTTTCTATAGAATGCATTTTTATTATGAATCGAGTGAGGTGAAAACCACTTAGTTACTACACAAATCGAAATCAAAGGGAATATCTTCGTAGCAGAATACCTCATCTTATTGGTCTAGGACCTTGCTCTCACTAGAACTAAATAACCAAAATGTGACCCCAAAATTTCCCAAATGCTTATCTTTATGTTGTGGTTGGAGAGAAGCAAAGAAGAATGAAGAAATTCAGCCATCCATCTCTATCTTGTGTGCTTTTCTACCCGTGTGTGTGTGTGTGTGTGTGTGTGTGTGTGTGTGTGTGTGTGTGTGTGTGTGTGTGTGTGTGTGTGTGTGTGTGTGTGTGAAGAAGAAAGCTTAAGATAATCCTTGTGTGCCTTTCTACCCTTGTGAGTGTGTGAAAAAGAAAGCTTACAAGGAGCCCAACATAACCCTCTTCATCACATTCTTTTTCCGTGAACCCTCTTCACTACATTCTTCTCATCTCCTTTGTCCTAAACCGTTATGCACCCCACCACGTGTCTTAGCTCTTATGTGCCCATGTCCCTTGGCTTCCCCACACGCCTGATCTAGGGTTACCCTTGTTTTGCTTCTCTTCACTCACCGCTTGCACTTAGAACATCCACACCTCCATTCAATCCATGCTCCTATCTTTGTGCACATCATCCCCCCCATGTGCCCTCCATTCATGCCCACACCCCTTACCTCAAAATTACCCCCAAACCATCATCTTCTCAACTCCATAGACCTTTGCCCACCCATCTATCCATCACCCCAGCATAACCCTGACTATAGCTCCATCACCTCCCCCCTTCTTCCAGCCCTCGACTCAACAAATCACTATCAGTGAGACAGGTTGATCATAGAGAGAGAGAGAGAGAGAGAGAGAGAGAGAGAGAGAGAGAGAGAGAGGTTTTGACTTTTTTTTAAAAGAGAGGAAGAGGGAAATACTTTCATAATTTTTAACCCAAATAAAGCAAAGAGAAGGGCGATAACAAAGAGAAAGCAGAGAAAAATTGCCAATAGAACATGAACTCCGAGAGAAAGAGACAAAGCAAGAAAGCAAAGATGAAAAGCAAGAACATTAGAATAAGCATGAGTCAACACCTCTCGTATTCTACAATATAATGTTTTTTATATCCATAGCATCAAGGAGCTCCTCATCCTTCTTCCAAATTCAAACTATTTTTCCTAAAGCCATACTCTCACATGAGGAATCACCCCCCCTTCCCATTGTCTAAAAGACCATGTCAACCTAAAATTTTCCATTAGTTTTGTCAAGTTCTTTGAAAGACTACTCTACAAAATCCAAAAAAAAATCTAGAAGATCGCTCTTTGTCCTTTGTTTAAAAACTCTTTGAGTCATTGTTTATGCTGAAGTTAGCCTGCTTCTTTAGTGAGCACTTCACATAGAACATATAAGGATCACCTCAAACTAAGGACATAACCCTTGCATCATAAGGAATGCATGTACACTCCAATGTCAAAATATTCTCAACTAAACACACTTCAATGTGAAATCTCATGGTTCTACTTGATCAATTAGCTGAAACTGTGAGACAAACCAAAGACCATAGTCACCCATGCGCTTAACGCCAAAGTATTAGAAAGTAGGCTTGCACCATATCCTCAAACTAAGGACATAACCCTTGCATCATAAGGAATGCATGTACACCTCCAATGTCAAAATATTCTCAACTAAATGTGAAATCTCATGGTTGTACTTGATCAATTAGCTGAAACTGTGAGACAAAACAAAGACCATAGTCACCCATGCGCTTAACGCCAAAGTATTAGAAAGTAGGCTTGCACCATATCCTCACCATGGAAATCCATCCAAGAACATTTAAAGATGGAGGACCAAGCTTGGGACCATAGTATGTGGCCCATGATATGACCTATCACTTGGACTCCCTTAAACACGGTGGTGCATTCACAAGTGGGCTTTCTACCATTTTTTGGATAGCCCATTCTTCCCATCAGCAACCTCCATATTACCAAGCCCCTTTTTTTCTCTCTCAAGCAAACTTAAAAAATGACCAAAAAAACAAAATAAGAATCCGAGAGTTGGAGACATCACTTGGAGGAGTAGGGATAGATACACCTTCAGTCCTCATAGCCCATACATAACACTTGTATTCTTTATAAGGGCTTTGCACTTTACAAGCACATCTCGCTTACATAGGCACTCATATAGCCAGCACTTACACCAAATGTCGACATTGACAACCATCCAAGTAAATTTTTGGCTAGGGAGACCATGGTTGGCCAAAATCCTGGCACATGGTACGACCCATTACTTGTATCCTCTTGGAGCATGTAGGACCCTCCAACATCTTTAACACGAATAACTTCATGCAATCTTCATTAGAGCATTTGTGGCTTCTTCTACTACCTACACCATCGCAACAAGAACCTCAGCACCAATGTGTAACAAGCAACAAAGCACCCCAGTCTCTAACTTCACCAATGAGATATGGGAATTTTACCTTAACATGCCAAGCCTTTCAGGACCACCATCGAACATTACAAATGCAAGTGGTTTTGGTGCATGAATACACAAGTAAACCATAACCAACTCATAAAATCAGAGATGAGGCCTTGCATTAAGAATTGTTTCATCCATATTCCATCACATGTAGCCTCATCGTGATTTTTGACTCAATGGCCAACCAAACCCTATCTCCAATAGGTCCCACAACATCTTAGGGATGGTCTCTTCACTGACTATATATTCAACCATTTACACCTTTGAAGCTCGCAACAGCAGCTATAGCATAAACCGACAGTATCAAACCGCCAAGTGGTGATGCATTCAACCATCCACACCTTTGTAGTACTGGTAGCATGGAACCAGCAACATCTGCACCAACCCCAAGTGGAGCATGTAGTTATTAGGAAGGGGGTATGTTAAAACCACTATGCAAGTTAAGGTGGTTTCACCCGATCAACCTACTATAAGGTACTTTGCCATCTTACTTCCACGTTAATCGATACCCAATTATTGTAAATTGACATTGGACTTTATAAAGTAAACTTACCTTAAGCTCTTAATAAAAAATAGAGAAGTCACTAACTTCGTGTACATACTTGCTTAAGACTAGAACTAGTGGTTCGAGACTATTTTTAAGTTTTTGGGTAGCCTTGGGCTAATCATTTATATATATGTCAATTTTGACATAGCAATACACATTCATACCCTTACAATAGGTCGTTGTATTACAATGTTTATGAGCTCTCCTTTTTCTCCCTACCATTTATTGAATCTTGCTTGCTTGATGGATAGGTATGTTTGATCATAGGATTTCTCTTACTTCTTCTCTCTATCCACCTCTTGTGTGATTAATATGTGCTTGATCCATAGTGTAGGCAACCTTCTTCTCTCACCTCAGTCAGCGTGAATGAAGCTCTACATTCACACCCTATAGCCATGGAAGCATTCTAGTTTGGCAACATAGTGAGTATGCACCAACAATGGATGGGCTAGCACATAACAAGAAGTTATATTTGTGGCTCTATAGCAAAGTATTGGTGGCAAATGACACTTGTAAGCTCTTGACTTAATAGGATGTATCGAGAAAGTTTTCAGATTAGTATTTTTAAGGCCTAGCCTATGTATATAGTGTAGGACTAACTCCCGCTTCAAGAATTTGGACCATAAATTGATATAATTTTCATGCTAAGTTTTCGTCTTGTTTCGAATCATCTTCTATGAACATGCACAACTTTTGAGATTTGTTTCATCTACTAATGTAGCTAGTTGATCTAGCCCAAAAGCTAGCATAAAAGGTGTTTGGTTTAGTAGTAACTTTGTTGACAACTTTGCAAGCCCATAAAGAAGTAGGTAATTTCATGTCCTAATCAGCTTTGTCTTCTTATTTAATTGTTTTTAAGATCACCAAAGTTTTGTTTTTCCTCTTTTCTTAGCCATTGCATCCTGGAGGGTGCATCTTGGTGGGTAGTAGTAGGCAATAGATTTCCTGTGAGCTATCAGAGACTTTAATCCTCTTGTTGATAAAGCTCTCTCCTTGGTTTGACACCAACACTATGGGGCATCCAAACTTGGTGATAATATTCTTACTGGAAAATTGTTCTCTTGTCCCATAATGCCTTAATGTCTTTCCACTTAGTATGAAGATTCTACTTTTTGTTATTGCGTTTTCTTACATTTTTCTTCTAGAATGGCCCCATGAGTCCAATCCCCATTCCCATTTCTAGATCAGCTCTAAAGGAAGCATACAGGATTGAGTGGAATTAGTGGCATCCTATGAGTAGGCATGGGATTGAGTGGCATCATATTAGCATGCATGGGTCTTCCTATCCTCTAGCATTGATTTCCTTTCTAGGTATGGCTTAATAGTGCAATATAATTTTGATAAGTATTACCTACAAAATGTTCTTACTAATACTTTCCCTAGCAAAGTGTCCTCTAGTTGCTCTTGCATGTGCTTCTTATAGGATTCTTTCTTACTCCTCCTCCTACTGCCCTTACATGTGCTTCATCGTGTAGCTTCATTAGGATTATTTCTTAGTCTTGGAATAGAACACATCTTTTGAGGATTCCATTTGTCCCTAGGCAATATAATAGTCATGCTATCATTAATGTAATTATGAGATTCCATCTACCCATAGGTGGTATAATACTCTTGTTATCAATTTAAAGACTTTAGAATTATTGCTTTTCTCTGATTTAGAAATTCCTCATTTCTTAGATATTTGATCAGATCCTATCATTCAAGGTCTTCTACCATGACTCAAATAGCTTAGCATCAAGAAACAACTTAGCATTGGCATTAGGAAACAACTCAACATTAGGAAGCTGGTCTTGATACTGGCTTAGGAATCCCTCCACTTTTAGTCATGGAAAAACAATTTTCTCTACAGTTGGATTTTCTTGTTTTTTGAAATAGAACTAATAAAACCCTATAATATAACTTCTTTTATATCTCCCCTTCCTAAAATACAAGATAGCCTAAATTAGATGCTACAACATAGCTAGGTTGAGGCTTGGGACACCCACCAACACACCTGCTAATCCATAATAGTAAAATATATCATCCTTATGGTATACTAAAACTTTTGGATATTACTTGTGCACATCTACACAACTTATTAACAACATTTGTTTATGATTTTGAACAGGTCCACATTGAGTATCCCTCATTCCGCGAGGAAGAAGATTTTTATGTGCACTTCATGATTCTTTTATCACTAAGAAGCAACAACTACCTTTCAATGAGGGAGATAGGGATAGAAGAGACGAAGAAGAGGACAAATCTACCCAGTTGGTTAGTCCAATAATCTCTTATTTATCTAACATTTATCATAATAAGCCCAAGGATGATACTAAGCCCCCATTAACTAAGAGTGATTTCCTTCTTCTTTCTTTGAATTCCCAACAACTAACACTCTTAACCTAGAGGGGAACTGCTGCCAGAGGAGGCTGACCCCACTACTCAACTCATGACATGATAGATTCCCACATTGATTCGATCTTGGACAACCCAGTAGCATAAGATTATAAATAGATCATTATCATAGGGAATCCTCTCCTTAAACCTCATCTCATGCACCACGCCCTCTTAAAATAACCCCTTTTTATCCTGCCACTCCTATACAAGCAGAGCTGTATGCCAAAATCCCACAAGGTGGAGGTTTTCCATATCCTTTAGTGGGGGATAGGTCAAAAGCAAGAGAGCTTGGGCAGTTGGATCAGCCCAAATCCCTGTGGCCAAATGTGGTAATAAGCTCAAGGCTTGCCGACCCATAGCTCACTGACTTGCTCAACATACACATAGTCACATTCATAATCACCCAAGCTTACAAGAGATGGTGGTGGGAGAATTCAATCAAATCACATGTTGTCTATGAGGAAATAGTTGTCGATGTTGAGGGCTAGGATGCAATTGACAACTTTGGTATCAAGCCAGCCTAAAGGGTACCGTACCTTACCATAAAAGAATATATGGACATCCACATGGCATCCCCATGACACCTTTGTATAATTTGATCCCGTCTACATGCCTCAAAAGAAGGTTCACTAAAAGAGAGTTCAAGGAAATGCAGTCACACGATTCACATTTTATCTACAACTTTCCTTACTTTGAGCACATTTAATTTGACACTCTCAAGAAGCAAAGACAATTCATGCTCACCACCATCAATGCATGGAAGATAATCCCTGATCCTGCAATTATCACTATACAATGTAATTCTCTAAGGTAGTCATCTTGCATGAAAGGCAATCCCTCATCCCGTGATCATAGCTGCAGTGTAGTTCTTTAAGTTAACCATCCTTCTGATATTCAAGAGGAAACCATCCTTCTAATATTCAAGATGATTATGTCCACAGTTATACAACAATGAAGAGATGCGATTTACATGGCATAATGTACTACTATCATCACCTCCAATATCTGCCCTCATATATGTATAGCCCATTTTAGGATATGATTAACACACACTTTTGGCGGGCACTCTATTTTCTTCAAAGAAATCTTCGTGTACTCCAGATTAAAAAGAGTTGCCTCTACAAAGAATATCTAGGGCATTGGCCCTACATCAATAGATTCTAAGGATGGAATATCCATTAAGTAGGGTGGATGTTAACCCCATTTTATGATTAGCCTAGCCCATTACATAAGAGAGATAGCACAATAAGTGTCATAAACAACACTATAGATGTTATAATTATTAGAATGGATGGCAATGCCACAAACTATATATCTTGTAATCTTTTAGTTCATATTTCATTAAGTTTTAGGCGCCCAAGTGTGAATAAGGACCTGATGTATAAATAACAACATTCTCATTATACAGGGACACAACATTAGAAGAAATGTGGACTCAATTTTGGGTCCTATAATAAGAAGTGCCAAATCAGCTTAGAGAGAGACAATAAAAAAGGTTTAAAACATATCCAAATTTGTAATTCGGCTCATTTTTTACTATTATAATAGTAGGTTTAAATATATTAAAATATACATATTCTTTCATGAGGCGGCATTCTTTCATGAGGCGGCATTCTTTGTTGGATGCACGTAAAACTTGTCAGAACCAAGATTTCATAGATTTGAGGTAGTTATGCATTTAATAGATTCGAGGAAAGATTTAATCATCATCTCGACCGTGGGGGTTTTCCTGCTGAAACTTAAAAAAAACATCCTTACTAATCGAGTTAATTCTTGTTTCAATTCTTTAATATGTTTTATGATGATAGAAAATACTGGCTTTGCAAATGAGAACATTAATCCAAATTTGGGGATTCCAATTAATCCACCTTCAACAACACATGGAGACACTCAAATTCTTAATAAACAGTAGTAGAAATGGTGCATGTAAAAGAAAATATGATACTTACCATCTTCATGTGGACATACAATCTGAGTACCAACCTTTGAAGAAACGAAATAAGAGATTTTTTTAAAAGAGCAAAGGAGGAATAATGGAGAGCATCATTTGGACTTGTGGACCAATGGGTCAATGTATCCGAAGGATCCATTTACAAATGCACCACCTCCATTTTACAACATTACAAACCTACTACATTTCGCGGGTGATGGCAGACAAGGTTTGCTGGGTTATGCCCAACACTTGGAAACAAAAGCGATGGTTGTAGAACAACAAAGGGATTTTCTACAGATAGAGAACACTGAAATAAAAAACTAAATGGGTTGTATGCAGAGAAGCTTATGGCAAACAAAGAAACAATTCAAGACTTGGAGAAAAAGATTAATGCTTTAAGGAGAAAGGACACAACACTAGGGCCACGTAAAAGAAGAAGGCAACTTTGCAACATGGAGAAAATAAAAGTTGGAAGTGGAGGGATGAAGAAGTGAGTACAGGCTGTAAGGTAATGTTAACTCTTGTTTCATATATATTTCTCTTTTTAGATTAGGTTCTTTGTTTGAAACTAGACATAAGTAATTAGATTTGATGTTATTCTATTTTTAGATCTTTACTTCATCTAGAGTCCAAGGTACATTTTGAAGCTGGAGTGCATTACAGTTATTTGGTACCAAAATGAATAAAGGAAGAGATGCTGTATGAAAAGAAGTTTCAAAAAATCAATGAGAAGCATGTATCTTCTTTTATGAACAAGAAAGAGCTCAATGCAACTCACGTGCAAGCAATGCTAGATGAGACTGGCATCTCTCGAAAAGCATATAGTATACTATTTAAGGCACTAGCAAAGAAATGTCAAAGTAAGAAGCATAAAGGTTCGCTACTTCCAAAACCAATGCAAGTAAATTTTACATGCCAACATGTGAACTCAGAGGTGTTTGAGAAGCTTGGTTCACTAGTACATATTGAAGCAACATTCGTTGCTAAAGATAGAGAGGTACTCTTTAACCAGCACAACAATATTTTCTTTGATCTTGAAGCTTTGCAAAAAAGGTGCGGAGTTCAGTTCTTTGAGATTAGTCAAGAAGAATGTGAAGGAGTTCTAAAATTTGTTTTGTAACTGGATGAGTGTGAGATTTTAAAGAACAAAAAAATGGAGAGGGTTACTATCACTCTAATGAACAAGGCCTTAGTAGACACATCAATTACAAAAGATGATGCAAAATATTTCAGTGTTCAATCGGAGAATAACATATTTCCACTCTTGGATCTTTTGAGGTATCTTCTTTATCAATAAATATGATTGAGTATTACGTTGAAATAATTTAAACACGAAACTTGTATTAAACATGAGCTTCTTCCTAATGACATAGGTGGATAAAGAAGACTTTGAAATTTTGCATTGGGTGTTTCATCAAACTACAATTTCATCACTAATTAGTGAGCAAAGAAATGGAAGGGCCCTTCATGTGCCTGGGTTCAGTGACTATAAAGTGGAATGGCATATGGCAAGTGACTTGAAGACTCTAAAATGCATGTATAACATAAGCAAAGGTGCAAATGCAAAGAGTCCATGTCTATATTGCATGTCAAGTGCCAAGACTTCAGATCGTGTACTATGGAACAAAGCTCCTGATAAGCATTTAAAAGATAAAGATTTCAAAGCAGTGCTTGATATTCCCCTATCCAGAGTGCACATATGCACATTGTATGCACTATGTAGAATTGTAGAGAAGCTGGTGTATTTGTACATATGCTTTGCATGGACGTTAAAGCCTAAAAAGGAATCTTTAAAAGCAATCAAAGCAATAGAAAAAGTACTATCAGACATTGACTTGCATGGGGGGCATGTTCAAATTGAGGAGGACGACAAGCGGTCACAAGGGGGCAGCAAAGTACCAAAAAAACCATCAATAGGTGGTGTGAAAGCTAAAAGATTTTTGTCATAATACCTCAAAGACTGTCGAGATAAAAACAAGCAAAAGATGTTTAATCAATGGAAAGATCTAGATAATGTAGTCAGGACATTGGAAATGAAGGTTTAATCCAAAATTGGAAGGCAGATGTGTGGATTTCACTTGACAAGATCTTTGCATTCATGGAGAAAAAGAGCTGGAGCAATAGTGAGATAAAATTATTTGAAAACATATTAGAGACTTGGAAGGTATTCATTGCAGGATGGAGTGATCAACATGTAACTCATTACATGGTAAGAACTTTAAAAATTGCTGCAATCTCAATATTGTGAGACCAACTAATACATACATCTGATTTTTTTCTGTTTTGTCATTGATTGCAGCATATACTATATAATCATACACCACAAAGACATATTGTCAATATGGTCAACTCAAGGCATGGAGAAGTCACATTACATGGTAAGAACAGGTTACTTTAAGCACACTAGACATGGCGGAGGCAAGAATCGAGCCAATAGTCTTTTAGAGTTACATCAATGGACTTACAAGAAATTGATTCACAAAGCAAAAAAAAAAGACACATTCAAGTCCTTAGCATTGACACGTGCAATACAATTGATTAAAAAAGAAAAGCGACAATTCGCTTGGAATCAGTCAACTACGAGAGAGTGCCATCAGTTGTGGTGTCGCTCAAGAGTCAGGGTTAGAAGAAGGTGGTCTAGATGAGGTGGGCTTGATCTTCTTTAGTGGTCTTCCTTCTTTATTTTCCTTTTTCTCTTCTTCCTCTTCATCTATCGCGAGATCTATTTTTGGCATCTGCACCATTAGAGGCAACAGTTCCGACCTGCGTTTTCTTGTCTTTATTAGATATTTTTTCCATATGGATGTAATGTGTCTGGGTCTGTAATTTCCACTACAATAGCATGCGCTGTATAAGACAGGTAGTAGGAGCATCTTAGTGCTTGGCAACCATATCCTTGACCAAACACTCGCAGTGCAAACTGTTTCTCGAAACAAGCACCACCTTCTCAGCATTTAAAGGCAATTCGTGTCCACCACAAAACCTGGATAGTACTTTGAATGTGAATAAAGGGAATTTTGCATTGTTTTTTGAGAACTCCTTGTGAAATATAATGATCTGTGTATTAAAATTGTAATCATCATGACTCATGTCATTGCTTGCTGTCAATTTTAAGCAAGTGTCGTAAATTGCACGTACCTTTTGATGATTCAAATGTCTTATATATTGAGCGAGAGAAACATACTTTCAATGACCTGTTGACTTTGAAGTGGAAGCACTGGATGATCTTGAGCCTCCTGCTCTCTTCAGGAAATCATCATTATATGCAAAAACCTGGTACCAATGTTATATGTTTACTTGACACACTCGACAAAGTCCATGTAAATCAGATTATTATAGTTTGAAAAATCTTCGGCTCTATTACCTATTGATTTTCATCACCCTCAAGCATGGATCTTGTCCACAAAGGGATCGTGGACTTACTGTCTTCATGTACGGTAGGTGCCAAAAATTGGCCCATATCTGCCAAACCAGGACGGTCAGCAATTGCTGTAGCCTCCTCCTCGGAAGGCAACTAGGTTTCATATGTCCTAGCTTCATCAAACATCTTCTTTAATATCTCCTTGCCAAGCAGGTACTCGGAGTCCTGGACTGCAGAATCAGCTAGTAGATAATTGTCAACTCCTTCCTCTATCCAGCCCATGTCTGCTTCACTAAAATTTGCTAAGGCAGCCAAGCAATAGTTTTCACAAATATTGAAATGTTGCATAATGTCTGTTGCATAATGTTTGAGAAGAGTCCAATGGGAATTTGGGTACGTTTCTCAAAAATATTTTTCCCAAACCAGTACTGCTCCAAAGGGAGATTTGGGACGTTATCGACTCATACCACCTATGTGCGGACATTTAAAAGGTCGGACGCATTAATTGCACATCAATATGGTATGTTTTATGTGCTCACTCCTCTCCTTTCTTGCGTGTGTTTATTTTTTTCACCTCTGTGTCTCTCACAAAATAGCAAGAGCCAAATGCCATCACTGCTACATCCATCATCCTCCGAGTCTCCGACTACATCAGCCTCCTCAATGTGGGATCCCACTGCCCCCTCCACGCATTGGATTCCGGATTGATGGCAGTGGAAGCAGCTCCCTCTTGCGCGAGAGGCAGGGTTTTCCACTCGGGGCCTCGCCCTCGAGTGTCCGGGCACGAGACTAAGCTGGTGGTCATTCCGAAAACCGAAACTGGGAAAATTTCCCATGCTCAGAAAATGGGGACATTTCCACCATTTTGAATTTCTTAACGAATTTTTCTAACAAGGTCAAGATACTGAACTAACCTTCATCTGAATAAACCAGATAGAAGGGAAACTATTACAAACTTAACTTGAAGCGCTTTTTTCCTAATTGAATTAGGCACAGCCATTGATCTATTCATTTGAGAAGTCTTCAGGTTATTATTTAACTATTCGAGTTCTAAGCGTATTCATATTGATCAATTTTATTATTAAAACTCTACTGATTCCAGCCTTCCGGGCCCATGGGTTAGCCATCGCCCAACCACTGGAATTGGTAGAACTAGACAAGTACTCACCCACCCATAATTGAATGCCTTTCTTAACTTTTGCTTTAGAATACAGATATGCATACACTCCTCTTTTAACTTTAACTTTTAAAACAATCCATTGAAAAACAATTATTGGTTACAGATGTCATAACTCAAAGTTTCCATTCAATCCTTGTTTCTCACAAAACAGTCACTCTGGACTCTTCGTTGAGACCAGCAGGTCAGCAACGAGATCCAGCAACAACAGATTACAATAATTTTCTCGCCACCATCAAACATATATATATCTTCCACGACGTACGCATGGGTGTCCTAAGCATCGCGAGCCCGTGCATCGCCTGGTCAGAACCCTTCAGGATCCTCCTTAGGTGTCCTGGCACTTCACTCAGGGACCGCTTCGTTGGCCCTCACCCATTATACCCCGAACGCACACCATTTTACACCATACCCAGGTTGGTCAAGACCTGGGCAGGTTTTTGCCGCGTGAGCCATCCTTTGAACACTCCCCACCGCCAGCTGTTGCAACCGAACTTCCCTTAGAAAAACACATATACCAAATGCCCCCTCCAGCATTCTGGCGTAAGATAGTCCTTTAAGAAAATAGGGTTTCTATGCAAGTTTTCAGTTTTGATTTTCTTTTGAATACAATGAGTATATCTTAATTCCATATCCCAAGACTTCTAGATCACAGGTCTGGATTCCCAAGCAAAATTCCTCGAATTCTGAATTCTTGATCCTCAGATCAAAATCAAAGGTCTCAATTTAATTTCAGATTCAGTGGGTGATTTGATTGAATTTTCCTGAACTGGTCACATCGTCTTTTCTTGAAATTGACGAAGGAGATTAAGTCGAGGTCATAGTCTGAACTACCTTTCTCGAAGGGTAATATTTCAATTACTACTTTATTGAATTTCATTCATTGGGTATTTTGCTTAACTGAATTCAAAACTAAACACGTATTCCTATGAGGAATAAATTAATCATTTATCTAAAATTTCCACTTCGATAGATCTTCTGAATTTTCTCATTACTATCCTAGAGAATATGAAACAGTAGAATTTTCCTTCACAGAGTATTTACTTATTCATTTACCAATATTCATGGGATTTAAACAATGATTAAAGAGAACTCATTTTGATATAAAAAAATTCTGTATGCATCTATTTATTCATAAAATCCAACTTCTATGGAAATAACACTTTTATATAAAAGAAAAACCTTTTATGCATCTATTTATGCATAAAAATCAATTTTGATGAAACTAACACTTTTATAATAAAAAATTTCTTTTATGGATCTATTTATGCATAAAAAATCCATTTTGATGAAAGTAACACTTTTATAATAAAAAAATCTTTTATGCATAAAAATCAATATTGATGAAAGTAACACTTTTATAATAAAAAGAATTCTTTTATGTATCTATTTATGCATAAAAATCAATATTGATGAAAGTAACACTTTTATAATAAAAAAATTCTTCTATGCATCTATTTATGCATAAAAATCAATATTGATGAAAGTAACACTTTTATAATAAAAAAATTTCTTTTATACATAAAAATCAATATTGATGAAAGCAACACTTTTATAATTAAAAAAATTCTTTTATGCATCTATTTATGCATAAAAATCAATATTGATGAAAGTAACACTTTTATAATAATAAAAATGATCCAATATACATCTTTCTATGTATAGAATTTAAATATAATGTAAATCACTCTTTTATAATAAAAATAATAATCAATATGCATCTTTCTATGCATAGAATTTAAATCTAATGAAAATCACTCTTTTATAATTTAAAAAATAACCAATATGTATCTTTCTATGCATAGAATTTAAATCTAATGTAAATCACTCTTTTATAATTAAAAAAATAACCAATATGCATCTTTCTATGCATAGAATTTAAATCTAATGTAAATCACTCTTTTATAATAAAAAAAAGAATCAATATGCATCTTTCTATGCATAGAATTTAAATCTAATAGAAATAACACTTTTGTAATAAAAATATTTCTACTATGCATTTTTCTATGCATAGAATGAAAATAATACTTTTAGAATACACAAACGATGGGGATTACTCTTTTTGAATAATAAAAGGTAATACTTATTTCACAAAATTTAAGAAAATTTTGCCATGCCCTCCTTTGTATGGCTGACCATTTTTCAAATTTTTCTATTCTTAATTTACTTAAAAATTATCCCCATTTTGTTTAAAGCATTCTAAACTAATCAAATTCCACTTTTAAAAGAGAAACAATATGAAAAGTTTAATTCAAACAATTTGATTACTTACCTAGGATAAAGAAGGGCTGAATTTAAGAATGAGAGAGGGGGAAAGCCTTTCCAGTAAAGCATAGCATCAGATTATCATTTTAAAGATAACAAAAAAATTAGAAAACCATTAAAAGAATAAGAAAAAGTAGGATTTCTAACTTACATGAAATTCTGGGAGCTTTCCTTTGGCTTGATGGTTTGAGGAATCTACTCTTGTTTGCAACAAGAGTGGCCACCAATTCTTTAGAAGAGTGAAAGGTCAAAAACTAATGAATTATTAAGAAATTCACAATTTTTAGCTCTGGGGACAGGAGTAGAGTAACAGTGCATAAAACACTATTAAGCTTCAACAAAGGGGGAGGCTTCTATTTATAGGAAAAAGTGAGCTTCTAACCAAGCAATCTGATTCTAGAATTTTCCAGATCAGTTTGGTCAAATTTTAACCATTTTTGGGTCAGTTTAGCTTACTTTTTGGAACTAGACTTGAATTAGGAGAGAGGAGAGATGAAATATCTCAATTTTTGGAAATTTAAAACTCCACCACACATGTGAAATAGGTGCCTCCTTCATGAGGGAGAATCCCCACATCTGAGGTGTCAAAAATTTATTTTTTTAGTATTTCCTTTGGTCCTTAGTCGTCCTAGTCTTCATCTTATGTGAGTATTTACTCATTTTTGGGGGGATTTTCTTTATTTCTTCTAGTTATCTCCTCCACACATTTGGATGAATCTGATTGGCCCCTCAAAACCTTAATTTAAAAATTTCAAAAAATTTGGACCCCTAGGATAAGGTCTTTTGAACATATTATAATTGATTTCTAATGCACCTTCTGAAAATCTTTTTGAACTTCTGTTTCGGAAAAAAAAATTTAATAAGAAGATATATTTTTCCATCCAAAAATATCTAAAATCTGAATAATCTCTCTCTAGAATATTTTCTCTCTAAGCCAAAATAGGTAGAAATAAGATCTTTTATATTTCTGAAGAGGGATTTGATTACAGGGGAAGATACTGGACATCTTGAGGGACTGGGGAGGAATCTTACACTCAACGCCCCCCAAACTGAGCCAAATGCCATCGGCCTCTACATCCATTGTAGGTATTTCAGAGTTCTTTCAGACCCTCTATTAACGTTTTGCTGGTTTCGACCTGTGGGTTTTTGTCTGTGCATATCGCTTGGTTCCGATCCCATAAGAGGATAATGTTTTTTATGGGGTCAGTACCAAGCAATTCAAAGGCCTCCGGAATCCTGTCTCCTTTATATCGCTTGGTACCGACCCCATTATCATAATGTTTTTTGTGGGGTCAGTACCAAGCGTTTCGAAGCCCTTTGGAGTCCTATTTGTTTTATATCGCTTGGTGGTGACCCCATTGTCATAATGTTTTCCATGGGGTCAGTACCAAGTGATTCAAAGGCCTCCAGAATCCTGTCTTCTTTATATCGCTTGGTACTGACCCCATTGTGATAACATTGGTCATGGGGTCAGTACCAAAAGCGATTCTAAGCCCTCTGGACTCTTATATCGCTTGGTACTGACCCCATTGTGATAACATTGGTCATGGGGTCAGTACCAAAAGCGATTCTAAGCCCTCTGGACTCTTGTTTGTTTCATATCGCTTGGTTCCGACCCCATTGTCTCATAATGTTTTTCATGGGGTCAGTACCCAAGCAATTCAAAGCCCTTTGGAGTCCTGTTTTTTTATATTGCTTGGGACCGACCCCACTGTGATAACGTTGGTCATGGGGTCAGTACTAAGTGATTTAAAGGCCTCTGGAATCCTGTTTGCTTTATATCGCTTGGTATCGATCCCATTGTCTCATAATGTTTTTTGTGAGGTCATTACCAAGCAATCTAAAGCTCTCTGGAGTCCGGGAGAGCTTGAGAGGTATGGAGTTTCTGCAGCAATGGAGAGCTTAGAAGAGGAAGAAAGAGGTTCAAAATGAGCTTTCCAAACCTAGAGTATGTTGGGGGGAAGTTTGAGAGGGAAAACACACTTTTGGGGAAAAATTAAAAATTTTCAATTTTTAAGGTTTTTCATCTGCGCGATTCTAGGTGGGGAGACCTCTAAGTTTGGGCCCAAGAGGTAGGGGGACAAGAGTAGTAATTAGGCCCCATTAGCAAACCAAAGCCTAGGCCCCCTAGGGTTAAAAAAGTAAAAAATGTGCACCCAGCCCTCTTTCTATTGGTCCATTCCTAATCAAAAGTTAATCCAAGAGGCCCTCTTTGGGTCCAAAAATTTCCTAAATGACTTTGTATTAGCCCCGTTGCATATTCAAGCATACATTTGATAGTCTTTAAGTCAGCACCCAAATGCCATTCCACTTTGAAATTGCTAACTCCATCAACTACGAACATATCTCTAGTACTTTGGGATTAAATGATATTAGGGATACATGTGTGTGGGAGAATAACCATTTGAGGGTTTGATGATTTTCAGTTGGTATCTGAGCTGCACCAACCCACCAAAGCTCCATCTTTGACTAGATTTTATGTGTTCCTCTCCTCTACCATTGTTGTACTCAATTGCCCTATTCATGATAGATGTGCTCACTCTTTCCATCTTTTGTCCTTTTTGGATCTGTGCCTCATCCATCTTCAACATGAACTTTAGCACACCACCACATTCTTCTACAGTAATTTTATACATATGCACCATTGCAATTTGTACTTTTCTAAGATCCACCCATATATTGAATGCATTATAGACAAATGTACTCTTTTTCTTCTGCTTCTCATAAGGCATTATCCCTTCAATATGTATGTACTCTCCAAAAATATTCAGAATTTTCTGATTCATAGTAGCAATCCTAGCAGTAGAAACTGAAAGGGATCTTGGCAAACCAAAAGCCCTTATTCTCTTGCATCTAAGATTTTGAAACCATAATCTAGAAAGAGCTTGGTAACCTTTTGCGACTAATACCCACACAGTGTCACAAGACTCTACTATTTCATCTGGTTTCATAATGGTCCTTAAGTTTCTTACCAACTCTTTGAGAGTAAGATCTCTCAAATTTGTATTCTTTAGAGATTAAAGAATTCTGACTAGGTCTGCCTTGTTCATGGTTTCAATGAGAAGATTGATTCTCTCCTCATTTCGATGGATATTAATACCTGAAATGTGAGAGACACATTTCTTTGCAAGGTTGAGTCTCCTCTTTTTAGCCCCACTACTTTCAGACAACTCACTTATATTCTTTAAATTTCTCTTCCTCTCTTTGAATCCTCTTGGGGTTTCTTTCAAGTTTACTAGTTTCTCTTTCAAGAAGTGGTTTACAACTTCTAGCTCTGAAATAGTTTTCTAAGATGTTAATAAAGTTTCTTTCAGTTGATGCATTTGGACTGAACACACAGAAGATGCAGAATATAACTTCATACAGTAACCAAGTAGACCATCAAAACCATCTCTAACAAATCTAATCAAGTCATGAACATTTACAAATGGAGGAGGTCTACCAGTTGAAGGATCATTGGGATAAATACTTCCATCCACCCACAAATTAATGTGCTTTCTTCCCTCTAGTCATAGTTTGCTTGCCTCATTTTTGTCCAACAATGCTTGGTGATGAATACTTCTCCAAGATGAATAGACATGGTCTATGTTAATAACAAGTTTGTATCTGCGTTCTCTTGCATTGAGTAAAGAGTTAACGATAGACAGAAAAGAATAGAAGAGAAGAGAGAGATAGAGAGAGAGAGAGAGAGAGAGAGAGAGAGAGCACTCAAATGATGACGAGAGGAAAAACGAACATGTTTTGGTGGGAATATTTGTACAATATAGACATTTCAAAAGTTCAAATAACACTGAGAATAATGACTGAAAAGTACCTCTGACATGATTTAAGGAATGTTAGCATTTATTGTGGCCCGTCTCTTAAATGCACCAAAAGTGCCTCTGAACGACCAAATTTGGAGGTCTCATTCTACTAAAACCTCACCTAATTAGTGTTTTAATCAAAACCTTAAAGGGCCCTTTTTTTTGTTTTTGGCCCTAATGTTACATGTTTTTATGAAGAATGACGCAATGGAAATCACAGATAACATTCTCAATATTTTACTATGGTATGTATAGTATATATAATGCATGATGTATATAGTATGATGCATGACTAAGCTGTAAGTACCAGTGGACTAATTCTTTGTTCTTTTCATTGTTGCCTTTAGGTATTATATATTACTACTACCAGAAGAGGTCCAAAACTGTACATACACTGTGGATCCTCTCATTTTTGGCATTACAAAATGATAGCTCATCATTTTTGAGTCTTATGTCTTGGTTTGAACCAATGAACCTCGATTTGGCAAGACTTATTTTCACGACTTACCATGAAGAGTTTTCTTTAGTAACACCTATGTCCTCTTTGTATTTTTTCAAGCGACACTGGAGTTTGCTTTTGTACAACATTGAGCAAAACACATTTTATTTTGCAAACTCTGTTCAACAATATCATGGCTGCGTTAGAGAGTAAGTTCCTATTGACATTTCCCTCTTCCACAAGCATGTAGATTTATTTAAGCAGGATAAGCTGATGCTTGTTTTTTCGACCTCTCAAATGTGCTCAAAAATTTGTATATGCATTGGAAGATATCTTAATGGAGCCGAACCTTGTACAAAACATGACATATCATAGGATAAGGGTGCCAATCTCCAGCTCGGAGATGTCTGCTGGCTGCTGTGGATGGAGGACGACCCTAAACACCTACCTTTTAATAAAGAAAATTTTTGATATTCCTGATGTAAGTGATGTTTGTAACGTAGACTTGCATAATCTAATGTAGCTATAATGTTCCTAACAAAGCTTTTCTCTGTGTATAGGAAATAATTCTGAACAAATATGCTCCCTTGCACGTAAAACAATTCCGGACCAAAGCTGTACAAATAATTATTTTGGCTATCCATGATCGTGCATGATCGTACAGAAGAAGAGATCAGGAGGGTAGACAAATTTGCAAGGGAAGCTACAGAGAGAGTACGTCAACGAGATGAGGAATGGCAAAGATAATTCAAAGCACATATGGCTGTCCTAAATGATTATGACAGGTTGCAAGCTGAGGTGGATGAATGGGTGGAATCTAGGAGGCAGGTCCAGATGCAGGCGAAGAGGGAAAGAGAAGAAAGACTATGGGAAGAAATGGAAAGCCTGCAAGAGGACCAAAATCGAAGGCCACCTCAGTCCCAAGCACAGTCTAGTTCTCAATCCATGGCATTGCTTCCATGCCCCGAAGTCTTCTGATCGACGTCGGCATCATCAGACTTTTATTTACATTTGTAACATTAACATTAATTTTGTAAGACTTGACATTGTTTTGTAAGAAAAAAATCTTTCATATGTTAAATTGCTTTTGGAGTTACAATGTTTTTATTGTCATCATTCAACGATTAATCAACTGAATAGTATGAGAGACAAATTCTTTGCAGAAAGTCATTTTTTCTTTTTGCCTTGGCACCTATTAAAAAAAGGTTTTGGTTAGTGGTATTTTACATAATGTTCTGCATAGCATACTAAATAGTGAATGTAAATATAAATGGTTTACCTTTTTAGTATCCATTGTAAATGTATAATCTTTTGGAAATTGTTCAATCTCCTCGTATGTAAGGTCTTCTCTAATTTGAGAAAGAGATGTTTTAGATAGTGTGTTCAGCATTGTAAGCAATTGCCCTTCCAAATATATATCCATTACTAGAGGCGTATTCTCGGGATCTGACTCCAAATCTTGATCTAATGGAATAAGGTTGCCATTAACATAATGATATCTGGTGTAGTGAAAAGTTGCAATGAAGTTTTGAGAGCCAATAATGTACTTGCAAACTATTGACTTCTTCTCCAAAATAGAAATGATGCCTTTTGTCTTTCTCCTGTCCCAACCGTTGTCCAAAAAGTCCAGTGCCTTACTTGACTTGCAAATAAACATTGTTGAAGTATTTCTTATTTCTTCATCAAATAAAAAGTCAACAAACACTTTGATAAGCATGAAAATAGTAAGCTTGACATTCTTTATTGCACAGATGCCTTAAGAGACATTTGTATGTCGTGATACAACCTGATCCTATAACTTTCAGTAGTTTGTGAAGTTGGCAATGGCCAATCTTTGCTTCCAAATAATGAGAGGGGTATTGGAGTCAAACAACCCCATCCAAAAGATGTGTTTAGTTCAAAGTACGGCATATCATAGAAAAATATGCCATGGTCTGCAAGATCTCTATGAGTTCTTCCTTTGTAAATTTGTTCTCCTACATATGCATGGAAAGCATCAAAAATCCCACTTATACTCTCCACTGGTTGCCAATCTATTCTATTGAATAGATAAATATCTTCATAAAACCAAAAGATTAGGCATTTTTAAAACAACAATTAGACACTTTTAAAACAATAAGGAGACAGGACTGAATGGATAAACAACTGCATAATAACAACAATTAAACACTTTAAAACAAAAGAAGCTTTGACTGAGATACTACTCATAGTTGGGATGATATCGTGGAAGACCAGGAGGAAATTTTTTCACCCTCAAGTCTACATGCTAGAAAACATGTTGTATTAGTACCTCTGTCACACGCTTGCAAGATTCACATACCTTGAACTCTTTAACTTGTCCCTTGAATGGCTCCACAAATTCATTAGCATTTCTCCTCTTCCTCTTCCTTCTCTGTAAAAGTATCCAGCTCCCGATTGTAATTGTAGATGGTATCCATGTCCCATCGTCTGTATTATAACTATTGAATACAGTAATAGTTGAAATGCTAGTACGAGGCTTTCTACTACAAGTTGCCATTTTGTGTAGCAAAAGACATACGGAAGAAGAAGATGAGAGCTTAATTTTGGAGGAGACTTAGAAAAAGAAAGAACCACTATGTTGGAGAGGTGAAGAAGATCAGAGCTAGTTTTGGAGGGAAACATTTACTCAACTTATAATACTAATAAAATAATACCACCGAATCTTTGCACGTAATCATTAACTACCACTATCTTTTAGCTTACGTGCAAAGATTCGGTGGTATTATTTTATTATTATTTTAAGTTGAGTAAATGTTATTTCAAGATGCATTTTGAGCATAATTTTACTCTATTTACTTGAATTCTTGCTTTAAAATGCCAAATTTCTCTGTTACAGAAGCCTCTTCCTCATTGGTTGAGCACCACTCTCTCTCTAAAACTAAAAGGCCCAAAAATGAGCCCACATTTCTCGTAATGTTTCCCTTTGTACCAATTGAGTCTAGTCTTATCTCATTCGCTGCTCTCTTGTGTCTACTATGGTGAGAGAGTTGAGGGGAGAGAGAGCTTCATTCTTGGTTTATGTTCCTCTTATGCTTCTATTCATGAGTGTGAGAGTAGAGAGGAGTGAGTGTCCTTATATGATGGAAGGAAACCTCATGGTGACATCTTGAGGAGGAGACAAAGGAGTGGAGCTAGAAACGACTAGCATATCTCAAAGTCTTCATAGATACAAGCTTGGATGTCGACAAGTTCCCTCAACGTGTTAAGGTAAGCATTGTCCATTGAATTGGGTGAGGATAGTGTAGCCCGTTAACAACTTGAGGCATTGCTCAAGAAGTTTAAGGGTGTGTTTGCCTAGGACCATCCAAATTTGAAAGGGGAAGATCTAGTAGTATGTGAGCATAAATTACATGGGTACTGGATGTTAAACCTATTAATATGTAATAGTACTAATGAATAAATTTAAATTACACCAAGAAAGTCAAAGAGGATATTGATAATCTACTAAAAGGATACATTACACAAGTCACAAAGCAATGACTAGCTTTTTCCCATATTGGTGTTGTGTATAGATTACACAACACCACTGATAATGGATCTATACACAACACCACTGATAACATCCATTACACAAGTCGCGAGAAATGACTAGCTTTTTTTCCATATTCGTGTTGTATAGATTACACACCACCACTGACATGATCCACTACACAAGTCACAAGAAGTGACTAGATTTTCCCCATAGTGGTGTTGTGTAAAGAAAGGAGATTAATAATCTAAGACAAGATCCATTACACAAGTCATGAGCAATGACTAGCTTTTCCCCCATGGTGGTGTTTTGTATAGATTATAAGAAGTTGAATGCCAATTACACAAAAATACACGCATGTCCCAATGATTGCATGCTATTTAGAGGGGTTAATAAAGATGCAACACAATGTAGCCAATGTGGGGAGAGCCACTATAGGGATGATTTGCAAGGAGATAAAGTTTCCCGAAAGGTTTTGAGACACTTTCCTATCATTCCTTGCATCCAGCACATGTTTAAATGATGTAAGGGGATTGCAGAAATCATGACATAGCATGCTACTCATCGCTCAACCGATGGCATCATGAGGATCATAGAGCTGATTTACTGGCATGGCAACATGTGGAGCATCTCAATGGCTAGAGTTTAAAGATGAGCCCGGTCACATACGTCTTGGCTTGGGCATGGATGGTGTTAACCCATTTGGCTTCAAGTCCACATCATGGTCTACTTGGCCTATTGTATTATTGGTGAATTACAACCTCCCTCCATGTGGCAGTCAAGAAAGGTCATATCATGCTTGCTCTTCTTTGTACCAAGCAAGTATAAGGCGGAAAACATGGATGTGTACCTCAAGCCTTTGATTGAGGAGCTTGAGACACTATGGCGAGGTATCAAAGTACAAACATTTCAAGGCCAATAAATAGGCATGAGGTGGAGGTGAAAGAAGTTTTGCTTTGGAGACGATGCATGAGTATCCCAGGTTCTCGGAGTGCTCAGGTACCTACTTGAACCTTATATGCATAAGGATTTAAGCTTTAAACCTTAAGTTTACATCTCTATCTCAATTTTAAAATAGGTTTGTCAACCTCCAGACATCATGCATGTCCAATTTGTGGACCATCACTTGTTTTTTCGGAAAGACCCTCTACACTTAAGAAGGTGGTGTATGACAAACATCATCGATTTCTCCCTCCTTCACATCCCAAGTATGTGCCACATGATATCACCACTTATGAGAGGTAGAGATTGGTTTGAGGCATAGAGAAGCACCCCCAATCCACCACCCACCAATGATGAGATGTCTAGATACTTAATCTTCTTTTGAGTTCCATATTGGTGTGACATGAAGATCAATCATCTCTTAGCTCCCATGTATATCTTCAAGAATGTGGTAACAAATATTTGGGACCATTTAATTGGTAAAAGAGATACAAAGGGTGCAAGGGATGACTTACAAAACATTGGACACCTTCAAAATGCATGTCCAATTGAAAGTGAGAGTTGTAACATAGTCCTACTAAAGACACTATGGGTATTAACCAAGAAGGAGCACAATAAGGTGAAAAGTATGATTGCCTCTTTTCGTACATCAATGGGAGTAATGCATTCATTGAAGAGGGTGCCTTCACAAAGACCAAAAAGAAAGGAGAGGAACAATTATACGGCCTCAAGACATGATTGTCATAAGATATTATGGATATATAAATATTCGCTTATTCATTTTCTCTTTGTGGTACATAATTTGTAGGTTCATATACTAACTTCCATTTTTTTCTATGTATAGTTTATTCTTCCAATTGCTATAGTAGTTGGTTGTAGAGACAAAAAGGTGAGAGAGGCTATTTACAAAATGGGAAGCTTGGTGAGGTATGAATCTTCTCTTCAATTCACTAACTAAGTTATATTGCTTCTTTGGTATTCTCATGCGCTTACAAGTTATGTATTGGTTAATAGTACACATGATTGCTATGTATGTAGGTACATATCCTTAAAGGAGATAGATCCTACATCCACTGAGATGGCTCATCTCAATACTATTGAGGCAGTGTTGTGTATGATCAAGAGAACAACTTTCCAAGAACAATTCTCACTAGCCAAAATTGCATCTTGTGATGCATTTGATTTTGATGAAGTGGCGTTGTGTAGTGTTGTTCATGTTAGACGGGTGTTTTTCCTTGAAAGGTTCATGAAAACCTTAAAGAAGTTTGTGAGACAAAGAGCGAGGCCAGAAGCAAGCATGGCAGAGGAATGGTTGATGCAAGAGTCTCTTATGTATATCTTAAAACATCTATCTCGCATAGATCCTTCCATGCCACGATTGTGGAGCAATGAGGAGGATGACCAATTAATCACTAATGTGCCTCAGAGAAAAGAAAGGCAATGAAGATTGGATGAAGGATTATGCCACAAGGTGAATACATTCTGCATTCTAAATAGTCCCATCTCATGGAGAAGTGGATTGGGAGATACAAGGATGCAATCAATAGACAAAAGGATGAGAGAAGAGCTTTCATAAGAGCAAATAGATGCTTGCCATTCCCGCCTAGCTTGGAACCTCTACCAAATGTGATCAATATAGAATGGCTTCATATGGCAATATTGATGGCATCGCAAAATGGAGAGATGATCACAAGAGAAGAGCATGCGTATGCAATAGGATGTGACTCTCAAGTAAGTACATTCTTCATCTATATCTCAAGTAAGTACATTCTTCATCTATATCTCATGTATATACATGTTTAATGTACCATACTAAATGTCATCCTTTTGTTTAATGTTAGTACAAACTATATAATGCAATATGGTTAAAGGGAAGGCACTTTTGCATGGAGCATGTGGATTCTAAAAGAAACATATTTGATTGTGGTGTGATGGAAACTTTTGAGCAAGAAATTCGAGCTAGTAGACATGATACAAATGTCATAGAGGACAATCTTGAGTATTGTGAAACTATTCAAGATATTCTTGAGGTTGGATTTAGAGTACTTAGTCTATTCATCTTTGATGTCAAATGGTTCAAGGTGATATATAGAGGTGCTCAAGCAACCGTGAAGAAACATCCCCAAATGGGTTCTTCAAATTGATCCCACCAAGTTTTGGAATGATGAGAAAGATACTTTCGTGCTACGTCAACACTATCAATAGGTTAGTAACCCAACCAATCCCAAATTGTAAGATTCCTCCCCCAGCCCCTCAAGATGTCCACTTTCTCCCCCTGTAATCAATACCCTTTTGAGAATAATAACAGATCTTGTTTCTATCTGTTTTTTGGCTTAGAGAGAGAAAATGTTTTAGAGAGAGATAATTCAGTTTCTAGATATCTTTGGATAGAAAAATATCCCTTCTTATCAAAATGATTTTCCCTGAAACAGAAATTCAAAAAGAACTTTCCAATGTGCAATTGGAATAAATTGAAAATAGGTAAAAAGGACCTTAGCTTGAGGGCCAGATTTTCTGAAAATTTTGGATTAAGGTTCCTATGGACCAATAAGATTAATACAAATGTAGGGAGGAGATAAATTGAAGAATAAAAGAAAAATCTCCCAAAATGAGTAAATACTCACATAAGATGAAGAGTTGACTATAAGAACAAGGTTTATTAGTTAAAAAAGAAGAGATATTTAGAGGAAATGATGCATTTTTTGACACCTTAGTGTGGGAAATTCCCCTCATGAAGGAGACGCCTATTTAACATGTGTGGATGAGTTTTAAACTCACAAATAATGAGATATTTTTATCTCTCCTCTCTCCTGTTTCAACTAGATCCAAAAAGTGAGCTAAACTGATCTAAAAATGGTCAAAAATTGACCAAACTGATCTAGAAAATTCTAGAATCAATTTGCTTGGTTAGAGGCTCATTTTTTCCTATAAATAGAAGTCTCCCCCTTTGTAAAAGGTTCATAGTGTTTATGCACTGTTACTCTACTCCTCCCCAGAGTCAAATACATTGAATTCAATTTAGTCAATTGTTTTTGACTAAATCCTCTCCAAAAGAGCTGGTGGCCACTCTTGTTACGAACAAGAGTAGAACCCTCAATCCCTCAAGCCAAAGGAAAGCTTACAAGTTTCATGTAAGCTTACTTCTTACTTGTGAATTTTAAATCTATGGTTTTCTTAAATTTTATGCTTTGTAAATGTTTGAATTAAAATCTGATGCTATGCCTTGATGAAAAGGCCACTCCCTTCTCTTCTTTACAATTCAGCCCTTCTTAATCGTAGAAAGTTTAATTAAAAGATTGATTAAACTCTTTTCATTGTTTAATCTCTTGATTTTTAGAAAATGGAGTAGATTAGAGATATTAGAATTCGAATTGGATTAATTCAAGTCATAAATTGAATGTTAAAATTGAGAAATGGTCAGCCATACAAAGGAAGTTATGGTAAATTTTTCTTAAATTTTGTGGAACTAAAGTTTATCATTGGATTATTCTAAAAGAGTAATTCCTTCTGTATGTGCATTCTAAAAGATTTGTTTTTATTTCAAAAGTGTCATTCCCATTAAAATTGAATTTATGCATAGAAAGATGCATAAGGGAATTTATTTTTATTTCAAAAGAGTTATTCTCATTAATTTTGATTTTATGCATAGAAAGATACATAAGGGAATTTTTTTTTCAAAAGAGTTATTCTCATTAATTTTGATTTTATGCATACAAAGATGCATAAAGAATTTTTTTTTAATTTCAAAAGAGTTATTCTCATTAATTTTGATTTTATGCATACAAAGATGCATAAGGAAAAAAAATTTTATTTCAAAAGAGTTATTCTCATGAATTTTGATTTTATGCATAGAAAGATGCATAAGAAAATTTATTTTTCTTCCAAAAGTGTTAATTTCATTAAAATTAAATTTATGCATAGAAAGATGCATAAAGGAATTTATTTTTATTTCAAAAGAGTTATTCTCATTAATTTTCATTTTATGCATAAAAAGATGCATAAAGGAATTTATTTTTATTTCAGAAGAGATATTCTCATTAATTTTAATTTTATGCATAAGAAATTTTTTTTTTCAAAAGAGTTATTCTCATTAATTTTGATTTTATGCATAGAAAGATGCATAAGGAAATTTATTTTTATTTCAAAGGTGTTAATTTCATCAAAATTGATTTTATGCATAGAAAGATGCATAAAGGAATTTATTTTTATTTCAAAAGAGTTATTCTCATTAATTTTGATTTTATGCATAGAAAGATGCATAAAGGAATTTATTTTTATTTAAAAAGAGTTATTCTCATTAATTTTGATTTTATGCATAGAAAGATGCATAAGAAAATTTATTTTTATTTCAAAAGAGTTACTCTCATTAATTTTGAATTTTATACATAGAAAGATGCATAAGGAAATTTATTTTTATTCCAAAAGTGTGAATTTCATGAAAATTGATTTTATGCGTAGAAAGATGCATAAAGGATTTATTTTTATTTTAAAAGTGTTATTTTTCTTAAAATTGAATTTATGCATAAATAGATGCATAAAAGGATTTTGTTAAAAGTGTTATTCCCACTGAAGTTGATTTTATGCATAAATAGATGCGTAAAGAATCTTTATATCAAAACTTAGAAATTCTCTTAAATTCTATGTTTAAACGAATGTGATGAGAATAGATGTGATAAGATGTGATGAGAATCAGATAGCGTGAATGAATGGATGGATGGATGTGATATGAATAGAAGTGATGAGAATGTGATGTGGATAGATGTGATGAGATGCGATGTGAATCAGATAGCATGAATGAATGGATGGATGGATGGATGTGATATGAATAGAAGTGATGAGAATGTGATGTGGATAGATGTGATGAGATGCGATGTGAATCAGATAAATGTGAATGAATGGATGAGATGTGATGTCATGTGAATCAGAATGTAAATGAATGATATGGGATATGAGTGAATGTATGTGATGATAATGGATGTGAATGTGTATGAGAAGAATGGATGTGAATGAGTATGTGAAAGAATGGATAAGGATGTGTATGAGAAGAATGGATGTGAATGTGTATGTGAAGAATGGATGTGAATGAGTATGTGAACGAATGGATGTGGATGTATGTGAAAGAACGGATATAGATGTGTATGTGAAAGAATATATGTGGATGTGAATATGATGGATATGAATTGAATGTGATGTGATGGATGTGAATGGATGGAGGTGATGTGATGTAAAATGGATAGATGTGAATGGATGTGATGTCATGTGAATCGGGATGTGAATGAATGATATGGGATGTGAATGGAAGTGATGTCATGTGAATGGAAGTGATGTCATGTGAATCTGTATGTAAATGAATGATATGAGATGTGAATGGATGTGATGTCATGTGAATCGGGATATGAATGAATGATATGAGTTGTGAATGGATGTGATGTCATGTGAATCGAGATGTGAATAAATGATATGGGATGTGAATGGAAGTGATTTCAGATGTGAATGAATGATATGAGATGTGAATTGATGTGATGTCATGCGAATCGGGATGTGAATGAATGATATGGGATGTGAATGGATGAGATGTCATGAGAATCGGGATGTGAATGAATGATATGGGATGAGAATGGATGTGATGTCGTGTGAATCGAGATGTGATGAATGTGATGTGAATCGGGTAAATATGAATAGATGAGATGTGAATGAATATGATGAGATGTGAATGAATGTGATGTGAATCGGGTAAATATGAATAGATGAGATGTGAATGAATATGATGAGATGAGATGAGGATATGGGTAAATGCGAGTGGATGAGATCTGATGAGGATATTTGAGGAAAGAAGAGATGAGATGGAAAATGATGCGATTGAATGAGAATGGGAATTTATATGAAATGAATATGGATTAAGTAATGTTGATTATTGTGGAAAGACGAAAGTTCATTATAGAAATTGTATTTATGGCCTATTTTTAAATGACAGATTTATGTCAAGAATGCTGGGAAAGCGTTTTGACTGTCTTGTGATTAAGGTCGTGGAGACCTAGTTGATAAAGTTGCAACACCTGACGGAGAGTCAACGGAGGACGTCTCGCGTAGCAAGGTCAGTCAAGGTCTTGACCAGCCTCGATTCGATTAAAATGGTGAGCTTCCGGTACGGTGGATGAGGGACCAAGGAAGCGGCCTATGAGTGAAGTGCTAGGTCACTTGCGAAGGATCCAAGAGGGTGCTGACCATACGGTACCCACACGTGCGTCGTGGAAGATATTGGAACAAGGAGTACGAGTTGTTTTCTGAATTCGGACATGGATCTGGTTGATTGACCTTACTGGTCCTCAAAACGGATGAGTCCATGGCCCTTTTATATGGATCCGTTGGTTGATCTTGCTAATTCTCAACAGAGTTTCCATTTTGATATGTGAATATATTGCTGGTTATTATGAGCTAGGACTATCGAAAAGGCCCCTGATGAGTGGTCAGGTGGTGAGCGTTCTGGTTGCCAATGACGCCATAGATACACCGATGAAGGAATGATTGGAAATAAGGATTCAACCGGAGATTTTGAGGATTATGATTAGTGAGACAATGGTTTCATTAAATGATTGTTTTTAAAGATAGACGATGCTGAGAAAAAGGCAATTTCATATTGGATGTGTAAGTGGTGTGACTAGTTTTAAGTTTGCATGAATATCCGACTAGGGGGCTGGGAACTCTTTTCCTTGGTACCCGGGACAAAACCTAACCAAGTTCTTAATTGGATCCCATCACTACAGTGGTTGGGCGGTTGGCTAACCCATGGGACTCGGCTGGGGACTGATGGATCCCCAATTTGAGACTCAATTTTGTTATAGTACGATAGATGAAGTAAATCCCAGACAAAAATTGTTCTATGGAAAAGAATCAATGGTTGTGCCTCTCAATGAGAAAAAAAGCGTTGGTCTCTATGATCTAAGTGTAATTTTTTCCCTGATCTGATTATGGGACTTACGGGTTTGGTCAAATCAGTTTTGTTAGATAAGACTTTTGACTACATTAGAGAAAAGTTATCCTGGAGGAATCGCCCATGCTTTCCGGGCAAGGGAAGTTTTTTCGAGTTTGGTTTTGGATGAACCGATGGATTAGTCTCTTGTCCGGATATCCATGGGCGAGGCTTCGAGTGTGAGACCCTGCAGTGCTACTTCTGCTGCTAGCACCCCTGAATTCGTTGCGTGGTGGGGACAGGGATCTCACATTTGGTATCAGAGCGAATTGGCTAAAGTGGATCAATCGAGAAGCCAAAAATGTCATAAATTTATGAAGTACCAGTAAAAGGTTGGAATTGTGTGATGAAACTCATACAAATTGATATTCAGAATGAAATTCTTAATTTGATAATTGGGTCTTCAAATGGAAGTACTGCAATTGTATGGAATCCCTGACTTGCTTGAGGCCTAGACATGATGGTATTTACCTTATAGTTCCAAGGACCGTGACTACCCGTATATATCGAGGGTATAACTGCAGCTCTTGATGACTGGCAGTATATACGAGTAAATCTAAGATCTTGAAATTATAAGCTAAAATGCTATCTAGATGATGAATTCGAATGTGGTTGATATGATTTTAAAATTATGATTGAAAATTGATGAGTTGAATTGGATTCTGATTGAAAAATGATGATTCCTGAATTTTTGGTTGAAAAGCGATAAATTGAGCAAAACCACAATGAGGATGAATGGGACGAGTCCTTGTGTTGATATTCGTAACTAGAATGATGATAATGACTTCAACAAATCACTATGAGATTAGTGGATTGTGCTGACAGATTGCTACTGTGTTAACTCTTGACCCAGTGGATCGAGTTAAGGGATGACAAATTAAAAATCTATAAAATTGAAATCCCCCATGGAGTATTGTTCAGATGGAAATTTCGGTCTAATAGACCATTATTGTGTTAAAGATATGAATGATATGTTTTGAATGAATTGTTATCTGATAATGCGAATATCTTTATCCCATGATTCTGTGTGGGGAGCCGACCTATCTAAAGAACCCCAGAATCAGATGAATCAAAAATCGGATTTGAATCATAAATAAAGGGACTTAACAAGATTTTTCATATTGATAGGAACATGGATCGAGGTTGTCGAGGTAGAAATGATAACCCCCAACTGGATGAGGAAGAGCTTGACTTGGATGTTCGTAAAACTCTTCATAGTTTGCAGCTTGGACCTTTTAAGGGTGAAGGGAAAAACTTGGGCGAGGCTGTGGAGAAGTGGATTGAAGCAATGGAAGAGTACTTTGATGTCACCGGGCACAATGAGAAGAGAAAAATGGCTCTTGCAAGGTTGAAGATAGTAGAAACAGCCAGAGTGGCATGGAGAAACCACTGCAAGACAAACCGTCTGGATCGGAATACCCAGACATGGAATGATCTCAAAATTTACCTAAGGACGAGGTTCTGTCCTCCTAGCTTTTTGGAAACAAAGATGAACGAATTCTTAGAGTTAACCTAGGGGAGCATAACTATTGAAGTATATCACCAAGCGTTCGCTCTCCTCCTCCTCAAATACTCACCACCGTTGAATGAAGAACAGCTGATGGCCAGGTTCATTCACCACCGCTGAATGAAGAACAGCTGGCCAGGTTCATTCGGGGACTGAATGAACCTTTGAATATTTTGGTGAAGAACGCCAAGCCAATTTCCATGGCCCAAGCAGTGCGGATGGCGAAGGATTTCTCCAAGGCCTTTGATGTCAAGGTCCCACCAAAGCTAGCACCATCATCTTTCAAAAGGTTTTTAGTTCCAGAAGGTGATTCCAACCTTCCACCGCCTAAGAGATATCGGGGTCAAGCCCACGATATGGGAAGTTTCAGAATGGAAGAAACGTCCTTTTCCCGAAACTCAATCCCCTGGAATTCAACTTCAGAAGCAGAGAAATCAGGGATCAAGATTCCAGACTCCACCTCCTTCCTTCCAGAGTAATCATGTTTCTATCTGCCAAAATCAGGGAAATCCCAGTTGTAGACCCTCTAACCAACCCACAAGTTCAAACAAAAGTAATGCAAAACCTCTACCTCAGAATAGGGGAAGTCAGTTGTTCCCAAATCAGCCGTCCACTTCCAAGGCAATAACGCTGGAAGTGATTGAAGAAGAAGAAGAAGAAGATGAAAGAGATCATACTCCACCTGCGAGATGAGGACATCTCGCGTTTTTTAAGTGGGGTAGGATGTAAGATTCCTCCCCCAACCCCTCAAGATGTCCAGTTTCTCCCCCTGTAAATCAATACCCTTTTCAGAATAATAACAGATCTTGTTTCTATCTGTTTTGGCCTAGAGAGAGAAAATATTCTAGAGAGAGATAATTCAGTTTCTAGATATCTTTGGATGGAAAAATATCCCTTCGTATTAAAATGATTTTCCCTCAAACAGAAATTCAAAAATAACTTTCCAGTGTGCAATTGGAATAAATTGAAAATAGGTAAAAAGGACCTTAGCCTGAGGACCCAGGTTTTCTAAAAATTTTGGATTAAGGTTCCTATGGACCAATAAGATTAATCCAAATGTAGGGAGGAGATAAACTGAAGAATAAAAGAAAAATCTCCCAAAAATGAGTAAATACTCACATAAGATGAAGAGTTAACTAAGGACAAGGTTTATTAGTTAAAAAAGAAGAGATATTTAGAGGAAATGATGCATTTTTGACACCTTAGTGTGGGGAATTCCCCTCATGAAGTAGGTGCCTATTTCACATGTGTGGATGAGTTTTAAACTCACAAATAATGAGATATTTTCATCTCTCCTCTCTCCTTTTTCAATTAGATCCAAAAAGTGAGCTAAACTGACCCAAAAATGGTCAAAAATTGACCAAACTGATCTGAAAATTTCTAGAATCAGTTTGCTTGGTTAGAGGCTCATTTTTTCCTATAAATAGAAGCCTCCTCCTTTGTAAAAGGTTAATAGTGTTTATGCACTATTACTCTACTCCTCCCCCCAGAGTCAAATACATTGAATTCAATTGATAATTCAATTGTTTTGACTAAATCCTCTCCAAAAGAACTGTGGCCACTCTTGTTGCAAAAACAAGAGTAGAAACCTCAATCTCTCAAGCCAAAGGAAAGCTTACAAGTTCCATGTAAGCTCAATTCTTACTTATTTATGAATTTTAAATCTATGGTTTTCTTAAATTTTATGCTTTGTAAATGTTTGAATTAAAATCTGATGCTATGCCTTGATGGAAAGGCCACCCCCTTCTCTTCTTTACAATTCAATCCTTCTTAATCGTAGAAAGTTTAATTAAAAGATTGATTAAACTCTTTTCATTGTTTACTCTCTTGATTTTTGGAAAATGGAGTAGATTAGACATATTAGAATTCAAATTGGATTAATTCAAGTCATAAATTGAATGTTAAAATTGAAACTTTTGATTATTTTGAACTTCAAAACATCTTACAATGGCTATTTAACAACAATGTTATCCAACTGGGAACCTACTGCTTTAGACAAATGAAGGGCATCCCCATGGGATTCTCTTGCTCTCCCGTAATGTGTAACCTTTACTTTGCATTTTTTTGAATATAAATCCTTTACTACACATGCAGACATCAAGTAAAAAACTACACTAGAAAGATTGATACACTCTTTTCAGTAGATGGATGATATTCTTCGCATCAATAGCCTAGATTTTCATCACATTGGACGTATACCCGAAAAAGGTAATTAAGATTGAACCAACTTCAACAGAAACAATAGTAAATGCAGGTGAAATCTTTATGGTCACAACCACGTATCTTAATCTTGAAATCAGATTAAGGCCACCTTTTTCTAGGCAATTCTTGGTCAGATACTCTTGGAAGCAGGATAAGCTTCTCATCATCCCCACACTGAATTCATCAAGAGAAAATGTAATAGACCATTTGCTCAAGAAATCAACAAAATCTAACAAAATCATTGGAACTTTCCACCTAATCATTTACTCTTCTCATAACCCATTCGTTGCATTTGAAGATTCAGTTAAACTCGTGAATAAATTTTGTAACAATGGGTTTAGGAAGAAAGATGTGATAAACTTATTGACTAATACACTGGCAATGAATAACTGGCTAGGGCTTAAATTCAATCCACTCATCACCCTGATGAGGCAGTAGGGCCATACTCATGGGGCCTACTGCCTCAATACTTATGAGTATGGTGCCTGGGTAACTTGTGGGCACACACACACACACTCACTCACATTCTCTCATTTACGTGCTCATGAACCATACATTAACCTTAATATGGGCACGAGACTCTAAGTGTCTTCACACACTTGCATTAATGCATGGGGATTTTACGCGTGTAGAAAAAACACTTTTCCCCCCCTTTGTTTTTCCTCTTCTCTCCTCTGTTTTGCATACACGGTTCTCCGTCTTGCACCAGTGATGGGGAGTGGTTACGCTACATTGCCTGCAAAGAGTAGTGCTCATTATCATGCCTGGCCAAGGTCGGCATCACATTCGAGTAATGATTCAACTGATGAGATCAATTGGTATAAAGAGGTGGGTATCAAACCCACTTAGCCTTGTGTGTATTCATTGTGTTCTAACAGGATGTCTCTTGTGCTCACCTCTATTGGGAGTCCTTCCAGTACTCGCAACCTCCTATTTTTTTAAAAAAAGTGGTTCCGCATGATATTGCTTTGGTTCTCCTTTACTCTGTGCAATCACATTGATTGTATTACTAGAACACTTTTGGCCATGGCTAGGATCTGTTTTGATGACTCATTTTGGTTGATTCTTCTTGGTGTCTATACATGGTTTTATTTGACGACCTTGTCTCTTTTTAGCCTTGCATGGCTAAACGGCTATGTCTTAAAAGTCAGGCTGTTATCCTCTCAACATGGGGTGTAAATAAGACACGACTCTTTGTGTATGTACCTCTCGATATTGGGATATAGGTAGCCTCGGCTCTCTCTGTATATGCCTTTGGTTATACTGACAATTCTTACTATCACTAAAACCTTGACTAAAAAATCGCATGGTTAGATAGCACCGCTTCTCGATACCATATAAAATTATTTTTCTATATAATGACGAATAATCATTTGAATTAGCAATTGCTCTTTGTTTTTTACTGTTTTCCTGCATATTTGAAACTATGTAATGGTTTTATTAAAATTGCATGTATCATAATTTTTTTGGGGATGCATAGGCCACGAGTCTCATAAGTTTGACGTTGTGTTGGTCCTTGTATTTGTGTAACAATAATGTTGAGTTAGAATGGCCATATCTAGTTATTCAAATATGTGTTGAGTTAGAATGGCCATATCTAGTTATTCAAATATGTGTTGTGTGTGCCATCTCCCGAAGCCATATATAATAAAAACCTGATTCCAAAAATGTTTGGCAGATGCCCGTAATGTCTTTTGTATGGTTTAGGTTACAAGCCAGGGGTATCTCTTGGAAATTACCTTATCTTTGTTGTTTGAGGCTCTGTCATGATATTTTTTTCAAACTATGTATATCACTCGGGTTTTGACAAACACACACACACACATGCAAAAAAGTTATAAAACTTACTTAACACACCCTAAGGACCTAGACTCACTTTTGTATATACCTTCTCACTACATCTTAAGGACATACATTAGCTACAAAATTGTAGAACATAAAAGACCTTGAGGACTTACAAGTTGAGCATTTTTTGGACACATAGACGCATTATTTTGGTCTCCACATATATGTACATGTATGGTTACTTGGCATCACATATGAAAGTAAACTAGGTTGAACCCTTTTTTACCACACTCTATAATATGACCTATTCCCATTTAGATTAACAACATGATCCTCAATTGAGGACATTAATAAGTGTCATGCAAAGGCACTATAAAGGTTGTACATTATGAGATATGGCCACCCAAGGCCTAGTTAGTAAGTTTTGGGTGCCCAAGTGTGAATAAGGGTCAATTGTATATAAGGAATTTTCTTATAATGAAAAGGACACAATCCCCTTGTGCTATTGAGAGTTATCCCCTTGTGCTTTATGAGAGAGTGAGGAGTGAGAGCATTCTAGCATTGTGCCTCTTTCATGCTTGTGTATTTATGCTTGTATAAGAGAGTGATACAAAGTGTGATTGGTCTATGTGATGGTGTGAGCGACTCCACATTGATAGTGTGGAGGTGGAGCTTGGAGTTTGGAGCTTTATAAGCGAGCTTGGAGGCCTCAAGAGACTTGAGATCGAAGCATTGGTAAGCACCCCACGACAGTTGTGTTCTATTGCTCATCCATTAGGTGAATGTGTAGAGTTCCCTCTTGGAGGTGAGGCAACCCATAACATTTTTGGTGCTGTTGCTGGGGAAACACCTTTGTTTCTTCCATACTCTTTGAGTTTCAGCTCCCATTGCATAGTATTCATTATTGCCTTTGCATTCTGATAGTGCATTGTGTGGAAAGGAAGGGATAAGGTGTGTGTGGTTGAGAAAAAATGTTATAGTTTTGAGGCTGTGAATGTTGTGGAGAGTAGTGTAGGAAAGGATTCATTGGTTACTCTTGTTAATTTTGAAGTTAGCATCACAAAAAACACCAATGTGAAGAAGCAGGTTGGGTGATGTTTTCTTCTTTTTTCAAAAAAATTCATAAAAATCAAAAACATAAAGACCATTGATTAAGCCAGGAACTTGCATTCCATTCTTTAGCATTGGCACAATCTAATTTTCATCATTTGGATAAGTATTATGCACCCAAAACCACAAAATTACTGACGCGAAAAACTCCACGTGAAAGTGTAAGGAAGTTGTTCACGAGATGTGAACCCTTTCTCTGCAGTTTCACGCCGCAAATCGCTCACAAAATCAGTGCCGAGATTTTCACAAAATCAATGTCGAAATCACAAGATTACATTCCAAAAATAGAAACCCTTATCCTGACACCTCTGACACCGGGTGCAACCCGCCAAAAATTGGATCACGTGAAAGTGCAGTGAACCTTCACAGCGTGAACCATTTCTGAAGCGGTTCACGACGTGAAACACTTACTGCTTCACGACGTGAAAGAAATCCTGTTGTTTCACATGAAAGCCAAACTGACGGATTGATAATACTAAGGCAGTGAGGGTCGGCTAAGGAAAGGGAATTTGACTAAAAGAAGAAATTTAACCCTAAGGAGGAAAATTGTTGAGCACGTGAAAGTGCAAGAAAACCATTCACGAGGTGAAGCATTTTCCTGTAGTTTCACGGCGTGAACCAAGTCCTGCTGTTTCATGATATCACGAAACATTCTCTACTATTTGACGCCTCATGAACAGAGTGATAAAATCAAACATTGAATCAATTTGGGTTGATTAATAGCTTATCAAATCATACATACATGCACTTAAGATCTGGAAAACTCATCAGAGACGATCTTACGCCTGGCAATCTAGTGCATCAAATCATCCAGGAACTTCCTACCAAAGAAGTGTGGGATCAGGACATTCTGCAACAAGCACACACTTAAGTGTTTTGAGAAACCTGAGCACCGCGGAAACCAGTAACGAAGAATCCATAGAAGAAGGGCTGAGATACGCTGGGTTTGGGGAAGCAGATAAACCACACTCCCTAACCAAGTCCAGTGGGATCATTGATATCGCCCGTGGATTTTTCGGTCTCCAAACTAGTCATGATGAAGAAGCGCAATCTGCAGGTATGGGTCTGTCAACTAGCGCTAGACTCGGTCCAAGACAAGAAGTGCTATTCGAAGCATTGAATTCTAGGCTGTCAAATACTGGCACCCCTCAAATTAGACGAGATATGGAAAGTGCAGCTAGGATGGGTTAAATATTCTTTCCCACCACCAGGAAGTGAAATTGGACCTCCAATGAAGTGAGGTAGAATGACAACTCCGAGAATTGAGCTTAAGGAAACAAGAGCTTGATACTCATAGGGCAAGACCTGAGAGAAAGGAGACAGGAAGTGTTAACCCACTCCAATCACGAGGAAAAGAACCTGAAATTGCTATAGGTAGAAGTGATGGAGAAATTCCAAACTTGGAACCCATCAACGAGGAATCCATAATGGAGGAAGGGTTTACAACCAGAGAAGAAGAGGGTAACATAGCTAACTTGGCTGTAGAAGTAGAGGACCAACTCTATACCAAGAAGGACATTGAGTTAATGATCGATCACCCTACATTCTTACAAGACATGGAGCTCTTAATTACACAAAGATGTACAGAGGCTACTATTGGGGAATCCTACCAGGGTACCACAATTGGACCAATCCATGAACCCAAGATACTTAGAAGAGCCAATATACAGGTAGGGGACGAGGTCTAGGAAGGGGGGGAGCGATTCCCCAGAGACCTAGAAACGATCCAATCATGGACCTTAATGTGGCCACAAGGGCAGACTTGTTAAATATGGTAGTAGAGATGGGTAGGGGGATGGTCAGGGAACTAGGCTCTACTCTAGAACCCCAACCTTCCCAGATGAAACCCCATATCATTTCAAAACTTGTCCAAAAGTTCTCTAGGGATGGGGATCCTCTCCAACATGTAGAGATTTTTTGAATCTACATGTGAAACCTGCGGACTGACGTGACCATGATACATGACTTCTCACTAACCTTAGAAGGAAAATCTCATCAGTGGTTCAGAGCCCTTAAGCCTAAGGACAAGGTTAATTTTACAAGATTAAAGAATGTTTTTGTGCCCAGCTTTGCACGCAGTGGTGAGACAGATGGAGCTCTGTGGCATAACTACATAACATCAAACAAAAGGAAGATGAGTCAATGAGAGACTATGTCTCTCGCCCTGAAGCACTTAAATTCAAGATGCAAACTTCAGGAAAGATTGACAGATGATCAATTGTTACCTTGTTTCAAGGAGAGGGATTAGAGACCATAAAATGCATGATTACCTGGTACTAGCCGGCCAGCTACTCTTTATGCATGCTGTAAATTGGCAATCGAATATGAAGATAGCATGTTAGAATTGCCACAACCCAAAGATGTTAAAACATCTACAGCAACCACGACTTCGCGTGTCTCTCGAGTCACCAAAGAAATTGGAACTTGAAGTAAGCAAGTCGGACATATGACTGTGGATGAGCTCAGCAATGCCATATTAGAACAATTAAAGGTCATGGAAGGAAGAGAGACGTCGAGGTGGCATGGGCATAGTCAACTTTACCCCCGCAGGGAATTGGTGTGGTGCTCCATGTGCAGACTAAATCATACCACCACCGAATGTCCACAGTTAAGGGCAAGACCATTACTTTATTGTGCACACTGTGTAAAATTCGAAAATCATGACACGTCAATGTGTAGATTTTGAAGGTTTCAAAATGTGGCACAACTACCAGCAAATAGAGTCCCATTGGCTTTGCCAGCACCACCTATGCAAATCACTTCCATTGCTGAACAACCCAACTCTTCCTACTTACCTAGGGAGATGTTCCGGGTACAAGACACTTTGCCATTGCCACCACCAGTTCTACCGCCACAACCACCATAGGCAAAGATCAATCAAGTAGTGATTGAAGAGCCATCAGAAGATGTTGAGCTGTGCAAAAATTAGAACTTAGTGGGGAATACTACAAGGACATGGGTGAGGTCACGCAAGAATACTATGTCCTACAGAATAATATGCCAGTACCTATGTTTCAAACCACGGTACAGTGGAAGGGCAAGGAAATAAACTCAAATCTGAGAAGAGAACCTTTACAATGCTATGGCTGCGGCGGCGGGCGGTGGGCCACATCGAGTAGCCGAGTGCCCAAACAAGAATAGGAGTCATATACACCAACCACAACAAGTGGCGACCACGCCCAATGACATGCCAGTGCTCACCTGCACTAAATGTGGAATTGATCATTTGATCAAAGATTGTCCCTATCGAGCAAGTGGTTCTGCTTCTACTGCTAATCAGGCCACCATCCGCCGTACCATTAGTGTACAATCTGGGAAGATCACACCGCTCAATGTCCTAACACGAGCTCAAGCTCAATTAGGAGACAAGGGAAGGAACCGGGCGGATGCGACTATTTCCAGATCTGGCCACAAGAGAAGAGTGAAGAAATTAGGAAAGGGGGACACACAGGTTACAGTCCAAGACGGATCCGAAGAAGATACAATTGATACCAGATCCACACAATCAAAGGAATAAGGGGGTCAAGGTATTAATCTTGGAGGATTAGACCTAGGAAAGCAAGGAGAACAACCAGCAACTCCAAAGGGGGTTGTTGAATATCCCAATGCCGCCGATGAAGAAATAAGGAAGCTAGAAGATGCCAAGGCCTTTGTTGAAGAGTACCAACAACTTCATGAAACTAAGCCAAGGTCCAATCGAGTAAGGGATACCATCTATCCACGAGATGAGCTACCTCAGAATAGGGTCTTGAGCATGCCAACCCCAATTTCGGAGGGGACAGAAGAGGACTCCCAAACAAACATAATGTCTACAATGTTTAAGGAAAATGAGTTGGGAGGATCCATCCATTCCTTTCCCATGGAAGAATACGAGACACCTACATGGGAAGAAACCTCTATATCCAAGGAACCCAGGGATATAGGAAGCCTCGCGGCCGTACTATCCACACCTATCCAAATACCCTTGGGGCAACTGTTACACAATTCACCCACCTTATGGACAGATGTAAAAGATTGGGTCCCGGCCAATAATATTGATGAGACTCTGCCACCCTTGGCAGAAAGATCCTTGAAGCATACCAAGGAAACATGAGTCATTAAGATACCAATTAACCAACTGGGACGCTACTATGAAAGTGACGACACGAACGCTACCATCCTGATTCATCATAATGGATACTAGATGGTGGAGTAGGTGTCAGCATCATTACCAAACATTGCTAGGAAAACTGGGGGAAACTTGATCTAAAATGAGCAGATCTAATCGTTAAGATGGCTGATGGAACATTTTCGAGACCCATTGGGCTCTTAGAAAATGTTAAATTCAGACTTTTTACGTTTCGCTATCATCATACATTTGTGGTCATGGACTTCCTACGCCAACCTGATACATATGACATTATATTGGGATGACCCTTCATGAGGGAATCCAAATTGGTGCATGATTGGGCCTTGGATCATGTATATGTATGCAGGGACACAAATCTTGAAGATTGATCTAAGAGCATGGAAAGCACACCCCATGGAAGGGCAATTGTTTGGTAATGACTCGGTCACAACGGAGCGAACCACATCCCTACAGAAATGCCAACCTACAGAGGGGGAGACCAAGGATGAGGAGGAAACGAGAATGTATGCATCACTACGTCCCTTGGACTTTAGTGAAAATTGGATGCATGTACCATTGATGTAATGCAACCCAAGGGAACCCAATATTTGGAATCTGGAACCGTCCCCATAACTTCTATCTGCATGGTTAATTGGCAAACCATGGATGAGGAATCAGGAGGGGAAGCATCAAGTACACAAGGTACTATGGCACGAAGCCATACTAGTGTCCAACGCCTCAGGCAATGGCGGAGATAAAAGTTCTACCTAGCCCGACGAAACACCCTGTTGCTGCCTGCGGAGCAAACCTACAAATGCCCAATGGTTGAGATACCTTGAGGCTACAAAGGTACATGATGAATTCTCAAAGGACTGGGGCGAGGAGTTGAGCAAAATATCATTGGAAGGGAGGCACCAAGAGAAAATCACCCTTCAAGAAACTGATACACCCAAGCTTACAAAAGCGAGATGCCGAAAACGTAACAAAGCCTTAGTCGAGGCAGAGCGTGAGGCCAAGAAGATCATGGCAAAAGCCAAAAAGGACAATGAGGATAAAACATATGTGCTTTCAGTACCCGACCATTTCAAGAACTATATAGTAGATGATCTGAGAGTGGTCCGGCTAACAGCCACTAGGGTAAAAGAGGAAGGGCTATCGGCATCATACGATGGTCCGATAGAAGTCAAGGAGGTTGATATTGCGACACCAAGGGAAGAAGCACGGCCTGTATACATTACTAAGGATTTGACTTCTGCAAAGGAAGAAGAACTCATTGCTCTCCTCAAGGAATATAAGGATTGTTTCGCCTAGAATTACAAGGAAATGAAAGGGGTACCGCCGGAGGTGGTACAACATACGATTCCAATCATGGAAGGCTCAAGACTAACCAGGCAAAAACCATACCAAATAAATCCAAAGTATGCAACAATTGTAAAGGAGGAAATTAATAAGCTCATTGCTGTAGACTTTATCTATGAAGCTCAGTAGTGTGGACACTTATCCACATTCCTCTATGGTTGGGTGGTGACTAGAGCTCTTGCTCCTTTTTGGCTATGGTGATGGCTATGCTAATGTAACATTGGTATTAGATCTAGTGTAGTCCTATTGCTCGCTTCTTGCGCAGATAGCTCTGGAAAAAATAAGCCTTATCTTGTTTTTCAATGGTTTATTTCTTGTGTCTTGTTTTTTTGCGTGTCTGTCCACTTTTTTTTTTGTAATGCGAGATTTTTATTTGTACCAAGCAATGTCCTTATACGGATGAGAGCTAGAAGTAAGACTCGATCACGAGACCTTACCCTAAACACACACACACTTCACCAATTACTCTACCACACTGCTGGTGTGTATGTCCACTTATGTGTGGAAGAGGATAAGCTAGTCGTTAGACTTCGCACACAGCACACGGCAAGCCTGTAGAAAACCAAAGTTCCCCACAAGTTCCACGTAGTTGATTAGTTATTGTTCATTTAATTCAATAACTCAAAGACATTACTTGATTCAATTAACATTGCTCATATAGACAAGACATCGACATCGACATCATTACCGATACACAAGATAGAGACTCATTGATGTTGTATTCCTTTGATTCCAATTGACACACATACAATGGCTTGTAGGCCGTTCATTTATAGAAGAGCAAGTGATGTGACTCTTCATTGTTGGTCGTGCCTCATACGATGAGTCACGACCTTTCACTAAAGCCTTTCACTAAGACCTTAAAAGGTCTTACCTATTTCTACATTCCCCCCTTAGACTATTAAGGTCTTTAGGAGGGTCTTCTCTAATATGACTTTGTCAAATAAAAAACTTTCTTTGAATATATACAATGGTTGTAGTATTGTTGTGCACGTGTTCTACCCCGGATCATTTGGGTTTTTGTGCAGGTGAGCATTTACATTGGTTGTTTTCATTTTTTCTTTTGGTTTTGAATTTTTCATTATTTTTGCACTTGTGTGCCCTTGTGTCCGAATTCTCCCCCTCAAGGGGACACAAAATGCAAAGTTCAATGGCAAAAGTTTTTCAACAGATGAATTATGTTTATGATGCTTATGGTGCGAAAAACATGAAAACGCATGGACAAACGCATAACGAAACGGTGCGTTATTATTATGATCGAAATGGTCCTAGAGGTGCGGTGATACAGTTAGAGAGTTCGAGCTATCATAATGAGATGGTAGCATTGGAAGTGGAACAATGGTGGGAACTTCACGTGGTGGAGAGTGCACAGTGGGAGCACGTGAACGTGGGATAGTGTGATGTGAGGAGTGACAACATGTGCATGGTGCTCTTGGTGTGTGATCATGGGAACGTATCATATTGTGATGAAGTGATGGGTTACATATAGCGTGTGAGCTAGTAGTGGAATGTGATGGTGTGCATTTTTGTAAAGGTTGGGTCTCTCATGACCCTTCATATCCGCAGCTTGCCCAGTTTTTTGCGGGTCGTCAAAGGCTGCATGATCATGCAGAGATATTTTCTGCCTTTTTTATTATCCCGGACATGCCCCTCGGTGAAATCGAGCGGTGCAGAGGTCACGGGAGGAGCGTCGTGCACTTCCTCTATTGGTTTGTCACCGGTTGCTTTTTTTTTTCCATAAGCGCGGTGAATTGAATTAGAATAGAACAAAAATTACATCAGCTGGAGCATGGAGAGCATCCAGGGAGAAACCATAGTACCAGACAGGGGTGAATCTATACGACTAGGATACAACCAACCAGGAGTCACCAGTTGCTTTGGCCTTCGCGTCTTTTTGTGCGCCATCATTTCGTGGCCATCGTTGGGCCGTTGCGGCGGTTGCTTCACCATGCTTGTTTTTGCGAGAATTTATCCGCTTCCAAAAATATTCGTGCGCTCGCTTCTTGAGACAAAACGCCATGCAGCTAGGCCTCTCCCATAGGGGATCATCCCAACCCATGGATACCATCATGTAGGAAATCGAAGTTCCCCCCCACAGGTTCCACGTAGTTGATTAGTTATTGTTCGTTTAATTCAATTACTCAAAGACATTACTTGATTCAATTAACATTGCTCATATAGACAAGACATCCACATCATTACCAATACACAAGATAAAGACTCATTGATGTTGTATTCCTTTGATTCCAATTCACACACATAAAATGGCTCGTAGGCCGTTCATTTATAGAAGAGCAAGAGATGTGACTCTTACTTGTTGGTCGTGACTCGTACGACGAGTCACGACCTTTCACTAAGACCTTAAATAGGTCTTACCTATTTCTACAAAGACAGCAACAAAGCACAACAGGGCTTGGGAAAGGAAACGAGATGTGGCGCATCAAGAAGTGTTGACTGCAGCGCTAGCCACGACAATACATCGAAGCGCAGCGCTGGCCACTAGGTTGGTTGTGGACAAGCTGTAAGGTGTGGCTATAGCGGGGTGAGGTGCACATGCCACTAGACGTGCCAGCTCGCAAAGATCCAACAAGCAAGAGAAGCGCACATCCTGCGCAACCGCACAAGAGCAAGAGAAATAGCGCGACCAGCCGGCACCCAGTCCGCACAGCCAATGGTAGCAAACCCACTAAATTCGTCAGATCGCTCAGCAGGCTCAAGCCTAGGGGTTCTTGTACCTCGAGAGGTCGGGGCGGGTAGGGCGACAAGGTGCCATCATAAGCCACGTAAGGTGTCTCTAGAAGGATTTTAGGTAGATTTCGGGGTGCCTCAATACGTGGCACCCCATTTGACTGGGCCTACAACCGGTAGTCAGCCCCTGCCCGTGGGTGAAGGCACCTATATATAGACATCGAGCTGTATACATGTGTAATTAAGGGTTTGTCACACGGTTGAGCCATAGTGGAGTTGGTAAGGCATGTGCTTGGGATGAGGAAGGTATTGGGATCAAATCCCACCTCCCACATGTCTATACACATTACGTCTAGACATGTGTCTGTACATATGTTCGCACCATTTTGCACGGACCAATGTTTGGACATGGCACTGGGACTTAGAAAAATTTCTAAGTCCCAAAGCCGGATGACCGGATACCGGGGTGCCACGTTGAGGCACCCCGAAATCTACCTAAAGCCCTCTAGAAGAGACCAGGTGGCAGGGCACCGGCAAGCGACCATCCCTTCTTGCAACAAACTCTTGCGGATCTTCTCAAATGTGGTGATGCCGTACATCGAGTTTCGCGTGCTCAAAGGCCCTTGGAAACTTGAGAGCGGAGGCGTAGGAAATCGAGAGAAGAATACACAGATTTGTGCTAGTGGAGCTTGTGGCCTTGACAAGGTTCTGTACAGAACCTCGTAGTTACTGATATATGCCATATTTTCACGATTAAGATGGCTGGGTAAGAGACGAGAGATGTTCGAGCTTCTAGCCTTTAGTGAAGGGAAGTCTTGAGGTCTTTCTTTGCCCTTTCGTGTTGCCATCCATTTGTCGAAAATTGACACCGTTGCTTAGGTTCTACGCCAGTGGCAACCAAGGATGCCCACGAGGAAGGGAAATAAGCAGCGGCCAATAGCAATGAACACCACAGGATGATAATAAGGTCTTAGAGCCTTAAGAGTTTTTTTTTTAATGCTTTGGGGGAGGTTCCCACGGAAAGTGTGTGTGGGGGGGGTGTGTGAAACACACACCCCCACACACACATGATGACACAAGTCTTAAGCAAAGTAAGATGTGTGTGAAACACACACATGATGACATAAGTCTTAAGCAAAGTAACATGTGTGTGTAAGGTCTTTTTCTGGCATAGTCTTGAAATAGTTTTCGGGTGGCGTAGCTCATTCGAAACATTCACAACAAGAATTGATACCTTTGATGTTGTGGTATAGGATTAGATATATCTACTACCTCCAATGTGTACTGTGTCCCAATAATTCGAGATGACTGGAGCGAGTGTAACTCGACTTTTTTCAACTCTAGGTGTGTGCAGTCACACAAGGCATGAGCTCTAACATTTTCTAATTTGTTTGTGCAATACACAAAGCTAGGCACACAAGGACGTTAGCTTCCATTTTGGGATAATGCATATCAATCCAGTGCCCGTTTTGTCTTGCATTTTTGGGCTGTGATGTTGTAGCCTAGCCCATTCAGGCTTAGTGAATGTTGCACTTAACAAGTGAAAGCGGAGGGTCTGACAATCCTTGTATGGTGCTAGATTCATGAGATGATCTCTTGGATCAAGACGTACTAAACAACCGCAGTGTTGTGCTACTTAAACCAAAGTAAATTAAGCTTAGTCTGCAGAGATCCAAGCGCTCATGCATGGTTCGTAGAGATCAATTATTCTAAGTTTTGTAGTATTCTTAGAGTGAGGTCTATAGTGATCTTTGAGTTCGGAGTTTACAGAACACATAGAATTTTGGGTGTTACTGATGTTCATTGTCTAATTGTTCGACGTGACTTGTAATAGAGTACGGAGCTACTCTACCCACCTTTGGAGTATGTCATTGGTTCTTTCACTTGATAGGATTGGAGTGTCCTGTCTTTCTCTAAAAGCTACCTTGTGGCTAGTTTTTATACCTTCCCTTGTTACTTTATAGACTGGCTTGATCAGCACTTTATGTAATGGGCCATTGGGACGTTATCCGATTTTCTCATGAATACTTCAGATTGAGTATATGGTTGTGGAACTTGATATAGTTCTTGAAGTTATAGCCATGTTGAACTTTGAAACAATTTGTACGTCATATATGGTTATGGAACTTGATATAGTTCTTGAGAAGTTATAGCCATGTTGAACTTTGAAACAAACTGTACATCATATACGATGTTGCATAGTTCTTGAAGTTATAGCCATGTTGAACTTCGAAACAAACTCTACGTTATACACGGTGTTGCACATTTCATATAGTGCAAACACCCATAGGCTTGGCTGTGTAGTCATCCATATGCTTGAGATTTTGTAGGTATTTCTCAAGGAAAGGAAAAGAGTGTCACAATGAACTTCATGCTCATTTGATGGAATAGGACGTCATATGTTCATGAAGTTCATGGTGGCCTTAACGGTATGGGACACCAAGATTCATACACAAAGGTTGACTCTTTGGTTGTTTATACGCTTGTTTCGTAATGATCAAGCGTTGGTGTACTTGTTCCATAGTGTGATCAAGTGTTTGGACAAGATTGAGCTTTGAAACTCACTTGACAGCCTTTGTTGGGAAGAAATCCAATGATAGAGTTTGGAGAAGATTTGGGTAGCATAGCCATGATCAAATACTAGTGTGCTGACATAGTGGTGGTTGCTAGTTTGAAAATGCTATAGAACCATTGGTGAGCAGGGAGACTAGTATTGTTGGATGGTTGTGATACGTGGGGAACGCCCTACAACATTCAAGGAGCGTAGACTCGCCTATACACTCGTGTTCATTTTTGAATGCATGTTTGGTTGCTACAATATAAATCATGGAAGTATGGAATGACTTTCATGAAAGAAAAGCAATTTTTTATTTTACTTGGGCTATTTAGTTTTGCAAAGTTCTTGTCCTTGTAAAACCTTAGCTATAAGGAACTAGGAAATGATTAAAGCTTTACCAGTAAAAAAAGGATAGTAAAGTGAAAAGTACTTCACTCCAGACGAGCATGGTTTCTTGTTGTTATTGGCTCCAACATAGTTTTAAAAAACCATGAGTGTGTTTGTTAAGAATTCTAAGCCAGAGAGCTGAAGGTCAATTGAAC